>NC_137499.1:38091990-38246990 GCF_041902795.1 Electrophorus electricus | reverse complement strand
TCCCCGCGCAGGTGTCGGGCATGATGAGTCAGGACCGCGCCTTCGCCACCGTCCGCCTGCAGACAACTGGACAAAGAAACGTCTGCACTTTAACCATGTGAGTGACACACACACACACACACAGAAACGTCTGCACCTTAACCATGTGAGTGACACACACACACACACACAGAAACGTCTGCACCTTAACCATGTGAGTGACACACACACACACACATACAGAAACGTCTGCACCTTAACCATGTGAGTCACACACACACACACACACACACACACACACAAAAGACATCCATCTTGACGCAGCTAAACAGTGGAACACTCACTTCACTTCTGGGGATTTTGCTGGGATTGGATTGTGTTAAATCCCAAAATAGTTCTACTAAGATTATCATAACTTTTCTGTCATTCAGAGTTCAATCTAGACTGGGATGCGGCATCCTGTTTTACGTTGCTAGTTTGACACAGTGCTGTGAAGCAGGATGGCTCCACATTTCGTACTCCGTCTATCATGGATGCCAGTGTGCTATTGTTGTCCTTTCTCACCCCCAACCATGCAGGATCCAGAAGCTTCCACGTCTGCTCGTGGCCTCGTCTAATGGTCAGCTCTTCATCTACAACATTGACCCCCAGGACGGGGGTGAGTGTGCACTCGTGCAGACCCACAGGTGCGCCTTACACACCCACACTTCACATCACGTCCCCCCACCCCGCCCCGTGCAGAGTCTTTTACCACCCCAGTGCCCCCGCATGCAAGGTCTTATCTTTAGACGATGAGCTGACCGTGTATGGATGCGTTTGACCTTTGACCCCCTTCCCCAGGCTGTCGGGCTCGAACGAAGAGCGAGAGGGCACGGAGGAAGCCGCGGGGTCGGGGCCGCCCCCCTCGGGTCTGTCGTACGCGGCCACTGCAGCCATACCCACGTGCAGACCCCTCGCTGCCACTCTCACAGGTACTGAACCACAGTAGCCCACACACACCAGCACTGGAAAACCTCGGAACGGCTGCAACAGCCGGAACGCGTTTAACTCAGCCACATTTGACGAGAGCTGGACGAAGAATAATCAGGAAGACTGGGCCTGTTTCCCAGATATGGTTAGAGTCTTTGACAAAGCTGTAGCAACAGTGGTGAATCACTGTTGGGAATCTTTTTCAGGAGAGGCTAAATCTGGCTCTGAGAAACTGAACCTTAAACTAAGATACCCGTAATAATCAAAGGAGCATTCTGCGAAGATGCCTTTCAGGATTTTTATGAACGTTGTATGACTGTGCCCATATATCAGCGAGAGCAGCTGTGCTTTAGATGTCCTGCCGTGTCTTTTTGTCCTGTCAGGCTTCTCGGAGGACGGTGGGGCCAGGAAAGGCGAGGTGATCCCGGAGCACGAGCTTGCGGCAGGGCCCGTGCGTCTGGATGACGAGGCCGAGTTTCCTCCAGTGAGCATTCAGAATCGCTAACCTTCACTGTCCGAGTAGCAGCCCACACAGATTACAGAGCCCATCGTCCCTCCCGCCGGGTCGTTCCCGGGCCAACACACTCTGGCTGCCATGGTTACGCAGACCACTCCAGACCAGACCACGCTTCAGCTCCCCAAAATGTCTGCAACATTAAGATCGTCGTAACTGTTCGAGAGAACTTTCACTCGGACTCGCGTTCACCCCGTGAGATGATCTTTGATCTTTGTTCTGTGATAACCTTGACTGTGGCTCAATCCTGCTACACTTAATCGGCCTCCAAACCCTGCAGGAACGTCAGGATGTTCGCCAGAGGCCAGTTTTACTTCTGTCTTCCTCATGACTTAATATGTCATGGTTTTAATTCAACCACATAACCACACATCCAACCAGCAGGAGCAGTGCATTGCAACATGATCTTTTAACATGTAGATTTAAATAGCATGCTACTATATATCAACCAGAAAGAACTAAATACGCTTTTTAAAACTCCAAACGTCATTGATATGATTGTGTTAGAGGTTCAGTCAATGACACTATTTGAATATTTGATGATGGTCATATTCAGTAGAGCTTTCAATTTGAAAAACATGTTGAAACTAGTCAAAGCAGCAAACCATGGCAACGAAAACAACAGGCAACGCAACCACAGCATGTCAAGTTAAATCCCACTGCCAGACACTCAGTGAGATGACTAATTTATATGTAAATAGACCAGGCAAAATAGAAGTCTTGGAATTTAACTCATGCGAACCATTGATGCTGTCTGCATGTACTATGACAAAGCATTATTCTTATTCTTTAGTCTGTTTTTACTTTTTTCCTGGTGTATTGCTATATGATGTGGTTACTGGTGGGAATTCTTACTCGTTTCTGTTTGTCATACTAAACAGGCTCTGTTTTATTTTTTTCCTTACTTTTTGCCCCCCTTAATATATGCTTTAATGACACATTATATTTTTGTCATGGGCTAAATTCAAGTATTAATATTATTTCCACAAGGTGTCGCTCTCGCTTACAGTACTTAGTTTAACAGGCGCTCCTTCAATCGCGACAATTTGAGACATTTTTAAAACAGATGCAAAAAAAAAAAGGACAATTGTTTCGGCTTAGACTACTCTCTTATGTTCTGTAACACCACTGCAGTTAGTGACTCGTGGAAATACCTTCTATCTGTTTGACTGCCACTGTTTGATATGCCATTGTGTTCATTATTAGACTGTGTGCTGAAGGTGTTGGAGCTGGACCTGCGTGTGCAATAACAATGCCGTGAGCTAATGGTTCACTACTAGATTCTGTGCCTGTCTATAACACACCCGTTGACGAGAGAACAATAAAGCTCTCTTTTGGTTTCCGTTAGATAAATCGGTGTCGCGATGGATCTCGGCGAGGCAAAATCGGCCGTCCGCGAGGCGCTAGAGGACAGGTGGAATCTGCAGCCGACTTGGAAGAACCCTAAGCGCGTGCTCCAGGACTAATTACCGTGTCAGAATAGCGTCGAACGCGCGCTGAACGCGTCAGGGATCGCGTCGTTGTCACGCGGTCTCCTGACGGGTGTGTTATACAAAGACTACAGGTGCATGGAAGAACCTGCCACAAACTGTAGTAGCTACGTATATGACAAATACTTTATTAAGATATTACTGTAGCATCTTGTTATTTTATTATTTTTTATGATTAACATCATCGTATTGAAAATGGAATTACTTTTTAAAATATGTGCATTTTCTGCATTAATAACTAATATACGTTTACATGTTGTCATCCTAAATATTAATATAACGGGATGTTTTCTATGTATGTGCCTATTATTTTATTAGTAAAAGTGCAAAGAATTCTGCTGGATGGCTGGAGGACCAAAAGGGATAAAAAGAAATGGTGGTAAATTGGAATGATATTCCTCTCCCTTGTCTTGACGGGGTCTTTTTTCTTTGCTGGTATTCTCTTTATGTACTTAGCAATATGTAATTCAGCAGAAGGTAATGATTTGTTTCAGTTGATGTTGTATGGTAGTAATAGTTACGCTTCAGGATACAGTGAAAAAAACTGATCCCCCTGAATGTGTTTATAAGAAAGCGCCTGTAATACACAGTGAAACTTAAGTGCTATGATGATTTTAATCGGCCATGATGAACTGTTCAGAGGTTATAACCTTCCCCATATAACATATTCACTGCATTGTGAACAAGAAAGCATATTTGTTAGTGTGTTATATGAGGTGTGTTTATGGGCACAGACTAACAGATCTCAAGTATGCCAAGTTAGTTAAATAATTCACCAATTCAGGTTTGGTTCAAGTAACTAAAACATAAAATATTTGCTGGTTTGATGTGTACCTCGGTGTGAAATAATAAAGGATTTGTATGTTCATTAATGGCCAATGGCCCAAAGGAAAGAGCAAAGACAACCGCATGGGATGGGGCGGGTTTCAGTGATGAGAAACACACCAATAGGAGAGTGGGGCAGGTTTCAGTGATGAGAAACCCACCAATAGGGGATGGGGTGGGTTTCAATGACAAGAAAACCCGCCAATAAGCTTTCAGGGGAAAGAGGCAATCCCTAGCACATGTACAAGCACTGCAGATGCGTCCTTCCAGGAGGTCTACGGTGCAACATCCTTACCTTCCTTAGGGAGTAAACATGTCGCTGTGGGAGGAGGGTCTCCGCACTGAGCCTGTCAGCCAATCTGGATGCTGAGGAACCTGAAGCCCATGACACTTCCTCAGCATCTCCAGGGTAACCACTATTGTTTTGTTGATGCTGAGTGTGAGATCCTTACCCTGGCAGCACCTCATCAGGACTCCTGCCCAGATCCTGTAGCCACTTTTATTATTGTTCCTGATATGACCGATTCCTGTGGCATAATCAGCAAACCTGATACAGTTTCTCTTGAACTCCAGCTGTTTAGACAAAACAAAACAGAGCACATGGTTGTGGGTTTAGGCAGTATCCCCTAAAGGCCTCTGCAGTGAGGGTTACAGGCCATTTGGTTTCAGTTCCTTACAGCATGGGGTCTGCAGATGATCACTGAGGCCAGATCCCCTGGGTATGAAACAGCATGAGACGACGCTTCAGTGGAATCGTAGTAGTCCAACTGAAACCCACGTTAGCTCGGGCAGACAAAGTGACGGGGAGTGCTAGCTGTGCTCTGTGTTACAACCAGGGAAGAAGCTCATTAAATGGAAAAGAACTCAAAGCCATGCTGCTTAACAAAGGCCTTAACAGATAACACGGCCACTTGAGAACCCGTCAGTCAGTCAGAGTCTCAGAGTAGGCCCAAACTGACCATAAACAAGAACTATCTTTTCTTTAATGTCTCGTCTACCTTGAAAAAAATCAAAGAAAGCAAACCAAAAGTAGACATAAAAGGAAAGGTATTCCACCAACTGACTAGGCCACTCTAACAGACTAATATTCTTTGGCACACTACAGAGCAGACTTCTTATCAAGACAGCAGGGCGTGAGTGTGAATGACGCACATCGCACATGTTTCTGCTAGTTTGTTTGTATGTTTTTATTAGGTCATACATCCCTTTAATCTGTTGTAGGCATAATTGTTATTGGCCAGTAAAATCAGTGTTCTCACACTATTTCAGATCACACCTGCCTCTCCAGTACAGCATTGGTTCTCCCTCTCCTAATGCTAACCGTAACCCACAGCTGAAGCAAATGCCTGAATGCCTTTTGAAAGCTTATCGTGCTCTTAAATACCACGTTCTTTGGAACTCTCTGATACCAGCCTCCTTCCAACGGTTCCTCTCTCTATCTCGGTTATACATGCTCAATTATCATTATCTGAGTTTACAGCTGAGAATACTTTATAGCAGGTCTTTGGATGCAATACCAAAGTCTACCCTTTATTAGAGTGTAAGCTTTATGATTATAGGTTTTCTCATGTACTGCCATAAGTCAGATATGGTAACTACGGCTGTGACCACTGGGACAGCTTACACAGCTGATGGCGAGCTGTGATATCACAGATGTCATACGTCTTCATATCAGAAGTTCTGCAAAGTGTTGTAGTATTACCACTTGCATGTAAGGAATTTATATTTCAAATTACAATGTACAGGGTGTAATGACTTATGACAATGACCCAATAGCAAAACAAGCATGTTTTAATCAAATAAAAACTGGTAGTGTTACTAACACTGTTGCATTTTTTAATTTCTATTTTTTGTTCTGTTTGTATTTTCTTTATAAAGTTCTTGTAAAGACGCTTTCCTACTTATCCTATTCTTCTCTGAATATTTTTGCTTTATTGCTTTAAATGTCAACTACCGACACTTAAAACATGAATTTACTGATCAGATTTTTAAATATTATATTTATGTAAAGTTGCCAGTATTTCTGTATTCTTTGTGTCTGTGTTTGATCTGTATATCGATGTAAAGTGTTTTGTTTTTTAGTATTTGTACCGTTTATCTAGGTCTGTGCAGAGTTTAGCATGTTGAAAAACAAGGTCAGTGCCTTTCTACACATACCTCTGTTTACCCACAACCACGGAGTGACATTTTTAGGCTCTCACGGATTCTGTAAACACAAGTGTGCCATTTGGCAGGGAGCTGATGCCCTGTTCTTATGTGTGCACAGAGAAAGGCGAACATTTGGGAGTTTTTCCATTCTCAGAGCCGCGTGATTATAATGTAGCAGATTAATAAATATATCCATGACCAACACTATTATTTTTATTTTCAGTATATTTGAAAGTCTCCAAAATTATCACCAGTTTCTCTACATCTCTCTGTCTGATAGAGAAATTGGATAAATAAGATGTTATGAAGATTCAGTGTGGTTATAATGAGCAGATTAAATGAATTATTCTGAACAATTCACTCACAGGCTCGGAGCATATGTCCACCAGACCTTGCTCTTAACCTAGGATCCCACCACAGTATAAAAAAAGGTCTTGTTTACGTCTCCTGGCTTCTTACAAAAACACTGCTGTGTTTATTTCATCCGGCAGGGCCAAATAACATCCGTGACGTCAAAGAAGGAATGTTGCTGTGGAAAGGGAAGTTAGCACACAATGATTCCACAAAGTGTGCATGAGTGAGTTTCTTCAGAAGTGAGATTAGGCTGAGAAAAAACTACTTTTTCAGTAGAACCACAGCAGATCTGATTCGGTTCTGAGCTGTCCAAGGTACTGAATTAAATTTCAGGGCTGTGTTGCTTAACTTTCAGACCTGAATTAACTTGTTGTCACGTATGTTTGTTGCGACCTTGCAAAAAACACCAAGAGTTCTGTACTATTTTGTTAATTATAACTTAGACATACACAGACCTGTCTACGCTTGCAGCTGCACAAAAGCCCTGCTAAGTAATCCATTAACAAATCTTCCTTCAGTAGAGCATGGATACCTTGTTTTGTCATGGTCAGGTGGGTTGATATGCTTTAACTAGGTGAACGGACCTTATCTCTAGCTTGGCATTGCGGTGTTGAAGGACTGGTTATAGCTGTCAGCAGTTTGCTATGTGTGTTATGGTGAGTAGGTGTTGCAGAGTAAGCTGACTTGTAGGAAACCTTGTCACAAGAAACCTACCCATCAGCACTGGTACAGTGATATGATTTAACTAGAAGAGTGAGGTCAGCAAGAAACGATCTGGGAACATTTAAAGAACGGTGATTTATTTATAAAATCTTGATTGGTTGGTTCATCAGCCTTGGATTAAGCCTAAAGGCTAAAACGATTTTCCACTAGTGACTACAATTTTAAAAAGACAATTAAATCCTTGTCTAGGAATCCATACTTAGAATCTTAGGATAAATATAATACGGGAAAAAACGTTTGGAGTGAAATTGTACTGAGACATAGACAAAATTGATCACAATTCACCAGTATGTGTAAACTGTTCTTCTCACTAAATATCTTTTACTGGAGTACCAGAGTATATTTTACCAGAGTAAAAACCAGACCATTTCTAGTCTTTACAGTAGTCTGTAGATATAATGCAAGACACCTTATGTCAGAAAGGTAGTGGGTTTGACTTTTCATTTTGAGAGTTAGCTAAAAACTATATAAGTCCAGTTGCAAGCCTTCTTTAACTTTAACATATGTCCTGCCATTTGAAAGCCAACATATATTTTTCTTTCTTTATTGAATTAAAATAATGTAATGAGATAAGTTACATAAGAACATTATTTTATAGAATAACAACCTGGTCACTGGATATCAGAAATACAATCATACAAGGTGAAAAACACAGCACACACTACCCTGAATTGCCCAATTGAAAATAAATAAATAAATAAAAATTCCCCAAAATAATAAACAAAAATTCCATCCCCCAAAAAACTCTACAAAAGCATTATAAAAGCACCGATCAAAGCCTTTATGCCTGTGCTTGTGTGTAAAAATGAGTTGATGGCATTTTCTTTCCTGAGTGTAACCTCGCTCGCAGATTAGGCGCGAGGCATGCGCATGACGTCAACAACACGTCGCCTAGTATGCGATTGTTGAGTTCTTTTTTTCACGGTATAAATTAAAATTATTTTTGTAACACTTTTCTATATATTAAAAACGAGATAAATGAAATATAATTAATTTGGTCTGTAACAGAGTTCAACGCCTGACGAGCTCTAATAAGCTGGCGCACATGTGGCAGCAGCGCGGAACTGGTATAAACCTGTTTTACCCGGTATAACCCCCACGTGCACTAGCCCGTACATTAATGGTGAATGTCCGTACGCCTGCCATCTTATGCAACATAAAAGCCTGATCTACAAGCTTCTATCATTTTTTACTGTTAATCTAAAAATAAGAAACCAAACGGATCAAACGAGAAATCTTTTTTGAGGGGGTGGGGGGTGGGAATAGCTTCATTCACAGAAACAACACACACTTAACTAACGTTTATATATGACAATATACAATTATATATCTAGTAAAAAAAATTGCAATGTGTTACACAAGGTTTCCAGTTTCGAAGATTTCAAGGAGCAACAGCAGTGTAATAATTCAGGCCTACAAGTAGTGCAAAAATTACTTTAGTACTATATACATATGCATATATATATATATATATATATATATATATATATATATATATATATATATATATATATATATATATATATATATATATTTATTTATTTATTTATATATATAGACACACACACACATGTAGGCAGTGTTTTATGTGCATCTACTTGGGCTTCTTGCTTCGCGTTTTGAAAGCGCGTTCTCCCACAGAGTAGCACTAGTTACGCGCTCGTGCCCGAATACCGGCTCCAGCCGGTATAACAGTGCCAAGCTCCGAGCGCGAGGGAGATGAGGTACGGGACAGATGATGCTTACGCTAGCGAAGAGTATACCCACGGCTAGGACAGCACACTTAATCATGCATTAACCAGCGCGCAGGAAAAACCATCGCTCTGACTGTGTCGAGACAGCGTTTGCCGTTATGAGCTTTTTCAGATACAGGAACAAGCTGTTGGCAACTTTTTCCGCCTTCGAAACATAAGATGCCGCTTAGCTTGCCTAAAGAAACCTGAAAGTCTAATATCTTGTTCCTCAAACGGAGCGCCCACGACTATTGTACAGTTCCTCGGCGTTTGGGTAAGTAGCCAAACCCTTATAAATAAGTTGCGCGCTTGCAGAAGTGTCGGACCGTACGTCGCTAAAATGTCAGGCTTGGTGTGACCGTTTCTGTAATGTACATCCGATCTAAAACAGCACCGATGTCGGCAGTTTGCCTCGTCAAGTTAGGCGAGGTCTGCACCTCCTCCAGCAGCCCCGCACCGCCGCGCGATAAGGATGCTCGAGGCTGGACGTCTCGCTCGTGCGGAAGCTCGCGGGTGGAGGTAGCAGCCGCTTCAGCCACGACCAGTGTCGCCTGAATATTTGCCATTTATGGCAGTCACAGCGCACATTGATGACAACTGACGTGTGATCACGTTTTCGCATAATATAACATAGGGGGGGGGGGAGGAAAAATCAGCTGACTTTTTTTAAAACATGAGAAATTTGAAATAAATATTTGTTGTTAATGAGGTGAAGATTACATCACTGTTGAAACGTCCTTGAAAAGTGGCGTCAGTTCCGCCCTGTTCCATGTTGAGCTATTATATCATGGTCTCCGTCCTGACACGTTATCCGGTACACGTTGTGGAAAGCAGACAGGAAGTGAGCAACTGTACATGCAGCACAGCAGATGCCAAGAAGTAGGTGCTTATTAGTCCCAAATAGCAATAGCACCATTTCCAAAACTTCAGCAAAAGCTACATTTTCACAGTGCACACAAGGTATTAATGCCAGTGGCTAGAGTTGCAGGGTTGATATACTGGCTTGAGCATGGAGATCTGAAACATGTCCATACTCAAAGCACGTCAAACAGAATCTAGTTGTACTCTGTTGTACTAACAGTGTTGGTAGACAGCTTGTAGAGGTTTTATTCATCCATATAGTAAAGATAATCACACAGAAGAACTGTGTAAAGGCTGCATATACTGTTGGCATGATGTCCTTTACCATCACAAAGCTAGCAGTAGTCATCTACATCCAGTCTTCTCCACAAAGCGCTTGCACAGAGCAGCAGAGTATTTTTTGGTATCCAGTATCTGGTCAAGACTGAAACCAACCAATCAAACAAGTGGAATCAGGTGAGGTACCTGCTTGGGTTCAAATAAAA
This sequence comes from Electrophorus electricus, assembly GCF_041902795.1. Classification (NCBI taxonomy): domain Eukaryota; kingdom Metazoa; phylum Chordata; class Actinopteri; order Gymnotiformes; family Gymnotidae; genus Electrophorus; species Electrophorus electricus. The sequence goes on along the minus strand of NC_137499.1, from coordinate 38,236,909 downwards.
CCTGGAGGCATGTGGGAAGCACGTGGGTCCTTTGTGGGAGAAGACTGGATCCCTCTGCTGTCCACATACCTCTCAGACACGGCGCGTTACCAGCCCGAGGAGCTAAAGGAAATAAAATCCACCGAGGTGCAACGGTGAAAATCGGTACCGTGCTGCTAGGTCTGCCCCTCAGACCGGTTCTGTGGCTCCTGCAATGTCTGATCTAACACCGTGTCACTTTCCTGGTCCACAGACAGTGAGCTGGATATGAGAGGACTTGTGTCCACTCTGAGGGCCTGTGCGATGCCCAACGTGTACGCCCAGGTCCCTGATGGGGGTTGGGGCTGGACCGTCGCACTGGCCTTCTTCTTCGTGGAGGTCTTCACCTACGGCATCATCAAGATCTTTGGGATCTTCCTGCAGGACCTCACGAGTCACTTCGCCGAGACGAACAGCCGAGTGTCATGGGTCATTTCCATCTGCGTTTTCGTGATGACCTTCACAGGTCAGATGGCTAAGACTCATAGAAATCTATTTCGGTATAAAAATTTATTCTAGAAAGGCAACATTTCAGGATTGTTTCCTGACTTACTTTTACCAAAACTATGTCAGATCTTTTAAGTCACATTGCATCAGACAAACTCTCTCGTTGTAAGCAGGAGAGCGTTTTGCAAATGGGGCATTACAGAAAATCCTGACTGAGTAATGATCAGTCACAGTGTAAGAAACACTGATGGCAATTAGAAGGCAGAATTCATAAGTCAGAGAATCACGTGAAACACGACACTTCCCTAGTGTTCCTAATGACACACGATGCTTACGTAGTGTTCCTAATGAGAAAGGAGTGTTCCTGATGAACAGTCAGGGCCGAGCTTATTCCCCTGCCTGCCGAGGTGGAACTAGCTTGCAGGAAGGACACAATTTGCAACCGAGAGACAAGAACGGACCTCAGGAGGAGGAGACCCAGCGCACGCACTGCTTCATATGTTCCACTCCTCCACTAAAGTTAAAAGGCTGTGATTTCCCTCTGTGATCTATGCATTTATTTATTTTTAGCATGGAGTGTGATGCAGTGATCCGTGTTACTGAGATCTGTGTGTGTGTGTGTGCGCGCGCGCAGCCCCGCTGTCCACAGTGCTGAGTAACCGATTTGGATACAGACCTGTCGTCATGCTGGGCGGCTTCCTCATCGCCCTCGGCACCTTCGCCACGGCCTTCACCTACTCTGTCACGCAGATGTATGTCACCGTGGGCCTCGTCTCAGGTACTTGTGCTCTCTGTTGTGTGTGTGAGTAAAACAGTAAAAGAGTGTGCTGGCTGTCGCCATGTTGCAGAAAGTAAAATAAATAAATATATGAAATTCTTCAGTTTCTTGTACAAACTTCGGCCAGAGGGTGACCCCTGCAGGAGTGGAACAGTTACCCTGCAGGGGTAATGAACTGCAACACCTCTGCTACATGACTGCAATGTAACAACATTCAGGATGCCACCAGGCCAAAGTTAAAACTATGCAGTCCAAAGTTACAGTCTAACTATTTGTTTAAACGTTCATTCCACCCTCCCGCCATCTCCATGCAACTGGATCACTGTACAAATGCAATCTATGCTTGTAACACTAGTTTTCCTGATGACATCATTCATTCACAGTTTTTCTTGAAGCTTCTGAGAGGGAATCCAAGCAGTGCTCCACTGATGCGCCCTTTTGTTCTTACAAAGTCATGATTCCACCTGTCATTTGTTTTGACAATACGATCATTTGTAGTTTAATTTGCCTGCATAGGCGCTGATGTGCCTGATCAGACACCAGTGATGAAAATGACTAGCCATTCTGATTTGTTAATATCAATTACTTTTTAACTTGATCTTTATTGATTTTTTCCTTTTCTTTCTCCACCACTGCACTGCTAGCTTTCCCTACAACTTAGAAACACTTTTTTGGCCAAATGTACCCTAATCCGCCAATTTTTGTTTGTTTTTCTCCTTGTCTCTTTTTTCTCTCTCTCTCTCTGTCTTTGTTTTTTTTTTCCTCTTACATACAGTTTTTCTTTCAGAGAAGTGTCTGCCGTGCCATGGACGCCAGTGGCCTGTTGTGCATGGTGTGCTTTACCGGCCCTTGGCCTGTAGGGGGCGCCAGTGGCTGTGATCTCCCTTTGTGCTGTTTGTTCACAGGCCTGGGCTACTGCCTCACCTTTCTACCCACAGTCACCGTCCTCTCACAGTACTTCAGCAAACGGCGCTCCCTTGTTACGGCGGTGGCCTCAACCGGAGAGTGCTTCTCCCTCTTGGTTCTGGCTCCAGGTATGGCGCACGCTCATGCCCCACCACGCCAAAGAGCTTTATGGAGAGAGGTCACTCTTGTACTTGGCCACCTGGGCCCACTTTCCCCCACCAAAGTATCGTAGTACTAAGAACACTCCCTTCATGTCGAAGTAATGGTTGCGCAGAGGTCCTCAGTAGATCAAGACCCAAGATTCGACTTGTGCACCATTAATTGTTATTCCTCCAAGCATCACGTGACCTGTTGCAGCTCCTACGTCATGCCTCACGAGCCCGCTGTGTCCCCCCTGCTTTCACAGCCTTCAGCAGCCTGAAAGATCAGGTGGGCTGGCGGAGGTGCCTGATGGTCATTGCCCTGCTGCAGGCCTCCGTCATCGTGTGCGGAGCCCTGCTCAAACCCATCATCATCCAGCCCAGGTCCTCCACAGAGGAGAAGCAGGAGATGCAGAGTCCTCAGCTGGCCCTCAGACAAGGCCAGAGCAAATATGAGCTGGAGAACGAATTCACGTGCACCTCCATCGACTCCGTGGACTCGGGCGTGCAGACAGACTTGGCAGAGGGCCCAGCCCAGACCGCGCATCCGGAGCTGGAGGGAGGAGAGAGTGTGGGGGGGGATGGGGGAGAGGTTTCCGCCCTGCCCTCCACCCCTCTCAGACAGCCTCCACAGCGGGCGGAGGAGCCGGAGGAGCCGTCTCCGCCTCGCCGGGGCCTGCTCGACGTCTCCGTGCTCAAGGACGGCGGCTTCATTTGCTATTCGCTTTTTGGACTCTTCGCCACACTGGCCTTCTTTGCCCCACAGCTCTACATCATCGAGCTCAGCGTCGGCTGCGGCATGGAGCGCGAGAGTGCCACCTACATGCTGTCCACCATGGCCGTGGCCGAGATCCTGGGCCGCCTTTCCATCGGCTGGGTCCTGAATCGTGGGCTAGTCCGTAAGCTATACATCCTGCTCGTGTGCACAGCCCTGCTCAGCCTCGTGCTCGTCTTCTTCCCCTTCGTCACCGAGTTCTGGGGCTTGGCGTCCTGCTGCGCTGCCTACGGCTTTCTGCTGGGCACCGTAGCCTCCACCCACATCCCCATGCTGGCTGAGGACGATGTGGTAGGCATCGAGAAGATGCCCACGGCCGCAGGAGTCTACGTCTTCATCCAGAGCTTTGCCGGGCTGGCCGGTCCACCCCTAGGAGGTAAAAGCACTACCGCAGATATCTGCACTCACGCTGCGTCAGTTTCGGTCATCGCTTCCTAACTGGAGTTACAGGTTTTACTTGTTGACCCTGGACATTAGTATGTGGTGTTTTTGTTTTAATCTGCATGTTTTTGCAGGTGTGCTGGTTGACATCACGCACAACTACGGCTCAGCGTTCTACTCCAGCGCGGCTGGGGCGGGGCTTGGGGCTCTGGTCCTGGGACTCGTGCGCCCGGCCAAGGCCAGACTCAGACGCTACCAGGAGAAAAGTGTGGCGGAGCAGGAACGAGAGCAGGACACAGACGACAGCGACAGCGTGCCAGCTGACTTCTTGGAAGTGGACATGGTTGACGAGAGTCGGCCCGATTTAGCCGTCTGAGAACTTCCAGCACACACAAACACACACGACTTCAATAATCCTCCCAAAGATGGACGTTATCAATCCTTTTTTTGAAGCGTCATTTTCTTACCCCTTTTGAATTTCAGGTTTTCTTTTTTGGACCAAATGAAACCTCAGGCCAGTTGACAGTCACATAAAAATAGCCATTTCTACTCGCCTTTATTTAAATTACATTGCTGCAAGTCTTACTTTAAACTGAAAGAGACTTTTATTATATTCTTTCTACTTGTTTACACCAGTGGTATTTTTGCCTGTTGATTGTTTAAGCATTAGTCATTTCCGGTTAATGGAAATCAAGCTTGTTTTTTACATCACAGCATAGATGGTAAGAACTTTAAAGAACTCTGATTTCAGTGATGCTATGACAATTTAACCTCTCCCCTGGCTTTGGTACACTATCTGCAAAACATGCTCCATCTGAATCGGAGGAGATGACGAAGACCCACGGATGGATCGTCAGCTGCACGTCTTCCATGTTGCATACCTTTGTACAAATCTCGTTGGATGAATAAGAAGAAAGAGTGTGGGTTGTTTTTTTATTGTCATACCCCCGCTGATGAATGCATGTCTTAACTCTTGCATGGAGAAGCTTCTGAAGACCTCAACAGATCAGCCACACAAAGATTTGTCATTCAGAGTGAATGAGTTAGAAATACTTCAGTGTCACTGAGTTTTTTTTTTAAATTTTTTTTAACTTTATAATTTTTATGTAATTCACTAGTAAACTTGAATCTAGGTGATATTTATGAACAATGAACAACAATGTAAGTGAACACGGCAGTTAATTTGGACTGCAGTGTTTGAGGCATGTACATGAACTTTTGACTTGAATTCACTCACCTAATGACTTGAACAGCTTTGATGGTTCAGCAGCCACATTATTGCACTTATGTTTTAATATTCTATCATTTTAACAAAATAAATGAATTCATTTAAGTGGAAAATTATGCACTGAAACGCCAACTGCTGTAGTGCAACTATTATTTACATTAAAATAAATTCAGGTATTTATTTTTTTGTTGCTTCTGGGGATTCACCATGACGAATGTGTTTATCTGAATCTCAGTGCGCTTTGGCAGAGTTCTGCAGGGATATATTTTAAAGACCCCTAAACTACGTCTTCGTGTATATGAAAATGCAGCAAATTTGTACTATATAAAGTGTCTATTAGCCCAGTGGGTAGCAGATATTTCAGAGAAGTAGCCCATTTGAACAGTCCAAAATGAATTACCATGAAAAAAAAGTGGTCCAAGACTGCCACCTAGTAGTAGTTTAGCAGTTTAACAGCTCAAGTATATACACAATTCCGAACATTTAGGAGAAAAAGCAAAACACTGAGCTCTTACCTTCCCTCTCCACACAGCTCAGTTTCCAACATTATAACAGCTTACTCCTAGTACACTGTTTTTAGTTTGATATTTGTGATCACTGCTTGTGCAGCAGTTTTCAGCTCACCAGACTAAAGTCAATGACCACTGCACGGCTGAGGGATCGTTTTCTTTAGTTTTATTGAGAGCACGGAAGAGAGTGAGAAAGCAGGTTAGACTGTACACAGAGCAGTTTCTGCAATTCTGTACTGTAAGCTTTTAGTAAGATTACAATTATGTAAGGAAAAATCCACAGAACGCATATCTGAAACATTTAAGTACAGAATTAAAAAAAGACTTCAAAAGTTCGGAGGCATCAAAACGAGGCAATGATAAAAGCTTTAGTTTAGCCTTGCATTATTCTAAAAAAATCTTGCTTTTCAGGGAAGAGGAAAACCGAATTTAGTCACTTCTGATCATGATAATTTAATTTTTTTCTCTTCTATTTTCACAAAAATATGGTAACTCAGAAGCAAACTGCTTACGCGCCATTATCATTCCCAAGGAGACTACAGAAAACCTGCATTAGAACTGGGACATCAATCTTCTGGATGTCAGTGGAAACTTTCTGTTGTTGTTTAAATTTTAACACTATAAAACACTCATTCCGTCACACGTGAACAGTGCAGTCAGGCATGGAAATAAAAGTTAATTAAGTAGTGTATCTGTGTCTTAATTACAGCATTGCCCTGCCTTTCACACAGGTTAACTGGGAACAAATCTCAACCCCTGTGGTAATGACTTGTCACTACTATAAAATAAACATACACAGGGAGGTATCCATTTCAGCAGAAAGCATGACTGCAATAAAGCCAATTGCAGGTCTGGTCTTCCACCAATCAGCACAGGTCTAATGACATTATCTTGACCATCTGTCCTCAGATAAGCCAGAGTTGCAGAGCAGTAGTGTGCACGCAAGCACACGAAGCTGCCATGCAGCGGGAGTCAGAAACCTGCAGCCACAGGGCGCTGTGTCTGTTCCGGTAGGCACACCGCAGCTGGGTTTTTAGTGAGGTTGATTTCCCTCAAAGGCAACACAGATACACTTAAGACACATAGACCAAGGAGTGCATTGAGTCTCAGTGAATAGCAAGCACGTTATAGCAGCAAACAGCCTCCGTTTACCAGCAAAAATCTGAACCATGTCAACAAACTAGGATAAAAACTGTTTAACTGCACACTGTTTAGAAGAACATCAATTTTATCAACTTATTTAGTATACCTAGTTTGTGGGTTTGATTCCAGCAACATATAGCTGCAATCGTATTTCATGTCAACTTTCAAACCATTTAGTCAGCTGCTGTCTGAAATCTGAGAGCTCCTTGTTTTGCAAGGAACGTTTGACCTCTGCATTCCTCTCCTAGGAACGGTTGGCAACATCTGTGCAAGGTGACAAACACCAGATGCAGAACCCCCCCTCCAACAAAATGTCACACTAGAAACAGCTCAGTCTATGGACTGTAATGGGACGAGCTTCAGACACACAAGCATCTTTCCAGTTCCAAACACAACGTTGAACTCTATTAACCCGAAGTGTAGTCTAGAAGTTTCATTGCAATGCCAGTGAGCATTGTAAGTCCCAGACTTGAATCGCAGCTGCTGACAGCAATCACATAAAAGTCTTTTCTGTTTCAGCACTTGGCACTTTGTGGGCACAGAGACTGGCACAGGAGTACAGTGGAAGTGGAAAAAGGCACACAGTCAGGCGCAACGGTCGGGTTTGAGAAGCCCACAGCCCCTCGGGCCTGGGCCATGGAGCAGAACTCTTTATCCAGACAAAGCGCTCTGGCCCAGCTGTGGCCTTCAGAGCCTGAATGCATAGGTGTGTATGCTGGCACCAGTCACAGATGAGGCTGCCACACGGCCCGGACGCACCAGCCAAAAAGCAGCAATTCTGAATCAGTGAGAAACAAGAGCATACTGGGAAGATATTAAATGGCAGTGAGCATAGAAAACAACATTAACAACAACAAAACGCCAACAAAAATGTTACATCATCAGTGTGGGTTACATATCTGTTAGAAAAAAAGTGAGCTGCATACTATACATTTAAACACCTGATATAAAACAGTATACTGGTTGGACATGGCACTATACAGGTAGCTATAATCAACAGAGATTGGTTAGGAGCAGAACACCATCCCTTTATGTCACTGATGCCGGTGGAGGAAACAGCTATTTAAGAAACTGGTACCTTTTAAATCAGGGCAATTGTGAATAAAGAAGTTTTTTTAAAAACAAAAAGTGGATAAATCTGTTGATAAATCTGTTGATTGTGGTAAAAAAAAGTAAAACAATTTAAATTAAAACTAAAGCAAAAAGACAGCACTTCCCCTTTTCTGATGGGCATGCGTCAAAGGAAATCTAAAACAGGAACCCTGCTGACGTAGTGGATGGGGGACACAAGAGTTCAGCAGGCTTCTATTTCCCAAGTACTGATGGGAGTTTTCTGGGTGTTTACTGAAGGCTAATGACACACAAACGCTCAAATTCTTCTTCAAGCTCCGAAGTGGTCGCCGTCCAGCCCTGAGTCTACGCTGTGACTCCTGTGTCTGTCCACGGCAGAGTGCTCCAGCACACGTTCACCGTAACTGGTCTGCCACTGAAACATGCTCACACTACGCAATAAATTTCAACATAACCCTAACAGAATTTATCAGCGGGGCCAAATCTGATAAAAGTGTAAACCTGTGAAATATAATTTAAGAAATCTAATAGATACATATGCATATGCTTATATAAAGAAAATAAAAAACAAAAAACAAAAAAACAAAACCACAGCTGATCAGAAACCTACAGGTAAAAAAAGAAAAGATGCAATTACAGCCAAGTAGGTACTGACAAAACACCAGAAGGAGGCTCAGAACATTGTTCCTATTACAATGATAAAACGTAAAAGGCTTTGTTTAATCTGCTAAACCCTTTGCTATGTGGTCAGTAATACAAGGGCAAGAAGGTGACCGCTGAAGGACAGTGTTGGGATATCTGCCCACTTCCTCTCCACCAACCATGTACTGGTCAGTACCTCGGGGGAAGAAAACACATCGGCTATGGCACCTCCAGTAATCATGCACACCTTCTCATGGCAAACTGAACAAAGGCAAACAGGAGCATAGGATCTCTATCTCTCTCTCTCTCTCTCTCTCTCTCTCTCTCTCTCTCTCTCTCTCTCTCACACACACACACACACACCCACACACACACACACACACACACCTACACACACCCACACCCGACCCTAAGCTTGCCGTCTACAGTGTGGTGGAGGGGCAAGAGGAGTCGGGGGCCCACACGCACTCCGCAGACAGCTAAGCCCATTTCCCCCACAAAGGCCCGAGTCAGGACTAGTCAGAAATGTTACTGAATGGAGCACAGACTTGCAGAAGAGGGCGTGGGACAGGCGTCAGTGACACAGAGAGACCAGCATCACTGCAGCATGAGCTGCTTGAGGTTGTCGTGCAAGATGGTGTCCTTGACATCGCGGAAGACAAGGCGAATGTTCTCCGTGTTGATGGCCGTGGTGAAGTGGTGGTAGAGTGGCTTCTGCTGTTGATCCCGCCGCTTGTTACGGAAGCACGCCACCAGGAACTTCTGCACATCCTCCAGGCTGTGTGGGTCGCCTGTGTACTCGGAGAAGTAGTCCGTGATGGCCACCGTGTTAACCTTCTCCTCCAGCAAGTCCGTCTTGTTGAGGAAGAGGATGATAGAGACGTTGCTGAAGACCCGGTTGTTGACGATGGTCTCGAAGATGCTCAGAGACTCCGTGAGGCGGTTGGTCTGGCGGTCCTCCATCAGCACCTGGTCGAACTCACTAGAGGACACGAGGAAGAGGATGGAGGTCACACTGTCGAAGCACTCGAACCATCGCCGCCGCTCTGACCGCTGGCCGCCCACGTCCACCATCTTGAAGGGCACGTTCTTGATCTCAAAATCGTACTCGTGGATGCCTTTGGTGGGCTTTCGGGCCAGGAGGATGTCCTGCTGACTGGGAAGATAGTCCTGAAGACAGAGACATTACAGCACAGATGAGATGGTGCTGAAGACAGACAAACAGAGCATAAGGACACTTCCAGATGGCCTTAAAGGCAGAAAGCAGGTGTGAGTAATTAAATATTATATAAGAAAACACTTGATATGCAATGTGTTCACTTTCTTTTGCCAACAACACACACAAAAACAAACAAACCACACCCAATGAAAAAAATAATTGAAAATCAAGTTTTATTCAATGCAATAAAAAAAAATAAATAAAAAAAAAACTTAAGGAAGACGCCCTTGTTAATATGGAGACTTCTGTACAGTCTAAAGTTGATTTATTAGGGTTTTTTTTTTTTACATTTTTTCTTTTTAAATGAAACATTTGTCAACGTTCTAGGTGTAATGACAAGAGCGACGGTGCATAAATGAAGCATACCGTCACAAACCACCACCGTGCCATAGCCACCATGTTGCTCTGTCGATGCTTATGACAAAATAGTCACCCCGAACATCCTGTCCCAAAACAGACATGATTGCGTGCGTCTTACTTGGAGCTCCCAAAAAACATGTACTAAATCTTGAGGTCTCTAAACCCAGGACAAGCACATTTCTGTTGCTTACTAGGGCTTAAAATTCCACAACGAACACAACCAAGAGCATTACAACAGGGAACATGCACACATTTGCAAAATAAACTGAAGGGTATTTGTTAACATTTACATCTGAGCGTCGGCAGAAACAGGAACAAGATGTGCATTCGAGAACACTCACAAAGGACCAGCACGGTTTAGAAGGATGAGGTACAGAAGGGCTAGATGTGGATGCGCAGACATCTGGAAGGGAAGGGTCTTGATTTATGCATTTTAGCACTGTTGGAGATATGCCTGACCATTACCTCCTGTGACTCTATGGAGACTCACACATGCTGTTGCTGACTTCAGGGATATACAAGCAGAACTATGTATGTTTCTAAACATGCCTTCTGTCACAGGCTTTATGACCAATGAACAGGCCTTATGAAGCCAAGGATCTTCTCATTCGGATAAGCAAAAGAAGCTACTTGCGCACGCACACACACACGGGCGTACGTACACACACACACACACACACATATATACACACACACACACACACACACACACTCTATTTCCACTGTACACATACACACTTGCATAGAGACGTATGTTGCCCTTTAGCATTGGGGGAAACAACCACACCTTGTTGTGACCTCTGTGTGCTAAACAAGGCCGTTGCCAGGAACACACACTGACTCTGGTCTAAGAAGAAATCCTTAAAACTGTTTCGGTTTCTGAATGAGCAATATGGAAACGCTCATGATAAAGACAGAGTTTGTCAAGGCCATGTGTACTAAATACTCGCATACTGAACATCTGATGAAGAAAACTTACTCTGAACTGATACGAGAAACCGAACCTTTACAGGGCAAGATTATCTGTTAACACAAGGTGGTGGGGGTACATCTCTCTGTGCTGACATGCACGTCATGATGTGGAGCTGGGCTACTTGGTCTTTAGGGATGTGCCTGCTGTGTGAGGAGAGGTGTGTGGGGTGTGTCCCCACAGCATTTTAGTATCTTCACAGAACCTTAATGCTAGTACAACCAGGAAAGAGGGTAAGAACACAAATCAGGCTAGACCCAGCGGGACAGGTCTTCATCCTGCCATGCTCAATCCATGCCGCCTGTCTGAGCATGCTCAGTAAGTAGCATGCAAGAGCACACACACGTGCGCAGTCACACATGCACGCACTCACTGGCACATACACCAGGCATTCTGTGTCTAAACAGAGAAGCACTCACAAACACTTCCGTCAAAGAGTGCTCTCTCTCACACACACACACACACACACACACACACACACACACACACACTACCGCTGAAGAGCACTCGTAAGGCACACATACTGCGACAAAATTCCAACCATGTGAAGTTACCATACTGAAGAAGTCCCTACAGCCCTTTAAAAACACACACACACACACACACACACACACACACACACAAACAAAACCCTACAATGTTGTCAATGAAAACTGATATACAGCTAACAACATGCAAGCGTGCAAGCACGCACACACACTTTCCAACATCAAGTGTCCACCTCCCCCCTGCCCCCGAAGCCCACTTGGAGACCCCCAGCATTTCCTGTGGGTTTCCGTTGCTAGGGCGACTGCAGAAACAAGCCGGTCATCAGGCTTGGAGGGTGAACACATGCCAACCATCTGGCTCAGGACACCGAGCTGTCCATAACTCAAGGTTCCACCCTCAGGGAGGCGTGTCTAGTGTCAGAATCTCAAACAGAGAGACAGTGGAATGAACAAAGGGCAAAGCACAGAGGGCACAAAAACAGAAATCAAAGAAACAATAGTAATCTGGAAAATAAACTTGCAATTTCCTTCCAGGGCAGAGCAAATGTTGGTCTTCAAAATGCTTTAAATGAAATTGTATCAAACACCATTCATATACATTGCATACATTACATTCATCAGTATGACAGTTGTTGGGCTCCCTTTGAAGGGAACCCCTGACCGTGGGGCTACTAGCACTGGTTGAGCTACAAGAGCAACATGCTTACAGTACCATCATCACAAACCAGTCCAACGTCATCTAGTGCTTTAGTGGGTGCACATCAAATCCTGTGAGCCTGATCTTTATGAGAGCAGATCACAAAACCACAAACTTCCTCCCTGCACCAAGAGCACAAGATAGACCCATACATCTGACGCCAAACGGCGCTTACATGACGTAAAGGCCACCGAGCCGAACGGGGCTAGCAGCGCACCTCTCACTGCACCGCCCCAGAACACACAAACACCTCGGTACACTTCCAATTAATAGGTCAGCGCCAACAAAGGCCATGGCTGGCAAAGCAAACGGAAGAGAGGAATGAATAAGTGGATGGACGGGGGTGGCTAATGAAGTCGCAGAGAGCAGCACGTGTCTTTGGTGAGTGTGGTAACAGAACAAACATGATCGTTTGGCAGGAGCAGAGCAGTTATACAGACGTGCTGAGCACTGCCAGGCAAGCAGGCACACTTCTGCTGGGCCTCCTGTAGCGCACAGTCACTCTCACTTCCTTCTGGGAGTTTTGCAGCTCTGTGGCAGCACCACACCCTTGGAGCTGCGTGACAACAGCGTTGAGAACCAGACACACACACACACACACACACACACACACACACATATCCGGCCAACCACTCGCTGTCAAACACACTTCTGCTGCCCACACACAGCGCATCACTGCACACTACTCAGAAAACACCACTGCATCACGGGCCTGATTCTTAACCAAACCAATCTGAGACAATGTGGAACTCGAACGTGTGGGTGGCAGGGACTAAGGTGGCAAATGCAGGTTAATACTGTGTAGTTGCAGGTGAATTTGTTTAACGCAAATAAAAACAACACAAACGTATAATGCAATTGAAACTGAGCAATTTGTGACACTGCACAGTACAGAGGGAACGAAAGGATGCACTGATTTCACTTAGACACCATCAAAGAGACACAGGGGTTTACAGAGAGCACATAGCAGTAACCAGCAACCAATGGATAAAAAGAATCACCTCAGGTCAAGTAACTTTGTAGCAATCAAACAATGTGGTGCTATATCACAGGAGTCCTCTTCAGAGTTAACCTCCCAGGAAGAGACAATGGTCAAAAACACTCATCTAATGACAAATGAACAAGCACTGACGCTGGAGAGACCCACGATCACTTATTTTACAGAACAAGCCCGGCAAATGTTCTGTTTAATACAACATGCTTCAGATACCAATAAGACAACTAAGAGTCTCATTGTTGAGACAAAAACCTAAAACTGCAAGCCATAAAAGACCAGAGGAGTTAATAAAACTGGAGTTAGCTGATCTTAATCAGGTAGAGGATAGTACATGGAAAATCAGGCTCAGAGGACACAGCTGCCATGGAGTCACTTACCATCATGGAAACAGCCCAGTTGGAGAAGATGAGCATACTTTTGTAGGAATACCCATACCATCTCAAAACAGAAAGATCGTTTTAAGATTATGAATGGTAACGCAAGTAAGGCATCATAAAAAATATAGTTCAAAATAATGTCATTTGCTATCTAGTTACATAGTAACGATGGTTTCCACTGACATGTAGCGCCTTGTCGACCTCATTCTCAGCCTACCGGCCTCAACAACAAACTGTGTAGGAAACGTCAATCAAATGAGGTCAGTGAAGAGAGAGGGAAGCGCCCATCTTACAATCAGCAAGCCTGTGTGGGCTGTGACCCAACCCCTGTCCTCTCCTCAGGCATCAGGCTAGCACCTGGCCAAGAAGCCCAGAATTCATGAATGGGAAGAGGGATGCTCAGGAACACACCTGTGAAACTCCACAATCTGACTGTGACTGGTGGCAGGGGCACTGAACTGGGATTGGGGATAAGGATGGAGGAGATATGTTTTGGGGGGGTTTTTTTGGCCAAATTTAACAAACATAAGCACTGGTTCATGGTTCGTGCGTGTGTGTGTGCACTCATCATGTAAAAAATACTGATCACAGTGGCAGGTGAACAAACAAAAAAAACCTTCCAACTCTGTAGGGGAGGGAGCATAGAAGATATAAGCTGATCCTGGTAAATATTTTTATAAAACACATTGCTTACCGGCATTCCAAGTTTTTCCAAGTTATCCAAGAAATATTTTACGGATTCACCCTGTGGAAGAAAAGCACAAGCAATGAGTTACAATGTGAAAACACTGTACTGACATCTGAATTACAATGTGAAAGCACTGTACTGAAATTTGAATTATAATGTGAATGCAACACATTTAAGACTGTGTTCCTTATTTGGTTTCAAAGAGCACGTCAGATCATATTTTTGATTAAAACATTCCCAAAGCAGTCCAAGCTTTCTAACACAAACACAAGGATGCAAAAACATGGGAGGTTTTCTTCACAGCTAAATATTTAGAACACAATCCTTGTTAAACAAGCAAAGAAAAAGAAGAGGCAGAAAGAGTCCTGTAAAGTCCTGTAAAGCAGTGACAGCAGTACAGCTACTGATTCCAAGTTTCACATTCTAATAGCAGTTTAACACAGTCACACTGGAGATATTTTTCAAATGCATCTGTCCGTAATAGATAATCTTCACATAAACTGATTGCTTATACCACCAAGACAAATTGTCATTTGTTCTGTATATTTAATTCTGATTATTTAAAAACAAACAAACAAAAAAAAACAGCCTCAGGGCAGCAGGAACAAACAAATGATTCAATGGGTAAATCATGGCGACTGAACAGCTGAAAGGCTGCATGGTCTGACCACAGGACCGCAGTCTCGACGTGCACTGCCATCTGTCGAGACACCCCTGGCCTCGCGTGCCTGTGCAGCCACTGTCTCGTCAAGTGCACCTAAGCCAACAGTAAGACCTTACAGGTGCACGCAAATAATCAGCCGGCGCACGCACGCACTAACAAAACAACCACTGCTGCAGGAAAAAGAGAAATGGGGGGAAAACCAATCACCTGCAAGCACGGGGAGCGGGGACATACAAGTGTTAGATCCTGGACACAGCGCAAACGTTCCAAACCTAATATCGCACAGCTTTTACTGACATCTTTACTTCTTTGCAACACAAACATATGAAACACAAACAAGGACAAAACAGGGACACAATTTGTGCTTTGGATACATTGTGTGTGTCATTTGCAGTTTGCCCTTTGCAGGAATGATAATAAAAAGATATGAATACTGTAGAGGTAAACAGTAACTCACTAAAATAGGATTACCATCACAAACCAGTCTGCCTGCAATGCCTGACAAATCGAGCTCGAGGGAAGCTGCAAGAAAATAGCACATAAGAACAGCAAGGGAAACAGAGCCTCGGGAACAAGAGGCCAGATTTCTGGAACGAAACCACTGAGCAATATCAACAGGAATAGCAATGCTGCTCAGACAGCCACTGAAATTAAATGAGGAACAAAATGTGACCTGGTGTAGAAATGTGCGATGACGGTTGGATATGTAACAGACAGCCAGGCTCTTTACACGGTGGTGTTGTATTACAGCTTCTATATATTGGGGCTGAATCAAAGTATAGTTAGACTTATAAATCGAACAATGTTTAGGTTTTTCATATTTTATATGGAAATCGTTTAATTGTCTTAAAAGAAATCTTACTTATAAAATGAGCTCTGGTTCATGGGTTTTTAAATGTTATATTTAAAAATTACATTTACTGTGTACAATATATCGCTACGGCAATATATCGTGAGAACACTTACTGATACATGAAACAACACAGTCATGGCTGTTTTGATATTTATGAATATTAATATTGTTTAACCAGAAGGAAACTGATGTGTTCAAGTGAATTTAACATGTCCACCAGGTGGCATGTCAAAATGAAAAGAAAAAGAAAAACTTTAGGATTTAGGAAACATTTATGCATTAGTCTAAGGAAAAGCATGGAAATGCATCTGCATTCAGCCAATTCTAAATTTAAAGCTAATGTGGATAAATGTGGGTGGAAAAAAGGTTTATTTAAAATTACAAGTGTTTCAGCATTTGTGAATCTTAACATTCAGAGTTAAATCCTTATCTGTTGGTGGGAGGGTAGAAGCTACTGGATGTGTTCTTTTTTGTTTTCTCCATGTTGGTACTTTAAAATTTCCCCATCTCCACTGATTGCATCATTGGTCTTTATTTGTTATTATGTATTAATACATTGTTGTTAATAAATAAGAGCATTTTTGTTAACATTTACCTTGAAGAAAATTGTATAACATGTATAACCTGGCCTTGTATCATATTGTCGAGACAATTAAATGTAGAAGCTGCAGGGTTTCACTTGCTTTTGTTTATTTAAACCAGCCGCCTGGACCTTATAAATATGTGTCTACTGTACACTGAACAGGCTGGTTGCATGATACACCACAGCTGTAACTTGGTATGCAACATGACACTGGATGCATTCAGGCTGGAGTTTGGTTCTTGACTTCTTGTGATCGTCATGCACTACTGACACACCCACAAACACCCACACCCACCAACGGGCTTTCGTCAGAGAGGGAGAGAGCGCACGAGAGAGAGGGGTGAGGGAGGGAAGACAGGCAAGAAAGACGTGCACACATTTGAAAGATAAAAAAAAGATTTCCTGCCGCCTGCAGTCACAGGGCCATCATTCTAACTGTAGCTTGACATTCCACCATGGGTCATTCCTCTTACCAGATCCCTGTAATCTGGACCTCTGTGTGGAGGAGTGAGAAACGTGGGGCCTTAATCACCAGACAGCTGCAACCAGACAGGACGTGAATGACTCCTCTGCAGCAACAAGGTATGAAAACTCAGGTACAGTATATATAATTAAAAAAAACAAAAAACAAAAAACAAACAAAAAAAACCCCCATCCCCACCCAACACCATCCACATTAAACATACCACACCCACACAGAAAAAAAGAATGACGATTGTTTCTCTACTTGTCGACGCTCCGAGTTAGGAAAAGGCTCCATGAGCAAACAGCTCATCTCTGCAGAGAGGAAGGAGCCCAAGAACACATCCACCCCTATCAGAGCATCTCTTCCTCCCACTGTAATCAGCAGACAGCATAGTGTGGTGTCTAGGGACCGCAGCCAATAGGACATACTGCCTTATTACGTCACTCATTTCAAACAAACAGACTTGTACAAGATTAAGTTTAGTCATTTTAACAATTTCTACATCTCAGCTGAATGACTGAACAAAAAGATACAAGAGTAACTATCCCTGCCTAGTCTGAGCATTGGGCACCTGTTCCATGAGAAGTTCCATGGCCGTTTTCCTGAGAATATCTGATATAACAACTACGAGCCTAGACTGGAGTGGTTTCAGAGCCAGGAGTAAATACAACTTGAGTTAACTGATCAGACTTTTGAACCTACAGTCCCATAAAACCATTGTCTGAAGTAGCCAAAAACTGTTCCAAGCATCCCTTTTACTGCTGGGAAAAAAAAAAAACCCGCAGTGAATGAGAGTTATCGGTCCCACCCTGAACACCAGACTGGAAAAGGAAGAGGAGGAGAAGTGGAGACCAGTGACCAAGATCAGCACTGAGTAGGGAACTGAACCCAGAGAAGTAGGATTATGCAATGGCTGGGAAGGGGAGGAGCAGAACAGACAGGCTTAGAGAGAGAGAGAGCAAGAGAGAGAGAGAGTGAGTGTGTGTGGAAGAAGAGAGAGAATGAGAAAAAGGAAGATGGGCGAGAGAGAGAGATACAGAGAGAGAGAGAGAGATTTGCTCAAACTCAGGAGCAAGGTAGGTTTTTTTTTCCCGTCCACACCATGAACCCCTGAGGGAGGGCTCAGCATGGTGGAAGCAGAAAGCGGCTATGCTTGGCACTCGACACACGTGGTCTCTGGATTTACTCCATACAAAAGGATTCTGTTGTTTTTGTTTCCTTGCTTTTCCTGAAGCAGCCTTCGCAAATAGAAATACAAGTAACTAGTGTGTGTGTGTGTGTGTGTGTGTGTGTGTGTGTGTGTGTGTGTGTGTGTGTGTGTGCGCATGCATGTGTGCATAAAGAAAAGCCATTCTGTTTATTAGCCTTTCCAGACACAAACCCTTAACAGAAAACAGTTCACTTTGCGTTTAGCTGAACACTGAAGCTCAGAGAGGCAAAGCAAAGCATTAGCTGGGAACCATGCAGCATGCATGCTGTTTCTGTGCGAGTCCTGTGCATGTGTGAGGTGCTGGTCAGTGTTACATCCTGACCAGTGGGCTTTTTCTACATCAAACCAACCACAACCTGCACAGAGGAGCAGCAGCAAAGACACAGGCAAGCACTGCACGCACTCAGACACACAATCATGTCTGCGTATACTCACTCCAGCTCCTTCATTTGGTTTTCCACTTTCAGGCAAAAAAGAATCTTGATTTTTGTTGAATTTAGCAAGTTCAACTCTGACTTTAAATATTGCCTTTTATAGCAAATGTAAGGGGAACATAAAAATGTAAATGCCTGCAAGCACTCTATCAAAACCTATATTTCATACATCTCTCATGAAACAAAGCAGACAGGCTATCCAAATTTAATTCTATCCCACAAGTGTCAAGAGTTAAGTATGCCAACACAACTCTGAACCCTGCTGTGACACCAGCATATCTAAAAACCCCATCAGTGCCTGTCCCAGAAAACCTTCACCAGGTAAACATCCACATAGCATCAGCACCCACTCACAGCTACTACCAGCCCACTACCACGTAAGACGTGTTATGATGATCCGCCAATCAAACAAAATCTAGTCTGACCAATAATGAATGGAGTGGTGTATGACAACAGATGGGCAAAACTGTCCCTATACAATATTACTTATAATATGCACCTAAGAGAAAGCAAAACAAATAAATATTCATCACACCATACCACTGATTAACTAAGAGGGCATGGAAGACTAACCCTGCGTCCCCAACAGTGTGGCCACTGCTTCTTGAATGCAAATCTTACAGGTTTGCTGTGAGTGCAGTTTTCATGCCATGCCCTGCTTTCAAAATGGGGAATTAAAGCATTAGGAACTGAGAGTATTTGGAGAAGTGCATAAATCTCGTGCTAAGCCTAAACTGATGTCAGCCTACGATGAGCAATCAGATCTCAGTTACTGGGGGGAGGGGAGGGATAATAAAAAAAGAGACTGAGGAAAAAAAAAACAAAAAACTAAAGGACATTAAAATTCCTCCAGCCAAGTTAAAAAGGAAACAGCATCAGTGTTCATTGGTTTTAATAAAGAAGGGTAAACTTCTGTTGCCATGTTTTTCCTGAGAACAGAAGGTGACTTCAGATGAAAAACATTCAGCTCATTGCAGAGGCCTGAACGTAGTAGCGATGTGGTTTACATATCCGCTCAGATATAAACATCAGCTCAGCGCGAAGAGTGCACTTTGGGCTTTTCTACTCTCTTTTGGCCATGGCTCCAAGGAGGAAACAAAAAGAGGGTGTTGCCCAAACAACCAAG
The DNA here is from genome assembly GCF_041902795.1 of Electrophorus electricus. NCBI lineage: Eukaryota > Metazoa > Chordata > Actinopteri > Gymnotiformes > Gymnotidae > Electrophorus > Electrophorus electricus. The sequence continues at coordinate 38,217,739 of NC_137499.1, read as the reverse complement.
GCTTCAGCCTGCACCGAACACCCAGAGCTGCATCACTGCAGTATGCCTAACCTGACAACCATTTAAAAACAATAATACAAGGAATAATGCTAGCTCTAAAAGAGAATACAATGACCCAAAATTACACCCAATATACACCCAACAACTTCAACAAGGCTAAAAACAAACTTCTGATTTTAACTTTGGACCAGACAGCCCATGAGGACCTGCCCATGAGGACCTGCCCTGTGAGAGACTCACCAGCTGAAACTCTCTGCGGCGGTCGTAAGCGTTCTGGATCCCGCTGTCGGCCCACAGTGCACAGATAGTAGGCAGGTAATGCAGGAACACCTTTGTCTCAATCAAGCCTTGCGCCACCTTGGCCGAGCGCGTGTCGAAGGCCATCATGGTCTCACCGTGGACCTGGTTAGACAGCTCACCCCATGGGATGTGTAGTTTCTCTCGTGCGTCCACCAGCACCCGGATACCTGGGAAGAAAGGTGGAAACCTCAGTGCTCATCACTGCTAATGGAGAAAACCTGGAGTTGTCACAGTTGCAGCAGCAGTAGCAGCAGCAGCAGGGCTCCCATCCCACCCCTGCCCACCAATCATAACATATTCTACTCTAGACTACAAAAATAAATTAGTTTGGTTAAACTATAGTTTCTGTTTCATGTTCCCAAAGAGGCACACCAGCAGAGTAGAGTGCAGAGCTATTGGCAGAAGCAACAAAATCTAAAGCAGCTCCTGACAAGAAAAACAGCCAGCCACACAAACCACCTGTCATCAAAACCTGTCGCTTCATCTCACCTATACAAGAAATGATGGCAGAGTAGTTGAGTGTTGTGTCTGAACACAGTGACAGCTGGCATGGCTGCAGGATCTCTGGTGACATAACTAAAACCAGAAAAGGTTGTGATTTGTGAAGAGGTTGGATGACTTCCCGATGGCCATTAGCGCTGTTGTAACTGAGCGCATGTGCTCAGGACGTCTGGTGCCGCTGTGCTCTGCCCTGTCTGTGTGTTCAGTCCCAGCACAGCAGGAAAGCTTCACTTTAAGCTACCAGCTCCACAGACTGTGGGTGTCACCATCAAACTCGAGACCAGTCAAACTGGTTTACACTGAGATGTGTGTGCATGCAAACATGCAAATGCGTGCGCACACACACACATGCAAAAACCATAGGTATAAGCCCATGAACAGCTTTTTACATTTCATATATACACTGTGAAAGACGTTTAATAAAGCAAAGTAATTTCATCCCAATCACATCATATTATTCAGTAACAATTGTGAATTATTCTTAATTGAAACTAAAATGGAAAGTTACATAGTTAGACAGAGTGAGGAATGAGATTCCAGGACAACTTGTGGGTTCCTGGAGTGCAAGGGGTTAAACGCCATCATCAAAGGAGGTCCCCACTGTGCTCACTGTTTCTATTACTGTAAGCCACCAAATCCCACTTGTTTGTTCTTTGTGAAGATGTACGATGCCTGTCGAATTCAGTTTACGCCAGCATGGCTGCTTTCAGTCTGCATCTCTAAACCTCAGTTTTTGTCCCCGAGTTCCCAGCTCCAGCCAGTCTGTGAATCACTCCTTTACTGTTAGGTGGCATTTTCTGTTTTCTGTGGTGAGATTTCTGCCGCCACATCTCTCCATACTACCAGCATTCACTTTCCTTGCACTGGTTCACTGTACCATGGATGTGCCGATCGAAACAAAAAAAAGTAAATGGAGCCACGGCAAACAGTAGTCACTGCTGCAGCAAGTCACTGACAGCCTGTGTGCCTGTACAAGTGATTCACTATCCTTTCTGAGCACACAGAAATCCTAGCAACCTCCAATATAGATGTGGTCCAAGCGCAAAGAGATGGCTCTTTCAAGAGTGTAGTTTGAGAAGGAATTTGTGCTCATCTTCACTACACGCTCTGGAGGGAAATGAGATCAGGCAAAGAGGTGTTTGAAGGTTAAACAGAAACAGAATAGACAGTGTGATTTGTTAAATAGATAAAGCACCTCACAGACATCATAACACGGCTGGATCGCAAAATCAGCATTTAATGGGTGTTAAGGTTACGGGGAAATGTAGATAAATCTATCAAACATGCCATAAGTCTGTTTATTATAAATTAGCTTGGGTGGGTTAGCAACACATCTACAGTTTATACAGTAGCAGTGTATTCTGAAAGCAATTCTGAGAAGCCAAAAGGATCATCAGCAATGGCATGCACTTCATTTCTAAGAAATTTCCTCCATCCTCTGTGTCACCATCATTTGCCACGTTTGTTATTCAAATTTGGAAATTGCATTCTCAATTTCTAACAATTTTTCATAACACCTTTACTAGCAGAGTTAATTAGTAAATTCCTTTGGATTAGGCTTTAAAGGGGAACTCCAGCAATTTTGCTAAATTTCTTCATAAGTCAATGGTTTAAATGTAAACAAAGACATTACAAGTATTTTGGTGTGAAATACCCTTCATGAACCTCTCCGTCCTGCTCGTGTTTTGTGTAGTTTGGGTAGGCATGGCCAAAACATTAATTTAAAAAAAGTCGCAAAACAGTGTCTTAGGCACCAAGCAACATATTCGTAACCATTTTGTGCAATAATGGAATACATCTTTGAGAGTCATTAAATGCTTTTCATGTCTGGTTCCTAGTACTATCATTGTCATCAATTCTGACTTGGTAGCTAAAGTTCTCTAGAAAGGTGCATTTCACACCAAAACTAATTACACTTGATGAATACATTTTGTAAAACCAGTGGAGTTCCCCATTTAAGATGAGAGAAAGATTAGACTACACAAATTCCAGATGGGAAATTTAGGCCTAAGGTTAGGGTAGTCATGTAAAAACCCATAAATATACAAGAGTCACCACATTTGATGAGAACTTACTGCATCAACACCGTCTGCCACAAATCAATAACTAGTTCATTGTAACTGAACATCACTGAAAGCAAAATAGCTTTCAGTGCATGAAATATTCATGGATTAAACTCAGCTCAGTGTTTGTTCTGGAGCCTCTGGGAGGCCAGCACTGAGGCCTGAAGTAATGGTTTCATTTCACTGTTTAATAATATAGAATCTCTCAGAGCCTGGGCGTTATGCCACCCTTGGACCACTCTTAATATGTGGGTGGTGAAAGTTCACAATGCAAAGCATACTAGTTAATGCATAAATACAAACAAAACTTAGGGCAATCACAGCCAAAGGGGGCTTGTATTGAAACCTAAAAGACTAGGTTTGCAGTACAGAAACCCATTATGCATCATGCACTAGCCCACACCGCTGCCAGAGTGCTGACAATTTGTTAGGCAGACTGACAGTCACTTCATATCAGTGATTCTTCAAAGCAAAATGGAACATTAATTACATGCAAGAGCAAAGAATGAATTTATCAGATACAAATGAGCCAAGGGTTCATAATTCTGTGAGACCAAACTGTGCAACTTCTGTATTACATCACTCAAAGAAACTCTTATTTAAACAATAGCAGGATACAGCATGCAGAGATCAGGGCTGCTATAAACAGGACCATGCCTGAGTTGGAAAACCTAACCAGACTATTGCTATGCACCACAGAGATTAAAGCATACTAACCCAACAGTTCACCTCAGTCTCTGCTTTTGATATTTAAAAACAAACAAACAAAAAAACTATAAGAGACCAAACTTAAGCTGCCGTTTAAATTCTGCTCGTAGAAACAATTATTTATTATGTAAATAAAAATTTTGGATGTAAAGGAATTTCAATATTATACCCAAGTCCAGCCACATTAATTTGGTGGAAAAATTCAAAGATGTGGATTAATGAAAAGTTCCATAAACATATTAAACCTATAGTTCAAACATCCCTCTCAATAATGAGACAACATTCCTCTAGCACAGTTCTTCAGAAAGTTACACATGCAATTTGGTGTCAGTAATCCAAATTAATGTGATCAAATCACTCGAGTCTAGTCAGTTATAATACACAACTTAAAAGAAAGGTATTTATACAGTCCTATAAAAGACTCTGTTTTGAAAAGTAACATCTGCAAAGTCCTGATTAAACATTTTCCGCCTTCTCATATTTGCTGGAACTGAACATTTAGTTGCCCAATATTGCTTTCTAAAGAGGAAGACTGGGCGGGGGGGGGGAGGGATCTCATCATCGAGAAGTTACAAAACAACAGATAGCAGACATCAATCAACACATCATTAGTTGTTCATTTACCTACATAACACTGCATGGTTCCCTCAATGGTTTAATAAAACAAATTTGAAGTAAGATTTGCAGTACACCTTTCCTGAACCCAATTTTTTGTTTATAGGCAGTTAAAACATTGCTGACCCAGCTTCAAAGAGCTGTTCAAAATGACTTCCTAGTTGAAAGAACCAACCCCATGCATTCCAATTTTCTGAAAAAGAAAATAATTTGACAATTTACTTAATTGCACCTCCTCTTTTTTGTTTAGTTTGCTTCCATGTTAAATGGCCACTAACTGATGGGTCAAAACCAGCTTCAACAGAGCAATGCAGTCTCACATTACCATGGCTCCTCAACACTTACTGCTTATGTATGATGCTAAGAGGCCACAAATTGACATGATGATCAACCATTACTGCACCAAATAGCACGGCCTTAGCGAGAGTTCAAAATGAGATGTCCCACTTTCTCTATATTCTTCTATCTTTGTGCTACAAGACCTTTCAGAAGGCGGTCACTGCCTAGGCAGCTGTCAGCGCTGATATTACTATCTGTGGACAAAAAACAAAACAAAAACAAACTTACAAAAAAAAACACATACAAGATGCAATCCCACATGGGATCAAAACCTGAAGGCAGTTGTTGATTTTCTCTTCCTTTGTAGGAAGACTACAATTTCTCCATCCTTCGTTAACACCTTGGGCTCAATGTCAAGGTGTTCCTTGCATCAAATGCTTTCTGATCCAATTGATGAATTTGGATATGAAGGTGACCCTGCGTCAGAGACCATGAGTCACAAAACATTGACAAGGCAGCTCCTCTGTCACTCATGCTGCATATGACTGACAATTGATTTCCATTTCAGTGATTTAACCTCCAGGCTCCAGCACCGACAATAAGGGGTGGAAATCCCCTGCTAAACATCAAGCATTTACTGGGGAGCCCCGTTATATAATACGCTTTTTACTAATTTCTCACATCCACTTTACAAGAATAGATCATCAACAAGCAAGCAGTCGCCTTAATATGTGCAGTTTCACAATAAAGGAAGGTATATGAACACTAAAAAACTTTATATTACCTAGAACGTTTACATTTATTTTATTCACAGAGGCAGCAACTCGCGAAAACGACTGTCGAGATGCTTATCGGAGGAGCGCGTGTCAAGTGAAATCAGTGAAACGATAGGAAATGTGGGCACGCCATCCCGTTTAGCGCGAGAGTCTCACCCCAGTATCCACCTAAAGCGGCTCCGCCCGGGGATCTTCTGCGACGCCACCCAATTTACCGAGTCCTAAATGATTCCTATACCAATGTGAAGGTGAAGTTAGCGGGCTGCCGAATGCATAAACGCTTTGTAAAATTAAAACAGTAATAAACAACAGAATAAAGCAAGGTGTGCGATCATTTACGCCACAAGCTAGCAGTAGTTAGTTTCTTTTAACGTGGCTAAAGAAACCCAAGTCACACACAAGTGGATGCGTCCGATTACTCGAGTTCAGGCGCTCAGCGCGCGGGGGTCTGTGGCACGCTCCTTTGTCATTATTGATGCAAAACCCGACAAACCAAGAAAAGCAGACAGTCTTTACATTTTCAGTTCAGTTCGCACTGTTCGCCCAGCTAACACACTTTCGATCTACATACATGTGTGTTGCACATTGTATCGATTGCTGGCTAATTGATCGCTGTGGTCGTTACACTGCCGCTCACGATGGCCGGCTGAATGGCACCAGTTTACAACCGCGCGCAGACTTCGCTTTACTGCTAGTTGTAAGACAAACGTCTTGTTTGTTACGTTCTCCGTGTAGCAAAGACGCGTGTTCATGTCAAAACACAGCAAATTTCAGACGGCTCTTTGTTCAAGACCACCGCGGAGGTCCACAATAACATGGGCGTTTCTGCCACTTCTGCATCAAGCAGAAGTGAATGCCTCCGCGCGACGTAGCACAACTTCAAGCTCGAGACACCAAAGTGGTGAGTTAGCACACCAGCTAGCCTAGCTTAGCTTAGCCAACATTACACACACTCAACTTTCGGACAGACAACAAACAAACTCGTGCGAGACGCCGGAAATCTGCGTATCAACCGAGTAAAACAGGGACTCCGACCTTTGATAACATTACTGTAAATAGTTGCTCTGAACTCTTCTTTCGCCCGCTGATCGAAGTCCTGGCCGTGTATGATGCGCATCTGTTTGAGGAAAGTGGACTTGCCGCTCTCTCCAGCGCCGAGCAAGAGTATTTTTACTAACCGTTTTACATAATTCTTATCCTTGGAAATACATTTATCTATCTCCTTGGATTTCCTTAGCTGCTCCGCTTCGCCGCTGTTGAGTAAACATTTCGGAAAACAAACGGACAGAAAGGACCGGGACGGCAGGAAGTCCGCCATCTTTGAAACAACTTCATCGATACGGTGAGGGAGGGTAAGCGCGCGCGACACGCGACCTCCCGGCGGGCGGGGCGCGAGCGCGTGCACGAGTCCTCGTGCGGTTCTGTGCATGTTAGGAGGGTCCTAGCTAGTGAATACTGACATATATATCCAGGAGTCCAGGAGTGTGTCATACGTCTCGTCTGAGTTTGTAGACTATTGTCCTTTTGCACTGTTCTGCAGAGTTAAATTCCTGTGTACTGTGCATATGGCGAGTCATTTTTTTTAGACATTAGACGCATGGTGCTTACATTAATATATCATCATATTTCAGCATTTATCATTGATCGAGACACACACAAACATACAATGAGTAAGGCAGGACAGGTAGATAATAAACTGAAATAAAATGTGCAGTGTATGCTATTCTCTTAAATTAACACATCTATATGCTAAAATATCTGTTAGAATTATTATACGCATTGCATGTCTTGTTTTTCAGTCATGACTTTATTCTAATATTATGTTTGACTACAAAAAGTCTATTCAACCTACAATACGCTACATAACCCTATCGTACTGTAGCTCAAATTTATGAAATTATAAACAAAGCAGTTTATGAGTTTAGTTGCGCGTGCCAGTATTTCAGTACTTCCACGGCTACGTTAATACTAAAACACATTAATCAGACGAGATAAACTATGGTAAGCGCGCGCGGTCGCCGCCTGTAGGGCGTGGCGGTTAGTCTTCCTCGCGTGGAATGACAGGTTGCTGAGACAAAGCTTCGCTGAGATTGGTGGACAAATTAGCTCTGTTTTTTCCTTCAGGGTCTCCTCCAGTCGGTGCGCATGGTAAAGGGCTTGTAGCATGTGTGGAATACATTTGTTCATTCTTGGACATTTATGAAAAGTTTCTTCAAAGGCTATTGATTGCTTTTGGCAGTTCATTTTGAAAAGACTGTAAAGATGACGATAAAACTAATCAGGGACCATGGACAGCATTATCGACCTCGAATGGCCTGTCTGAAGAAGGTGCGTCTTATTGTCTATTACCTTTTCCGTTGTCTAAATGTAATATTGATTTTTCTCAAATCAAAATACGTCTTTTTGACCTCATGCACATGCTACTTACCCTTTTTTTCTATTAACATTTATTTGTAGGTTATTTATTATTGTTTGCAACAATGACTCGTGACAAATGAATAATTGCGGGTTTTATTTTCTTTAAAAACATTTCCCCCATTTATTTGTTTATTGGAATTATTTTTCCTTTGAGCTTATTAAATGCCATATATCCCGATTCGCCTGCATAAAGAAACTAAGAGGAATGTAGGTTCTGAACTATACTATAGGCACTGAACTATAGGTTTAGTGCTCCCTCTGGTTTATACTTGTTTATGGGTAAAAGTGATATAGGTGTGAATGAGTTTTGTATTTAAGGAGTGAGATGATTTTGTGAATGTGGTACCAAAAAAATAGTAGGATTGGAGAGGCCAGATCTTAGATTTTTTGAATATACTGTTATCTTTAACCACCCATTGCTTTAGGGATACTGGACTGTGATGAGACAAGCATACAGAAACAGTATGATGTTTATTGTATGCTGTTTTAGTTACTGAGCTGAAAATGCATTATAGTTATTCTCTTTAGGTAGAGGCCTTGGTCATAGAGATGCAGGACCCAAAGTCTGGCGTGAAGTCGTTTGAACAGAAACGGAATGCCACCTCAATTCCACATGTGATTGCTGGTAAGTTAACACCCTGATATAATGTCATCATCAGAAAGGCTGAACTTGAACACACACCAGAGGTTCCAGTGACATTTCCTCCACTCTGCTTTTTTACATTTATTTTTGAATATTTGCCAACACATGGAACACATTTGAACCTGTTATAACTACTCCAGGAAAATGCCTGCATGCTGTATGTGCATTTTTATATGTATTTAACTACTGTGTTCTCAGAGTGTAGTTGTTTGACTCAATGGTTGTGATGCAAACCCGCCTGTGTTAGCGACATGCTGCAGCGCTGAACTTAACATGACCTGTGTGCTGATCTGTACTGCTGGTTAATCCTTCCTAAAAATGTGGTGGATCCTTGCTCGGGGGAATCCTTCGTTTTGTATTGCTGTAGAGTAATCCACTAATCCAGGCTGCTAGATGTTTCCATTGAGTGCGGCGAGATGTTTAAAGTTACAAAATAAAAAGATGTGTTGTTCTTACGCAAATAGAACAGTCACAAGGCATCCATATGCTTTTTTCCCCTCAAGAATTGATGCAGTTATTTATTTCTGTTGTGTGATGGCTGACATTGAAAGTGCTGTGAATGGCCCTGTTACAGGTCAGGACATCACTGCATGGATTACCAGTCATATGACGGTGGACGCTCAAGGTAGCCTTTTTCACTACGGTGCTCGAATGCTGCTTTTATTTCTTGCCATTCCCTTCACTGGTCTTTCTCTTCACTGGTCTTTCTCTACACTGGTCTTTCTAGAGGCTCAGGCTCTTGGCACCATGCTGGTGGCATATGGGTTTATCTACCCACTGCAAGACCCCAAAACGCTCATCCTCAGGCCAGACGGCAGTCTCTATCGCTGTCAGGTGACCGTTTACGGCACCTATGGGGGGAAACTGTCATGTTGTCACACACATGGTTGCACTCTGTAGTAACTCTGTAGCTTTTCACTCCTGATAGACTCCTTACTTCTGGCCGGCTCAGAAGTGGAAGGCACAGGACACCGATTATGGTATTCACTCATCATTATTAGATTATATTAGATGATAAGCATATTAGATGATAAGCATGAGAAAGAAGCATAAGAAACAAACTCATACCTTTTTGGAAAACAAACACATTGTAATTCTCTCTGACCTTTGCTATTTAGAAAGTGAATTTTATGTCTTTTTTCTCACTAAAGCAATTTACCTGGCAAAGAGGAACATTCGGAAGAAGGGGATTCTGGATCAGTATGAGCAGGTGCCGCTTCACCTCAGTTCCGGCAGCATTTTCAATGTCACATTCTGTGATAACAGCTGTGTTATACCGACACCATGAACAGGAACGCTACAGAAAGCTTCACAAATGGCTCAACCACAAATGGGACTTCATTGTGAACCAAGCCAAAGAACAGACCAGGTCAGCCATCGCTGGAATTGCTGGAATTGTTCTAAAGTGCTCATCATTATTCTTCTCTCCACCTCATGTCTCCAGGATATGAAACTTCATGTCCTGATCAAGGCACAGATAATAAAGGCACTTCATAATCCTGCTTTTAGGAAGCAGATCCAGCCTAGTTGTAGACTCCAGTTGTAGGATTATCAACAGAGTGCTAATTCTTCGGACTCAGGTCATCCATAATCTGTGTCCTGCAGGATTAAGAATCAGACTAGTTGGGATCTGTTTTTGCTGTGCTCTCTGTTTGCAGGGCAGGGAAGGCAAGGATGAAGTCAGACCGTGTGGTGTTCAGTTATCAGGAGAGGGCCTACTGGATTGTGCACCGACCTCCTGTGAGCAGGAGCTGATACTACTGAACATGACTTTTATAGTGTAAATAACAAAAAAGGTGAAGTTGGTTGGATACATCGAATGTCAGGGTGATGGGTGGCTCTTGCACAGCTGCAACAAAACTATATGAAGCGTGTTTATACGTTGATGATTGATGGCCCAGTACATTTTACGTACTGGTTGCTGGTCACACATGGTGATCACAGCTTTGGTACCTCATTTGATGCAGCCACTACAGGAAGAAAAGACATTTACCCTCAGTGAACTTGTCATAACCGTGTAATGTAACATGATGCGATAGCACTATTAGTATTATCACAACGTAAAATACATTTTTCATCATGTGTAGTATTACAGTTTAAAAGCAAAGTCTACTTTCACAAAGCTCTGTTAAGTCATGGAAATAAAGTTTTATGTTATGGTTTTATGTTAGACTTTTATATGACTAAAAAGAACAGAACCGTTGTAATTACTGTCTTTAACGATGTCACAGCCTCAAACTCACAGTGCCATGGACTATGGAGTGGATCGTCTCATTGATCCTAACGCAGAAGAGGTGAAAGGTGAGGGTGCATGCAGTTTGTTTGAAGCCTGAACAGCAAACACCAGTGTATTAGCAACAGAAGCCACCAGTGTCAGACTGTTCTGTTTCCCCCCCATCTCCGTGAGATCCAATGGTACCAACCAAACCCTTATAGTGTGTGTTTATGCCTTCAACATTGATATGCAGCCTGTCTTTGCCTGAACCACGTCTAAGGGGGGTGGGGGTGGGGGTGTTTGGCAGCAGTAAGGCAATGTGGGCAAGATCACCTCTATCTTATTTATACGGCCTGCCTGCATGCTGTGTCCCCTTAGCCATGGGTCTTGGTCTTAGTGCAGGGGTGACTGCAGGCAGCCCTTCTCAATCTCCTTACTCCCGTGTAAGAGGATTCCTGCCCCAGTTACCCCTCAGTCACACGTGGCATGTGGCTTGGTGCTTTCAGGGGTGGAGTGGGAGTTTGATAGCAACGGAGCCACCGGTCCTGTTCTGCTTCCGTACCAAACTTCCTGTTGCTAACTTCTTCTCGTGTTAGCAACAAAAGACTAATAGACTGTAAAAGACTTTGATTTCTTTTTTTCCAGACAACCTCTGGTTTTCTTGGAGCCGTCAGTACATGCAAAAGTGTATTAGCACAAGCTGAGTGATTCATGTGTATAGAAGTTTAAGAAGTGTATAGAAGGATTTTCTGGGGGCTGACAGGCCAAACTCCAGATCCAGACAAGGGCTTGACTCATTTACCTCCTGATATAGAGAACAATGATTACTCTGATTGGGTGAAAGGGTGCATATTTTAGTCAGGAAACACAGATTTTCACTGATTTGGTGTGTATGACTAGTGACATTAATTTTTTCCAGGTTAGTGTCAGTGTGTGTGTGTGTGTGTGTGTGTGTGTGTGTGTGTGTGTATGTGTGTGTGGATTGGTCAGACAGATTTTCACCTTGTTTGTTTGTGCGTGTGTGTGTGTGTGTGTGGATTAGACAGACTGATTATCACCATGTTAGCGTGCATGTGTGTGTGTGTGTGTGGAATAGACAGACTGATTATCACAATGTTAGCATGTGTGTGTGTGTGTGGAATAGACAGACTGATTATCACCATGTTAGCATGTGTGTGTGTGTGTGGATTAGACAGACTGATTATCACCATGTTAGCGTGCGTGTGTGTGTGTGTGTGTGGAATAGACAGACTGATTATCACAATGTTAGCATGTGTGTGTGTGTGTGGATTAGACAGACTGATTATCACCATGTTAGCATGTGTGTGCGTGTGTGTGTGTGTGTGTGGAATAGACAGATTGATTATCACAATGTTAGCATGTGTGTGTGTGTGTGTGGATTAGACAGACTGATTATCACCATGTTAGCATGTGTGTGTGTGTGTGGATTAGACAGACTGATTATCACAATGTTAGCATGTGTGTGTGTGTGTGTGGATTAGACAGACTGATTATCACCATGTTAGCATGTGTGTGTGTGTGTGTGGATTAGACAGACTGATTATCACAATGTTAGCATGTGTGTGTGTGTGTGGATTAGACAGACTGATTATCACCATGTTAGCATGTGTGTGTGTGTGTGGATTAGACAGACTGATTATCACCATGTTAGCATGTGTGTGTGTGTGTGGATTAGACAGACTGATTATCACAATGTTAGCATGTGTGTGTGTGTGTGGATTAGACAGACTGATTATCACCATGTTAGCATGTGTGTGTGTGTGTGGATTAGACAGACTGATTATCACCATGTTAGCATGTGTGTGTGTGTGTGGATTAGACAGACTGATTATCACCATGTTAGCGTGCGTGTGTGTGTGTGTGTGGATTAGACAGACTGATTATCACAATGTTAGCATGTGTGTGTGTGTGTGGATTAGACAGACTGATTATCACCATGTTAGCATGCGTGTGTGTGTGTGTGTGTGGATTAGACAGACTGATTATCACCATGTTAGCATGTGTGTGTGTGTGTGGATTAGACAGACTGATTATCACCATGTTAGCATGTGTGTGTGTGTGTGGATTAGACAGACTGATTATCACCATGTTAGCATGTGTGTGTGTGTGTGTGGATTAGACAGACTGATTATCACCATGTTAGCATGTGTGTGTGTGTGTGGATTAGACAGACTGATTATCACCATGTTAGCATGTGTGTGTGTGTGTGTGGATTAGACAGACTGATTATCACCATGTTAGCATGTGTGTGTGTGTGTGGATTAGACAGACTGATTATCACCATGTTAGCATGTGTGTGTGTGTGTGGATTAGACAGACTGATTATCACCATGTTAGCATGCGTGTGTGTGTGTGGATTAGACAGACTGATTATCACCATGTTAGCATGCGTGTGTGTGTGTGGATTAGACAGACTGATTATCACCATGTTAGCGTGCGTGTGTGTGTGTGGATTAGACAGACTGATTATCACCATGTTAGCGTGCGTGTGTGTGTGTGGATTAGACAGACTGATTATCACCATGTTAGCATGTGTGTGTGTGTGTGTGTGTGGATTAGACAGACTGATTATCACCATGTTAGCATGTGTGTGTGTGTGGATTAGACAGACTGATTATCACCATGTTAGCATGTGTGTGTGTGTGGATTAGACAGACTGATTATCACCATGTTAGCATGTGTGTGTATGTGTGTGGATTAGACAGACTGATTATCACCATGTTAGCATGTGTGTGTGTGTGTGTGGATTAGACAGACTGATTATCACCATGTTAGCGTGCGTGTGTGTGTGGATTAGACAGACTGATTATCACCATGTTAGCATGTGTGTGTGTGTGTGGATTAGACAGACTGATTATCACCATGTTAGCATGTGTGTGTGTGTGTGGATTAGACAGACTGATTATCACCATGTTAGCATGTGTGTGTGTGTGTGGATTAGACAGACTGATTATCACCATGTTAGCATGTGTGTGTGTGTGTGGATTAGACAGACTGATTATCACCATGTTAGCATGTGTGTGTGTGTGTGTGTGTGTGTGTGGAATAGACAGACTGATTATCACCATGTTAGCATGTGTGTGTGTGTGTGTGGATTAGACAGACTGATTATCACCATGTTAGCGTGTGTGTGTGTGTGTGTGTGTGGATTAGACAGACTGATTATCACCATGTTAGCGTGTGTGTATGTGTGTGGATTAGACAGACTGATTATCACCATGTTAGCATGTGTGTGTGTGTGTGGATTAGACAGACTGATTATCACCATGTTAGCATGTGTGTGTGTGTGTGGATTAGACAGACTGATTATCACCATGTTAGCATGTGTGTGTGTGTGTGGATTAGACAGACTGATTATCACCATGTTAGCATGTGTGTGTGTGTGTGGATTAGACAGACTGATTATCACCATGTTAGCATGTGTGTGTGTGTGTGGATTAGACAGACTGATTATCACCATGTTAGCATGTGTGTGTGTGTATTAGACAGACTGATTATCACCATGTTAGCATGTGTGTGTGTGTGTGGATTAGACAGACTGATTATCACCATGTTAGCATGTGTGTGTGTGTGTGGATTAGACAGACTGATTATCACCATGTTAGCATGTGTGTGTGTGTGTGTGTGTGTGTGTGGAATAGACAGACTGATTATCACCATGTTAGCATGTGTGTGTGTGTGTGTGGATTAGACAGACTGATTATCACCATGTTAGCGTGTGTGTGTGTGTGTGTGGATTAGACAGACTGATTATCACCATGTTAGCGTGTGTGTATGTGTGTGGATTAGACAGACTGATTATCACCATGTTAGCATGTGTGTGTGTGTGTGGATTAGACAGACTGATTATCACCATGTTAGCATGTGTGTGTGTGTGTGGATTAGACAGACTGATTATCACCATGTTAGCATGTGTGTGTGTGTGTGGATTAGACAGACTGATTATCACCATGTTAGCATGTGTGTGTGTGTGTGGATTAGACAGACTGATTATCACCATGTTAGCATGTGTGTGTGTGTGTGGATTAGACAGACTGATTATCACCATGTTAGCATGTGTGTGTGTGTATTAGACAGACTGATTATCACCATGTTAGCATGTGTGTGTGTGTGTGGATTAGACAGACTGATTATCACCATGTTAGCATGTGTGTGTGTGTGTGGATTAGACAGACTGATTATCACCATGTTAGCATGTGTGTGTGTGTGTGGATTAGACAGACTGATTATCATCATGTTAGCATGTGTGTGTGGATTAGACAGACTGATTATCACCATGTTAGCATGTGTGTGTGTGTGTGGATTAGACAGACTGATTATCACCATGTCAGCATGTGTGTGTGGATTAGACAGACTGATTATCACCATGTTAGCATGCGTGTGTGTGTGTGGATTAGACAGACTGATTATCACCATGTTAGCATGTGTGTGTGTGTGTGGATTAGACAGACTGATTATCACCATGTTAGCATGTGTGTGTGTGTGTGGATTAGACAGACTGATTATCATCATGTTAGCATGTGTGTGTGTGTGTGGATTAGACAGACTGATTATCACCATGTTAGCATGTGTGTGTGTGTGTGGATTAGACAGACTGATTATCACCATGTCAGCATGTGTGTGTGGATTAGACAGACTGATTATCACCATGTTAGCATGCGTGTGTGTGTGTGGATTAGACAGACTGATTATCACCATGTTAGCATGTGTGTGTGTGTGTGGATTAGACAGACTGATTATCACCATGTTAGCATGTGTGTGTGTGTGTGGATTAGACAGACTGATTATCACCATGTTAGCATGTGTGTGTGTGTGTGTGGATTAGACAGACTGATTATCACCATGTTAGCGTGCGTGTGTGTGTGGATTAGACAGACTGATTATCACCATGTTAGCATGTGTGTGTGTGTGTGGATTAGACAGACTGATTATCACCATGTTAGCATGTGTGTGTGTGTGTGTGGATTAGACAGACTGATTATCACCATGTTAGCGTGCGTGTGTGTGTGGATTAGACAGACTGATTATCACCATGTTAGCATGTGTGTGTGTGTGTGTGGATTAGACAGACTGATTATCACCATGTTAGCATGTGTGTGTGTGTGTGGATTAGACAGACTGATTATCACCATGTTAGCATGTGTGTGTGTGTGTGGATTAGACAGACTGATTATCACCATGTTAGCATGTGTGTGTGTGTGTGGATTAGACAGACTGATTATCACCATGTTAGCATGTGTGTGTGTGTGTGTGTGTGTGTGGATTAGACAGACTGATTATCACCATGTTAGCGTGTGTGTGTGTGTGTGTGGATTAGACAGACTGATTATCACCATGTTAGCATGTGTGTGTGTGTGTGGATTAGACAGACTGATTATCACCATGTTAGCATGTGTGTGTGTGTGTGGATTAGACAGACTGATTATCACCATGTTAGCATGTGTGTGTGTGTGTGTGGATTAGACAGACTGATTATCACCATGTTAGCATGTGTGTGTGTGTGTGTGGATTAGACAGACTGATTATCACCATGTTAGCATGTGTGTGTGTGTGTGGATTAGACAGACTGATTATCACCATGTTAGCATGTGTGTGTGTGTGTGGATTAGACAGACTGATTATCACCATGTTAGCATGTGTGTGTGTGTGTGTGGATTAGACAGACTGATTATCACCATGTTAGCGTGCGTGTGTGTGTGTGGATTAGACAGACTGATTATCACCATGTTAGCATGTGTGTGTGTGTGTGTGGATTAGACAGACTGATTATCACCATGTTAGCATGTGTGTGTGGATTAGACAGACTGATTATCACCATGTTAGCATGTGTGTGTGTGTGTGGATTAGACAGACTGATTATCACCATGTTAGCATGTGTGTGTGTGTGTGGATTAGACAGACTGATTATCACCATGTTAGCATGTGTGTGTGTGTGTGTGGATTAGACAGACTGATTATCACCATGTTAGCATGTGTGTGTGTGGATTAGACAGACTGATTATCACCATGTTAGCATGTGTGTGTGTGTGTGTGTGTGTGTGGATTAGACAGACTGATTATCACCATGTTAGCATGTGTGTGTGTGTGTGGATTAGACAGACTGATTATCACCATGTTAGCATGTGTGTGTGTGTGTGGATTAGACAGACTGATTATCACCATGTTAGCATGTGTGTGTGTGTGTGGATTAGACAGACTGATTATCACCATGTTAGCATGTGTGTGTGTGTGTGTGTGTGGATTAGACAGACTGATTATCACCATGTTAGCATGTGTGTGTGTGTGTGTGTGGATTAGACAGACTGATTATCACCATGTTAGCATGTGTGTGTGTGTGTGGATTAGACAGACTGATTATCACCATGTTAGCATGTGTGTGTGTGTGTGGATTAGACAGACTGATTATCACCATGTTAGCATGTGTGTGTGTGGATTAGATAGACTGATTATCACCATTTTAGCATGTGTGTGTGTGTGGATTAGACAGACTGATTATCACAATGTTAGCATGTGTGTGTGTGGATTAGACAGACTGATTATCACCATGTTAGCATGTGTGTGTGTGTGTGTGGATTAGACAGACTGATTATCACCATGTTAGCATGTGTGTGTGTGTGGATTAGACAGACTGATTATCACCATGTTAGCATGTGTGTGTGTGGATTAGACAGACTGATTATCACCATGTTAGCATGTGTGTGTGTGTGTGGATTAGACAGACTGATTATCACCATGTTAGCATGTGTGTGTGTGGATTAGACAGACTGATTATCACCATTTTAGCATGTGTGTGTGTGTGTGTGGATTAGACAGACTGATTATCACAATGTTAGCATGTGTGTGTGTGGATTAGACAGACTGATTATCACAATGTTAGCATGTGTGTGTGTGGATTAGACAGACTGATTATCACCATGTTAGCATGTGTGTGTGTGTGTGTGGATTAGACAGACTGATTATCACAATGTTAGCATGTGTGTGTGTGGATTAGACAGACTGATTATCACAATGTTAGCATGTGTGTGTGTGGATTAGACAGACTGATTATCACCATGTTAGCATGTGTGTGTGTGTGTGTGGATTAGACAGACTGATTATCACAATGTTAGCATGTGTGTGTGTGGATTAGACAGACTGATTATCACAATGTTAGCATGTGTGTGTGTGGATTAGACAGACTGATTATCACCATGTTAGCATGTGTGTGTGTGGATTAGACAGACTGATTATCACCATGTTAGCATGTGTGTGTGTGTGGATTAGACAGACTGATTATCACCATGTTAGCGTGTGTAAACTGGTTTCCATAAATTCATTTTTTCCCTTTTCTTTTGTCTTCAGGCAGATGTTTTTAGTCTACGTGGGTTTTCAAGATGAAGACTTGCTTATATACCCGGGAACACTAGAGGCGCCCTAACCAGTAGACCCTCACTAGCTACCAGTAGACCCTCACTAGCTACCAGTTGACCCTCACTAGCTACCAGTAGACCCTCATTGGCTAGCAGTAGACCCTCACTAGCTACCAGTAGACCCTCACTAGCTACTCATGCAGATAGAACGTGAAACCAAAGTAGCTGTTTTCTTATTTATTTATTTATTTATTTTGGATTCATTAGCTTTGTGAAATGTACCTGCTGATAGCTTCAGGTATACTGAATATCTTATTACTTTATTAAATATTAACATTAACAAGTGTCCCACTGTGGAAAGAATGTTTCTAGATAACATACATTTACTATTTGGCAAGGTGCTAGTTGTTCACATTATGGACTGTGGTTTTAAGCTTCCCACATGTTCCACCCTCCTATTGGCTGTATGGCCTCCTGCTTGTTTAGGTTTGTGATGTGTGGACTGGTAAATTGTTTGCTTGGACTTGTTTAGAAAAACTGCTCTTTTTTTTTTCTTCTCCGAAACATGTGTGCCCTTAACAAATGTTAATGCTCTTTTTTAGGAAAAGAACTCTTATTACTACAGAAGAATTGTAAGTGGAATCTCTAAGCATGTGTTGAATAAAGTCTTGGATGGTTTTGCTCACACTAACCTGGAGAACTACACTGACTGGTCTTTCCTCCCTTAGATCATCTTCAGGCAGCAAGCAATCATGAGGTCAAAGGTCAAATCCACCGTGTCCCTTGGAGCGTAAGTCCAACACAAAACGCAACAGAAATGTTTCACCATGCGTAGTCTGGCCCCAGTAATGAGCAGACAGACAGCACGGTGCCACGGTTACCCCGAGTAAATTCTGAGCGTGGTAAATGTGCACGTGTAACGTAGTAATGATGTGTCTCACCTTCTGATTTTAACACAACACGTTCCCATCCAATCCCAATCTAAATCAGCCTGAGGTTACTGTAGGTCCTGTGGACTGTTGTCAGAGCGTACACGCTTATTTGGTGTCGTGTTCCAAGTGTATTGCTTATTGTTCTTCTTTCTTGCTCTTCCAGCCTTGTGAAGCACACGATGACCTATCAGAGCCATGACCCCTTTCTCACCCCCTGTCTCCCTAGTAACCCCTGGCAGACGGACGATGATACATACTGGGCCCTGAACATGCCAGAGTGAGATGTTCCTGACACAGGGGTCATGCCTCTGCCTGACAGCTCATTTTTCATGTCCTGATATTTTCAAAAATAGCTTGAAGATTGGGGGTTTCTCAGTTCTCCAACAATTTAGCCAGACAAGTCAGTTGATGAGCAGTTTTTGTAGTGGAGTGGTTCAGTTTCATCATGACAACTGAACAACACAGAACAGCAGGGCACAGGAATCAGATGCGAAACATTAACGTTGAGATTGGCATCGAGGCTGTTTGGGGAATGCCAGCCTGAACCAATGAAGTGGAGCAGGCTGAAATCTCAGGACATGTGACATGGTGTTCTGTAGTCCAGTGTTTCCAAACCCAGTCCTCAGGGCCCACCGGACGGTCCATGTTTTTTCTTTAACACAGATCCCAGTTTGCCTGTCCCAGGTACTCAGTGTTCTGAATGGTTTGGGTCATGCGCGTTAGGAGCTGGGAAAAAAACCCGGATTGGCTGGCAGGCGCCGGGGACTGTGCTGGGAAATGCTGCGCTGTGGAGTTCCCGACGGTGTAGGCTGCACCGCTGGACTGTAGGCACTGATGGTTTTGTGCCTGTGTTTTCTACAGTGTTGACCTTCCCACTAAGATGACAGTGGAGCGCTGGTCCTACGGCTTTTACGAGCTACTTAGAGACCCGCGCGGCCGCGCCGACTTCAGACTCTTCCTGAAGAAGGAATTCAGCGGTTTGTGATTCTTTCTGCTGAGTGTTAATGCAGGGGAGGTGAGGAGCAGCTTTTAGAGGAGAGGTGGGCCACGGATGCGCTCCTGTGTGTGTGTGTGTGTGTGTGTGTGTGTGTGTGTGTTTGCAGGTGAAAACCTGGCTTTCTGGGAGGCAGCAGAGGAGCTGAAATGGGGAGCAGCATCAGCCATATCTGAAAAGGCAGAGACTATTTTTAAGTGAGGCTTGTGTTTGAGTTAAATGGCTAAACATACATGTAGCACTCCGTCACCGGGTCTCTGTCCAGCAATGAGAAACAGCCCCATTCACTTTGATCTAGTTAATGTTGCTACTGTCTGTTTTTGTTGTTCTTTAAATGGTAACAATAAAGTTTGTTATATATTTCCATTTCCATAATCTATTAAAAATCTAGAATTAAATGAGCAAAGATGCTGACCTTTACAGCACAGTGCTGCACGGATCTGATGATTAAGTAGTTTTTACAGATATTTGACCCTTAGCCTTGTATTTGACCCTTAGTCTCTATATTGTATAGATAGATATGTGATATATATGACCCTCTGATTATGCTGAACTAGTGGACATCAGTTACATTGTACAACAGTCTGCATCATTTTAAAATATGATACAACTTAATGCCTTTGATGAAAATGTTCTACATCGTAGTTTTTAACTATGGGATAGCTATACAGTGAGAGAGTGCAAACATAAAAAGGATGGCTGGATATTACTGGTGCAGGACTAACAAGTGCCGGCGAGCAGCCCCTGAAGTGTGGGTCGCTGTGTGTGCGCAGGACATTCTTAGCCCCCGGAGCACCGTGCTGGATCAACATTGACGGCAGGACGATGGGGCTGACGGTGAAGGGACTACAGCATCCGCACCGCCACGTACTGGATGCTGCTCAGAACCACATCTTCATGCTGATGAAGAAGGTTTGGATGTGTCAGAACAGACACGTGCGCAGCTCTGACACCCTGCTTTCACACAGTACATGTACGATCGCTTAATGTTCAGTCATTTCTGCATGACGATTACAGGATACTTTTTATCGGTATCTCAAGTCACCCGTTTATAAGGATATACAGAAAAAGGCAATCTCACCTGCACCACACAACTTCACGTAAGTGTTTTGAATATATGTATATATGTCTGTGTGTGTGTGCATTTATGTATGTATGTTAAATTTCTATTAATGCAAATGCATAAACCACATAGGAACTATGCTTTCAGCTAAAGAAATAGTTTGTTTTATTGAAAGAATCAGCTTCATCACATTATATAAAATATATCTGAGTTTAACTAAAATATATATGAGTTTCTGAAATCCCATGGAAGAGCTGAGTGTGATCGGTATCTCTCCGTTTGTGGAGGCACGTGTGCTCTTCTTACTAGCACGTGTCTGTTAAGTCTCTAGTGTCTCTGATGAATTAAGGAAAGCAGCTTTAATCAGCCACTCAGCCTATCGAAATCCTGACCTCCCATATGCAGTGGCGAGGACAGACTGTATAGACTAGTGGAGTAACCACACAGCACAGGGACAGGTGGAGTAACCACACAGCACAGGGACAGGTGGAGTAAGCACACAGCACAGACAGGTGGAGTAACCACACAGCACAGGGACAGGTGGAGTAACCACACAGCACAGAGACAGGTGGAGTAACCACACAGCACAGAGACAGGTGGAGTAACCACACAGCACAGAGACAGGTGGAGTAACCACACAGCACAGGGACAGGTGGAGTAACCACACAGCACAGGGACAGGTGGAGTAACCACACAGCTCAGAGACAGGTGGAGTAACCACACAAGCCTGGGCCTCTCCCAGTTTCTCCCCTGTACAGAAGTTGTAGGAACACTTGCAAAACAAATCAAACTACTCTGTAGCCCTGTATCTGCCACCACAGTGACGCTCAGCTGGAACAGAACGCTCGCAACCGCAAGCCTGGGCTCTACCCCTCCGTTACCTGGCAACGGCAGCAGAAGGAGAAGGTTAGGACCACCACCCTCATCGACATCAAGAAGCTGATGGCCAACAAATTGGACCGCCAGTGACAGGGGTGGAAGTGCAGAGGTCCACGCGGGGGTCTTGTTGGAGACGCTCAGATATCTACCGCGTGTTTATCCGAATGTTTATGTAGCGAAAACTGTTTGAGATTGTCATGTAAACCATGTGTAAACAGTATAAACATAACTGAGCTGATTTAGTCCCAGTTCTGCAGTGTTTGTCATGTCTTAGAATGGCATACTATATATACACAGTCATAAGGGAGAATTATATTGATTATATGTCAAGTACACTGTGCATTTTAAAATGGATGTTGTTTATTTAATTCATGTGATGCATACATTAGTTTGTGTTTATGGGTACATTCAACCACTAAATGTACAATGTATTTAGTGTGTCCTGGGTAGGTTGCAGATGGTAATAGCATTTTTTACTTTTACTATAATTACTATAATTATTATAAAGCATTACTGCAGTATTACTATAATTATTATAAAGCATTACTGTAGTATTGCTATATAATTTAGTGTTACTGTAGTATTACTATATTATTATAAAGCATTACTGTAGTATTACTATATAATTATTATAAAGCATTACTATATAATTATTAGCATTAACTGTAGTATTACTATATAATTATTAGCATTACTGTAGTATTACTATATAATTATTATAAAGCATTATTGTAGTATTACTATATAATAAAGCATTGCTCTATAAACGTTTTGTTATATAGTGATTGAAAAACATGTTCCTTCATGTTCATTTCAAACTCTTCTAATTATGACTGGCAGATTTACGACCTGCTTGGTTTGATGTGCACCTGATCCTCTATGCTGTCTCTGAATATATATATATATATATATGTGTGTGTGTGTGTGTGTGTGTGTGTGTGTGTGTGTGTGTGTGTGTGTGTGTGTGTGTGTCTGCCTGGGGGGCAGGTAATGCCCTGCACACCAAACTTTACTGCAGAGAGCACTGATCCCTGTTCAGAACTAAACATGAGTAACCCTTGCTTAGGAATTTCCTATTGTGTCTGTACATCTGCCCACGTGGTTCTCACGAGGACCCGATTATGGAGTGTCACAAAAAGGACACTAAAGAATACAGAGTGTTGGGAAAAGAGGAAGGTGACTGTTGGGAGAAGAGCGCTTTATTATCGCCAGTGTAAAAAAGAAAACACAATTTTCATCTCAAAACATTTATACATATGTACATATTTTATTATTGTATACATACTCTGTATATGATAAAAATCTTCAGTTTCACCCCTCCCCTAAGAATTTTTTAAAATTATTTTGCCATGCTGGAGAGCCAGCCTAATTTAAAGAGGGAGGAGCTAGCAGGTTCCTCTTCCTGACTGGCTAACTGCCTAAAAAGGTTTCCGGGGCGGAAGTTGTCCTCTGAAGCAGGA
This sequence comes from Electrophorus electricus, assembly GCF_041902795.1. Classification (NCBI taxonomy): domain Eukaryota; kingdom Metazoa; phylum Chordata; class Actinopteri; order Gymnotiformes; family Gymnotidae; genus Electrophorus; species Electrophorus electricus. Next base: position 38,194,523 of record NC_137499.1, on the reverse strand, counting down.
ATGGATGAGGGAACCGCCTGAAACAAATGTGTGAAAATCTCCACTCATTCATGTAGGTATACAACATTAAGATATGCAAGGCAAACTGCAGCTAACACACCAAACAAGGGCAATGTTTGTCTGTCATACATATACCGGTATTCATGTTACCTTCTCAAAGAGGCGGCCTAGAAATGACTGACCATTTCAAAGAAGCTTCAAGTTTATTCAAAACTTGAAGCAGTTAGCCACAGCCAAGCCAAGTCACTGGCCTTTACAGCCGGCGTTTACGAATGCAAAGCAAACCCGACTGCTAACAAATACACAGCAACCACCCACCCACAGCAACACAACACCCCAAACAGCAACACCATATCACCAAGTGCCTGGAGATCTGCTGCTTCACCTCCCTAGGAGTTCGTAATTCAAAACTGAAAGTGCAAAGTAAGAAAATTGCTCATTTGTGGTTTCATTAGAAGACAAAGCAAAACTCGAACAAAAGCTGGCTTCTGACCTCAGAATAACAGTTCCCACTTTATCAAGCAGGGCTCCTGCTATCTTAAGTAAGCAAATGGAAGTTCTCAAGTGATACACACACACACACAAACACACACAGAGCACTCACAAGGGGTGTAGCGATGTCTGTTGCTATGGTTGATGGTTTGGCTTTCCGGGAACTGGTCATGCTCAGTGGTAGAAGGCCAAACCTACAGAAATCAGTTCAGAGAGGACAACAGTTGACTGTAGCAAGTTACATCTTTGTGCATTAAAAAAAACTCTGCTCTGTAGTGTTATATATCAAATTATCCATTTTCAAGCTGTAGGGGTTGTTAAAAGAGTGTGATTTCAGAGGAAGAACCATTCCCCAGTGTAGGCGCACACACACATCCCCTTGCACGTCAGCCCTGAGGGCGTGGAGCGGGTCATGTGCTCACCGGATCTGGCTGCTGGCCAAAGGAAGGATGTTGGAAGGTTCCTGTGAGCTGAGGCTGCCTGTGCGGCGAGTACCCTGCCTCTCCCAGCCTGGCAGAAGGCCCAGGAGCACCTGGAAATGACGTCAGGCCTCATTAGACGAGGGAAAACCCAGCTCAGAGGGCGACGACAGCTCCATCGTACGACACGGCTGTGGAACATTTCCGGCTCGGCAGGAAAGGGCAGACACTATGAGTCCATGTAAAGATGCGGTTTAATGACAAAACTGCACGCAGGGGGGGTGTGGATTTGGCCCAGGGCTGGAGGAGCAGGATTTAACAGAGCAAATGTAGCCCCAGTCTCGTGATGGGCCACTGATGCCATGTGTCTGTGTCTTAAGATATAGCACAACTCCACTGATACAAGACAAGTTTCAGGAAATTATCTGCTGCAAATACACAGATTTAGAAGGATATAATTTATAAGTAGAAAAAAAGTTCATTTTAACACACAGAATTTCCAGGTTGCAGGGGACAAGTGTTCAGATCCCAGAAGGGTTGAAAATATTGATTCAATTATTTGTTTTCAAGTCACACAGCTCCGTGTGTGTGTGTGTGTGTGTGTGTGTGTACACTTACTGAGGTCCTCTGTGAGACACGGTTCAGGTTGCTGTTGAGATGAGGGGTGAACACGTCCAAGTCAAATGGGTCGATATGGCTCTCCAGGAAGTCACAGATCTGCTGGATCCTGGACAAACACAAAGGGGAGGAGCACAAGTCCAGCATGACATCTAGTGGAGAATTCTGCTGCGTCAGAAATGTTCACCTCCACCAATAAGAACCAATAATACAAAATTAACAAACAGTATTTAAAAAAACCCCCTGCCATCCAGGAAAGGTTATAGCTGCTTTTTGTCCTGTCCAGGAATGTGTGTGTAGAGCAGTGCAGAAGAGTGGAGGTGAAGGGTGGATGTAAAGGAATGCAGTGAAGAAAGCTATAAGATACAAGTGAAGGGTGGAGGTGAAGGGCAGAGAGCGAAGGGGTGGGGCTGATGGGCAGAGCTTGAGGGTGGAGCATACCTGGGATCCTGCTGTGAGCGGGAGGTCCTCCCCTCCTCCAGTGGGGAGGTCAGAGTGACCGTGAGGTAACGCAGGTCAAACAGCAGCTGCAGGGCTCTGCTCTGGGTGATGAGGAACACTGCCTCCTATGGCACAGACACCCAGACACTTTTATTCTCTGGAGATATTACAGGTATTTTATATTATATTTTAATTTCACATTATAGTTATATTTTATGATCACATGTTTGATCACATCCATCCATAGTTCACATGAAACCATCAAAACTGAAAACCACTCTGGGCATGTGTTAATAAGGATGTCTTTGTATTTGACAGAATATATACTTTAAATAAAAATAAATCAGAGAGAGAGAGAGGAGGAGTGGGGGGGAGAGAGAGAGAGAGAGGAGGAGGAGGAGGAGTGGCAGTTGCGTCATGCCCTCACCGAGCTCTCCGTGGGCTGGCTGAGTTTCTCGTACTCCTGCAAAACCTGGTCCAGACAGCCTTTCACCAGCTCCAGCAGAGTGATGCTAGGCAGGGCATGACCTCCGACCCTATTGACCTCAAGGCACAGGTGAAAGAGCAGAGACTGAACATACGATGATGGCTGTGGAGAAAACAGACACAAAAGTTACAAAGTGACTGCGATGTTTACCAAACACTGCCTTCAGTTCCAGTTGTAAACCGCAGGTGCCTACGAGGTTCACGTTCTGTAACCCACGTTCTGCTCCCAGTGCTGTACTTTTACCTGAACAGGAAGATGGATTTTGGACGTGACTGTTTTGCCTGACTCCGCCTCCTCTTGAATCTCAAACTCCTCCCAGTTTGTGGCGGTGCTTAGGACGTGGCCAGCAGTGCCAGCGTGCAGGGAACCCGCAAAGCCGCTTAACAGATCCTGACGCACACATCCATGCAGCACACAAAGCGCAAAGAGTCATCATGAGTCAAACAACTTATTTTATATTATTTCCAGAAACATTTTTGACTCAGTTTGCTTTCATTGGTTGTTTGTCTTTATTCCCAAGAGGCTGTCATACGCTCTGTGTGTGTGTGCGCGTGTGTGCGTATGAGACTGCATGCATGTGTGAGGGTGCGTGTGTGTTCATTCTGACCTTGGAGATAGCAGCGCTCCAGATGCCGTAAGCCTCCATGCTGCAGTCGAGTAGCTCCTCCTTCAGGCCCGCCCACTTGGCTTGTGCTGGGCTTGGCTCTACACTTTTGGCCACTCCCCCCTTCCCTAGCTTCCTGCCTTGGCGTGGCGTGCCCCTACCCACGTCCCCTGGGCCAGCCCCCCGCTGGCCGAGCACACACTGCCTCAGGCTGGGGCAGAGCTCCCCTAGAGACTGGCACAGCCTGGCCATAAACAGGATGGCGCTCATCGAACCCGGCGCGGTGGCGCCCAGCTCAGCCTGCACGCTGCCCAAGATGTCCCTCACGCACGCCAGGCAGTGCTCCCTCAGCGCCTGCTCCACCGCGTCCGCGTCGCAGCCAAAGGAGGCAGCGGCATCCTCCGCCGCGTCCGGGCGGGGCGTCTCCGCAGGGAGGTAGTGCTGTACGTCATCCAGGCTGGCCTTGAGCCTGGAGTCCAGCACGGCACAGAGGGTCTGCACACGGGGCGTTAGGGCCCGAGTCTTCATGGCCAGGCCGCTCTTTGCCTGCGGGTCTCGCTGGGACACGCTCACCCAGGCCGCGTCGCCCGGCAGGTCGCCGGGGGTCTCGGCCCACAGGAACGCCGCGACGTCTGCCTCGTACCGAACGCCCCGGCCAAAGCCCGCCGGGGTGGGTTGACCCTCCAGCTCTCGCAACGCGGAGCCCAAAAGCTGCCTGGAGCCGGTCGAGATCACCTCCATCGCCTCCTGCACGACAGCCTGGGGAAAGACGCACGAACATTTGACGCTGCCTTAATCTTGACAGAATTCCTGACCTGAACGTTAGGAATAGGCCACTTAAACAGACCGGGCTAGCTGACTGGCGGCCGTTAGCAGTGGGAGTGCGGGAATACCGCAGTGGGACACCCGCCAGCCTGGGAAGGTGGCAGGAGACGACCGCTACACCCAGCATCCCGCAGCCTGGCGTACCTGCAGGCGCTGCAGGAAGAGCTCCTGCAGGAGGTCCTCCCACAGCCGGAGTGGCTGCTCCAGGAGGCGCTGGCACACGGTGCTCCAGTGCAGGCTGACCGCCTCGCTGCCCAGCAGGTCCCACACACCGTCCCTGATGGCAGCCAGCCCCTTCACGCTCCGGACACACAGTAAGAGGGCGCTCACGCCAGCACGCATGTCCTCTTTGCACCTGAACACACATCAGAGCAAAGCAGAGGTCAGCACAGCACAGCACAGCACAGGTCAGCTCAGCAGAGTCTGTAAAGTCTATTCGGTATTGTTTCATTTGTTCCACTTATGTGGATTTCACTTTTTGGTAAAAGTCCTTTTAAAAAACAAAGAGCGTTACATAGAGAAGGAATACTCATCAGGGAGACCTTTTAATTTGTTACAGGTACTAACGTTGTTACCGCCCTGCGAGAATGTGGCTGCCAAATAATAGGCGATGTCAGAAAGTGCATGTTGAAGTTAACAAACAGCAGCATCGCTGGGGTGCATAGTCATCCAATCACAGAGAGTCTCCTGCGCGGTGTGGGAGGACGGGTGTGGACACTCACGTGTCTATCCACTGGTGCAGCGTGTCTCGGAGCAGGTCTCCTTGGATGGGCTGGGCCAGGGTACGCAGCGTGGGCTGGAAATCCAGGACTGAGGGCGGCAGGTACTTAAACCAGCTCCCTGCACTCCCCTCGGCACGGAGCACCTTCCGCCCCCCGCCTGCAGCGCCGAGCACAGGAAGAAAAGTGCCACAGTTCGTCTTCATCGTCAGCCTTCATCACGCTCTGCTCATATCTACCCTGCATTCCAGCTTTACATTCTAAGCACGCAGAGTGCCTTTTCAAACAAACTCAGTTTAGCTTGGCTGTTGTAATAAAAGTCTTCTAAGGAATTTTCAAATTACAAGTGTTCACGTAAATAAATGAGACTTTAAAAGGCCTTTAACATACTTATTTACTAAATAAGTCAACAAATATGTGGAGAAGTAAACCATGTCTCTTTAAACCTTCTCTTGATTATGACTAGGAGTAATCAACTCATGGCCTCGCCTGTAGCTGAGGAGGAAGTGACATTCTCCAACGTGCTGAAGAGCAAACCGCATCCCAGCCCAGGCTCCGCCCCCCAGCCAGGCTCCGCCCCCCGGCCCTCCGGAGGCATGTAGAACACAGCATAGGCCTGGTACAGGGTGGTAACCAGTAGCTCCACCAGAGCGCACACCTGACCCTTTATCCCAGATCCTGGGGACCAGATGTATATAACTCTATACAAGTATGTAAAAAACATTTATTTTTGGGTGACAAACTTGACTCACATATCTGATTTTATGGTAATGATGATGAAAAAACATTCAAACATACAAATGTTTAACATTTAATTACCCATGTTACAATCAAACTCTTGTCAATGAAAAAATGTTACTCAATGCTGGCGTTTGTGATAAGCCTATATTTATTATTTGGAATATTTCAAGACCACTAAACAGCAGCACATTACAGAATCTCTGCAGCTGGATACTAATGAGTTCCCCTTAGGGTTAAGGGCCATGTGTCCTTCAGCCCATGAAGAAATGGGGTATTAAGGAAGCATTACAGCAGTTGCAGTCATACACACAACTGCTGTCACTAAGGATGCTACTTGCAAGAATAACTTCCTTCTGCTTAAAAAGAAACCGTGGGAAACTGAAAACATCTAACGTCGATGAGATTGTACCATGTTGGGGTTGGTTGAGAAGCTGCTGGATGGAGGCTTTCCTGGCCAGCAGGAAATCTGCTAGAGCCTGCCGAGGGGAGCTGTCTTCCAGGAGCATGGTAGACACCAGGGCTTCTGATATTGCCTGGTCAGAAACAGCCCTGCCACGCAACACCGCCCTGCTGTCCAGCAAGATCGTGGACCTGGGCAACAGAGGGACGCAGGGCACGAAAACAAAACAAAACACGGTATTTTAGTGTTTTGTGTCCAGGGTGAAGAACAGAAAAAATAAAGCCTTCAGCTGACATAATTCAAGGACTACAAGAATAAGCTGTAGTTGATTTTAACTTCTCAGATTTAAAGACTTCTGTTCAGAATTAAAAAAAAAAAAAAGTTGATTTGTAAATAGTAGATAAAAAGCTCACAAAATAAACAGAGTGTGTGCAGTCAGCAAGCAAACTGTTCTAGAACTGAAAACCATGCCAATCGCAGGCAAAAACCGCAGACATCTGGCTCAGTGGTAAGTGTACCTGAAGTGTCCGGTGGCTGCCACCTGCCTCACGAGGATGGGGAAGCGTGAGAGCACGGGGCTATAGTGCGGACCTCTGGCCTCCAGGTGCAGCTGGTTGTGCAGGTGGCAGCACAGCAGATAGAGCTGTGTGGCCTCCAGGTACTGCGAGGACTCAAGAGCGCTCCATATCCGCTCAGGAATCTCCAACAGCAGCTTTATTTGCGACGCCATTGTGTAGAACCTCTCCTTCGACTCTTTCTGATCCTGGCAAACACACAAAAGGGGAAAACGCTCGTTCAGGACTGCAGTGCTGTGGAACTTACAATCCTGAGACAGGACTGTAAAAAAAAAAAAATAACCGAGCCAAGAGTCACAAAACATTGCAATGGATCGTTTCTGAGTGCAGTTTTCTGTTATAGTTTCCCGTGATGAGACGGTGCAGTGGAATAACTGCGCGCTTGGCAGTGATGTTGGCGTTAACCAGCTTCCCCACCTGACCCTACCTAGGTGACCTCAGCCGACAGTCCCAAACATGCAGGTCACGTCACCCTACCTCCTCCTTACTGCGACTTTGAGGAGTCCTCTTCGTGTGTTTCAGCTGGCTACAGTATCGGTACATGTCCCGGAGAGACTGCACGACACTCTGCGAGCGCTGCCTCATCTCCCCGATCGTGTCGGCGGCGTCGATCAGGTCTCGGTAGCGTTCCCCCACCATCTGGCGCAGCTCTTCTTTCTTCTGCTCGATTTCTCCGCGGACTTGGCGCTCGACCGCCCGGATTTCGTCGGTACTGTAGCGCTCGAATAACACGGTCGGGTCCTTAATTTCGGACACCCGGACAGACTGGGCGGGTAAAGCTGCCATCGCTTCCCGGAGCTGCCAACTGGGCCAGGCGCAAGAAAGGCTCTCCAAAACTCCACGTAAACAACAGCGCCAGAGGTCACAGGGAAAAGGGAAGCGTCATAGAGACAGCGCCTCCTACCGGCGGGGATGTGGTAGTATCCATGGCCTGACTGTAATCAACAGCCGCACCCTAACTCATCTCAGGGACAAGCTGATTTATTACACAGTTTATCGGGTTAAGTTGGGGTAAAAACGCGTATATGCGACTTACTTCAGAGTAAATCTTTTTGTTCTTTTATTCTAGCCAGCTTGCCTAATGTAACTACGCGTGCTTAAATAGCTTAAATAGGAAGAATAAAAATATTTAACATCTAATTGTGTTTTTATGGTATGCTCTCAAACCTATCTCTCTGTCTCTCTGAGAAACAGTTGTATAAGCCTGTAAGATAGCTCCCTAAACAGTACTCATTTAAAAAACGGTGTGAAATACAGGGGAGGCTCCTCTTTGATTTGCTCCAAAGTTTATAAAATGAGCTGGGCTAGAAGTCCAGTCGGAGCAAACATTATGTGATTATTTATTTATTATTTTTAAATTTGGATTATTATTTACTCAGTGTCACGTAATCCACTCAGATACCCTCGCGTATTTGACAGGGTGGTGAGAAAGCTGCGGTGGGATTCCGAGCGTATACGTGTGGTTTAAAGCTCTTGTAAAAATCTGCGAAGGCGCTTCAGATGGCGCACCTCCAACTACGGAACAGGTGCGGCACGGCAGCCCGGAAACGACACCAAAGGAAACTCCAGGTAAGCGAGCTACAGATTCTGGCGTTACAAAAGTACAACCAATTAACAATTTATAAAAGACAATCGTGAAAGAAAGGAAAAGACAAATCTGGTCGTGTTTATCGTACGAGGTGATGCGAAACCTCGGGTTTAATGTTTAAATAGTCAATGTTTTATTGTGATTACAGCTGAATAATGGGCATACATGTCAAACTAAGAAATAAAATATAATTTTATCAGTTGTATGAATGATGCGAACACTTGTCATCTATTGAGAGGGCTCTAGTCTTTAACTGAAAATGTATGAAGGACAATATTTAGACTAAATTCCTTAGGTAGTCTAATTTAGGGCTAAGGGACTTATGGAGTATCAAAAACAAACGAAAAACACCTATACTGTGTATTTTTGTTCTATTATATTCTGAAATAATGTCACACACAGCAACGTTATGATTAACAGATTCCGGGAAAAAATACGTAAAAGCCCCGTCCTTTCCTTCTTCCCTGCAAACTTCCGCGAGTGGCTTTTCTCGGAATAGCAGGTCCATTGACGACGGTTTGTTGAGCTGAACGTTTAGTCCAGACGAGACGATGGAGAAGAGGGACCTACAGCAGGACTTCCAGAACCAGTTCAGTGACGTGGTCACCAGACTCTCCTCCAAGCAGCTGTTCCAGTCGGACTGGGACATCGCCTCCTTCGCCATTTTCTTCATTTTCATTGGCAAGTTATATTAAAAGACGTTGTACGTAATACACAAACAAACAATCAGAGAAGGAGCACACACACACACGGTGGGAGAAAGGCTCCAGCAGATCTTAGAAACAACATCCGAGATCTCGGTTTTGGGAACAACTAAGATACTACACAGGAACCTCAAACAGGACCCGAGCTTGAAGGAAATATATATTTATATATATATATATATATAATTTATATTTATATATATATATATATAATTTATATAAATTATATATATAAATTATATAAATATATATAAATTATATAAATATATATATATATATATATATATATATATATATATATATATATATATATATATATATATATATATATATATATAAATTTCTATAAATAAAAGCCAAGCACTTTCAACATCACAGTTCCGTTAACCCGTATCGTGGTGTCCTGCTTCCTCAGGCATGGTCTTGCTCTTGGTGATTCTAGTTCTCATCAGGTGCTGTTGCTGCTGCTGTTGTGATGATAAGGTATTTGAGAATGTTCCTAACGACCTTAGTTATAGCAACATAACATAAATACATCACTCAGTGTTGTCTCTGCTGACATGAATTCTCTTCGCGCTTTTCAGCCAAAAACACGCAAGGTGGGCATTGACAACATGGCGCTGGAACCATAGTTTAAAGACGAACCCAAGCACCTCTGAAATATCGAAAGCCACCTTTTTTAACTGTGTATTTCTGAATGCTTTTTTGTTTAAATTACGTGCAAGGAGTAGCAGAGAGAATGTGTAAATAATGGGTAGTGTTTTAGAAAGCAAATATTCACATCCAGTCATGTGCTTGTATCAACATCGCCAGTGTAAATATGGTGAACAAATTTCTAGGCTATATTAAATGTCTACTTTTGGACATTTGCAATAATATTTTTGTCTAATGGCTGTGCGAAATGCGTCTCATCACCATAGAATTAAGATTCAATAAATATTTAATTATTATGCATTATAAGTGTTGTAAGTGATGATACTCAGATATGTATTACTGCATCTCAAATTGCACAGTAGGCTCTATATTTTGAGGGGTCTCAATAGGAAGTTTCCATCAACGGCCTAAAACCTCTGACACTACATCTGGTGACCTTAGGGAAAGCAGCGATGCACCAATCCAATCACTTTCATTTCAGCCAGTCAGCAATCAAGAAATAGCAGCAAAATCCAGTCCCCACATCTCTGAACAAATGCCATGCTTCATGCAGACAGGGAGGTAGTCTTCTGCAGTTGTAGACTGTTTATCCATTGTTATAATCCAGTCCATTTCTCACACAAACCCCTGAAGATACACCAATTACACATCCTTCTGCAGTGTTTTATCCAACATGAATCGTAAATTATAAGAGGTGAATCTGAAATGTGTGTGGAGTGTTAACCTTTTTAAAAATGTAATTTAAATTCAAACTTAATACAAACTCATGGAACACAGACCTCGGGAAAAAGCATGTTTTCTAGAACACTGTACCCAGGAAGAGCTCATAAACCCTTCACCTTAATCAAAGAACCCACATCATGGTCTAATAATTAGATCAAATTCAGAACGCGACAATCAAATTAAATAATTCCGTTTTGCATATATATGCATATATATGTTTATTGCACAGTTATAATGTTATCAACATTAAATATGCCCTGGATACACTGGAAAAAGAGCTTTTGTTCTACAATGAAATCAAGGTTAATCAATATTTCTCACGGAAAACAAAACCAAGTGCATTCAGCATCAAAAATAAATTAAATTGAATAAATTAAACATGGCTGACAGCAACCTTTCCGATACGAGGACAAAGTGACGTGCGATATCCAACACTGCTGAGGGCCTGGCAGACCTAAAAATCAAGCTACATAGTGTTTCCCTCTATAGTTTCATTTTATAGTCCTGGAATGCTACTTTACAGAAGTGTCCATATTGAAAGCTGCAGTCCCTGTGCTAACAGCAATGTGATGACAAGCAAACACCCTCAAGCATTTTAGTGTTGCGTCCCACAGCAGGGACCCGTCCATGAACTAACTCACCAACACTCCACATGTTAACAGCCCGAGGGCTTCGCTTGCTTGTGCAGGTTGTACTCACTACAGGAATGTGTAGCAAAGCGTAAAAGACACTAAAAGGCTCACGACAAAGACTGGTAATCAGATTTTGATCCTTTCTCTCAAACAATTAGGACACTTCACAGTTTCTGTTCAGAATAAATTACTGGATAGAACGTCAGAGTCTGTAGAAACCCTCAGTAAGAGACACATGTATGGCAAAATGCACCTCATGTTAAAGTACTTCATGATTACTGAAGGGCTGACAAATCAAACGTCTTTTTCTTCATTTGATCCAGTAAGTTGAAATGACAAGACTCAGGATGTGTGCTGCCTACTTACCGATGTTCTTTGTCTACCCCTGATGTGGTCGATAAAAACATTTTTTATAAATGTTTTGCACAAAAAATATAAAGCAATGGACCTGGCCCTTAAGGTATAGGGACTAGTTACATATTAGTTGAAATATGCTTTCTAGTGTTTAGTGATATATGTGTGTAATTGGACACATTTAGAAGTGAATAAGATACATGCTCGGTTTAAAAAGGCCTGTAGTTCCAGAAGCTGGAGAACACAGAAATCTGCAAAAGAAAGGAGACAGAAACCACTACAAACACTGTTATCGTTTCATCGTCCACAAACATTTGACTGCCTCAAAGTAACCAGTTACAGGCAAGGAACTAAAACACTCGCCATTTAACAGTCAAATCGTCAGTAAGTAATCTTCACCTCTTTAGAGCTGCAGGGTGCATGCAAACCATAATGGGCAGGCCCTAGGCCCAGTGGGAGGGGTCAACCACACCCACCTTATCTTTGAGTTGCTGGCAGAGCTGCAGGGAGATGGTGAAGAACACCAGAGTGTCATTGAGCCAAGGCACCACACACTCCACTGTGTGCACGTGGCTGACCTCAAACTTACTGCTGCCCAATTCACTATTAAAACAAGGATAACCATATCCTGCTTTAAATGGAAACAACAACAACAACAACAAGATAGCATTCAAAAACCACAAGCGTATGTGTTTTATGGATTCCAAGAACATGGTAAGGTTCCCATCACCTTGCTACTTAAAGAAGGAAAATAAAACAAAGCAAATATGAAGACTTACAACATTGCCCCAGGGTTATGGAGCACTGAACCTCCTGCTGGTTTGAAGTTCTACAGAGGAGGAAGAAAAGAAGGGATCCATTTAAAAAAAATTAATTAATAAAGTTGTGGGATTCCAGTAGATGAGATGGTGTGGTGTCTCCTGCGTGGCTGTACCTTGGTGGTGTTGGGTTGTAGTACATGCAGCTGATAAACAGTCAGACACAGTTTACTGAGGTTGATGTACAGGTTAAGCATCAGGTCACCAGGCAGCGCAGGGTTGAACATTTTCTGTGGAGTGAAAAGTGAAAGCTATAGAGGAAGTGGGGAGGTGGGTAGACAACCCTGTAACTGCCTATGTCCACTGCAGGCTACGGCAGGATGACTGAGATTTACCATCAGGCCACTGGAGGCGAGCTCAGGCAGGGTCATGGTGGCTGGCGTGGTCAGGCGGTTACGCGCTCTGATCAGCTGGAGCATCACTGCATCCATGAGCTACAGTGAGAGAGACACACAGCTGCGTTGAGACGCACACACACAGAACTGCATTTCACACGCACGCACAAACGCTTAACAGAACCCACCCCGCATTAAAACACTCTTTCCTGCTGAGCAAGAGAAATGTGCTTCTACCTTGGTTTTAAACATTTATGAATATGTGGTCATACTGCTGGAACTGAAGCAACAGCGTCTAAGCAGGTCAGAGCCCCATTCTGCCTCCAGTCCACTGAGGCAGCGGGGGACTTCTACAGGCTGCACGTGTGCACCATGGGAATTTAACCCACAAGCTTGATCTCACTATGTGTATGTTAATTACCATTACCTAAATGTTCTTAAATCCTTGCATTTAAAATGTTCATATATTTACCTGTTCCCACATCCTCTTAGCCCCACTACTGGTGCCAACACCAGCACATCACTACAGACTTTATGAGCTTCTTACAGGTGCTCTCGTGCAGTCAGTGAAGAACGTGGAACTTTTGGTATCACCATTCTCGGTAGCCAGTTGTTGTCTTGCTGATCATGGCTTTGAGTCTCAATGTACATGCTCCTAACATAGCAATGTGCAATCATCTCAAACATTCTATTTAACTGGTCTATGGTTAAAGAACCAAATTATTCTTCTTGGATTGATCACGGTTTGCAAATCTGGCACGAGTCTTCTCTTGTACTCGGCGGCGTGCGAAGAACAGGGCCCAGATCCGCTTGACCCTGATGAAGAGGGCAGATGTAGCCCAACACACAACCAGCTTAGGAAAACACTTACAGCTTCGAGCACAGGTGGGGCCTGGTTTACCTGGTAGGTCGAACCAGAAGAGGCAACGCGGGAATTTCTGAATGACGAGTACGAACGCGTACACCCGAGACACTCATAAGACGTAAAACTGCGCGAGCGGCATTCTGAAGCAGCAGCGGAGGTTGCAGTCGGCCCTGACGAACCTTATTGACCTCGGCCCCGGTTTTAAAGTGGTAGCTCTCGTCACGGCTGCTGAGCAGTTGAAGCGCCTGGGTCACATGGTTCCTGGCATCCTGCACCTGAGGACAAAGTTGAATCAGTGCACTGGGCTGTGTTAATGCTAAATGCACCACACTGAGAGAAGGTTAAAGGACCAGCTAAACTAGTAAACACATTAAGTAATATAGCATAACTGCAGTAAATGGCATCAAGTAATCTGGCATAACTCCATAAAATATGATAAGGTATGCTCATGTTCTGTAGCCCCCCTCCGGACATAAACATGATATTTGGATTTAATGGACAGCCTACCTGCTGCAGTTTCCACTGTTTATCATCCCGAAAAGCAAAATGCAGGGGTTGATTGCTTTTAGCAACTTTAATGTTGATGTCCTGTAAGACAACAACGTGACGACACCATCATTTCTTTGAAATCAAACAGCCGCAGATGGCAACATTGTCTAAAAAGAGGCAGAAACACTAAACATTTCGTAGCTCAGCTTTCACGTGAAATCGGTGTCTCACTCCTTAAATGCCTGTTGAACTCATTGCAAAGCAATACACCAACACTGCGCTTGAAGTGACTACTAACAACAACTCATGTTCATGACGAAGTTAAGGACTGATATTACCAAAGGTCAGAATCAGCATCTTTGAAAAACAAACCAGACGTTGGGGCAACACTCACAGCCTGAGTCAGTGCCTCCCCCTGCATGGTCAGAACCCCTTTGACCTGGTCCATCCTGCAAAAGAAAAAACCCATCCACGTCTTAGCACGTATAAACCTTACAGCGTTCAAAACCAGCCACGGAACACAGCATTTATGGTGACTGCATTTATATTATTACACTAAAGATGAACACAGTCGAAGCGTATATTGTTATCTTGTCCGTGTGCTGCGCTTGGGTTAGCATCTACTCTTAAGCAACCCCATCTTACGTGGAGCTGCCCAGTATGAAGTTCTCTTGTTTAAGCTGTCCCTCGAAACCCGGCGTGGCCACCGAAAAGCGCCTCGCCGCTTCCTAAGACGGACGACACAACACATTACCGAGGGATGAACACAGCTTTGACAGAGATTCATTCCGCGTCAAAACTGATCGTGACAAAAACAAATAAATACATAAACAAATAACTACCTTCAAAATATCCTGCAGCTGTTTCAGTACAGCATGCACCTCCTCCTTTAGGAGCCAGTTAAATTCTTCCTCCTTAACACGAAAGCACATGATGTATGAGTGTTATATCGCTTATAAAAGGGTGGATGTCGCATTACTACACAACACTACACGCTGACAAGTCAAGAGAAGCGCCCGTCTGCAGGCATCCATCAATGATGGACTAGACGGCAGCCAAACAGGCCCAAACAGAGCCTTACCAGCACAGCCCGCTCTGCTTGGCTCGCCGCAGACATGCTTGATGCTTCAAACACAGACTGTCGATCGACACCGTGCATTACCAGTCAGTGAGACCCGAAACCCGCAACGAAAACACAAAACTGAAAGCTGCCAGTATAGCTGTGAGACCACTGGCCAGCCCGCCCCCTTCACTTCCGGCGGGTGTCACAACAAAGCCGTCCGGCTCCGTCACGGGAACTAAAGGTTCCACCCCGTTCCCACGGGCTGCGGATACGCTCGAGTTTGTGTTTATGCGTCCATACAGAAAAATTCAAAGCGATAGCGTTTCTTAAGATAAAATAATGCATAAATAATGGATAAATAATGGTTTATTTAAATAGCAAACAGTAACTCCAAAATTGCGTTTCCAACGTGTAAACCATGAATGTATTTGTTACCGAATCACATCCTGATCACTCCGTCCAGTGCATTAAATAAAATGTAATCCGTCATTAAATTAAATATAACTCGATAGGTGGAAGATTTTCTTATAGGCTATAACTCCGAAACAGCGTAGAACAGTGGTATTCACGTCTGCACCTGGACCCCACATCCGTTTGTAATTCTTGCACCTGGCTGGCCAGTCATCCTTCCGGAGTCCTGGATAAAGGGAGGGGCAAACCCGCAGAACTTGGCGCTTGAGGGCTGTGATTTGACCTTTGCTGTAGAGGAACGCGAATAAAAGATTCAGTGGTATCAGTCTTAGGCTCAGGCTTAAATTTGGTTTTTGTTTTTGCTTTTTCAAAAGCTAGTTAGGGCTTTTCTTGCCCTGCGATCATTCAACTTATTTTCGTTTTTGGCCTAAATGTTTAGTAATGTTTCATATACTGGAACATAAAAGAAGGGGAAAAAAGGTGCAAGAACAGCCTAGAGACTTACTGCCCTTCAGAGTTTAGTTACAACCCTGAGCACATCTGATCCAGCTATATCGAGGAATTCATTAGCATCTGAAAATCAAAGCCAGGCACATGGGAACTAAATTCTAAATCTTCTTAAATAATGAGTCTGAGGTGATAATGTCTGAGCTGAGTGCAATGGCTCAAAACAACAGCAAAACTGGACACTGGGTTTGTTTATTCGGAGAAGGATTCAGTTGACTGCACAAAAAGCTTGACTTTCACATTTACAAGAAATTATAAATATGTCCAATTAGCCATCACTCTCCTTCCACCACTGGAAACAGCTCGTCATTTTACACGGTCATTAGGACTGTATAACCCACACAAAATCAATAAACCATTTACAGTAAGAATCCATTAGCCAACACAAAAGCCTACAATATTAAGACACCAGATTAATAAATTCAGTAGGGTCAAAATGAAAGCGTGTTAAATCTTGTACTCACCGAGTAATCCAGCCACACTAAATCAGGTCACACAGCTTACCATGGAGTCTCAGAGTCCATAGTCATCACTAAATTCTCTCATTACTCATTTTGGCATTCAATGTTTAGAAAATGAATGACCCTGTATCTGATTTGAGTTTTAAAACAAAAATACTGTCTCCTCACTCAAAGGCAGCACAGTTGAATGAGAATGTGAACTTTAAAACCAGCAACAAAAGAAGCACAATTATAATTTATGAATAAAATATGAAAATACTTTCTAAATCTGCCTTGAACTGAAGAGACTGACAGTTTACTCTCCAAGATCATGGAAAGGTTTTATAAAATAATAGATTGCCAAATTCTTTGGAACCTTGAACCTTGGCCAGTGACTCAGACCCAAAAAACAAAAAACACAAACCAAAGGACTGACTGCCACTAAAAACATGAAATGGCCTTCTCTTTTCAAACTCCCCCCAAAACACAAAAGGCTTACATCACTGAACTCTAAATAACATTTTCTCCTCATCTAGTCACAGTATATCTGAACCTAAATGAGTGACCAAAACCTGCAACTCAAAATGGAAACCGGCAGAGACGTCAGACACTCAAATGCCTTGCAGAAAGCAGGAAATTATTTTGTTTCAAATAGACCTTCATAAAACAAAGCAAAAAAACCCCCACCATGTTTTGCATTCTTTATAATGCATAAGGACACTGTCAACTCTATAAATGGTCATCTGACCTGAAACAAAGACAAATGTGCTTGGCCAAAACAGAATGTGGTGCTCTTCTGAGATAAATAAATACACAGGTGTGGGTTACGATATTAAGGCAATGCAGTGACATTTATCATGCTCCTTTAGCCTTTTTGCGAGAGGCAGTTTATGGAATTCTGGACAACAACAGTTTGGTAGAGGGAATTAAATCAAGTACAATGCAAAGATTTAGGCGATAAATAAACACCCCCCCCCCCCCCCCCCCGGCTTCAGACCAGAGTGAAGTGTATGCAGTGGGCCGTAAGAGATGCAGAAGCAGAGAGACCCTGCCCTTTACCAGGAAACCACCTCGAGCTGGGGACACGGCGTCAGTGCAGTGCACAGAGGAGGCCGCCGCCACCGACGATGTCATATCACACATGGAAGAGGAACGAACGTACGAACGAACGAACGAATGAGAGAGAGAGAGAGAGAGATCACTGTAATGAACAGAAAGACAAGGTCCGTGGTCCAGAACGTTTGAGGACATTTTCAGGGATTAGTGGATGTAGGCTCGGTACACCGCAGACATATCATTGTCTGACTGGTCCAATGCCTTCGCCCTCTTGTACACCTGCCAAAGAGTGAGCAATTCAATTAGACAAACAGGATAAGAATCAATCTGCCAAACCCCTGTCTGCTGTTAGTCTTTGGTTCCATAGAGCTTCTTAATTTTCAACTAAGCTTTTCTTGTGTATAATGTTCAAGCACATAAATCATAAGGCTCTCTCACCTCATTTGCTGCGGCTGCCATAGGTGTTGGGTGATTGACAGAATCGCCCATGGAAATGGCTAATCTTAAATCTTTCTGAATGTGTTTTAGGTAGTAATCTGGTTTGAAGTTGCCCTGCAAGATATCTAGAGGAAAACAAATAAAAACAACATTCAGTGATAGGATTCAAACCACTTTTGAGTGTTACATCTATACGCAGTGGCTAGTAATTTGGCATAACTCATTAATTACAGTACAGGTAATGTCTAATGTTCCCGAGCATTTATTTGCAATGCAAGCGTAGCAGCATTCACCTACTTTGGCATTTCTGGTCCACAAATGTGCTTGCCATCTGTCCCTGACAAAGAATATCCAAGAAGGTCTGTTGTGATTGGCCCGTAGCCTGGGCCAGAGTGAGTCCTTCAGCAATGGTGGCCATGAAACTGCCTTGCACCATGTTGAGCACCAGCATCATCCTCGCTGCGTTGCCAGCTTCACCTGATCAGCAAACACACAAACACATCTTACCTAGCAATCAACCACAGGTACAGCCTCAACATAACCACCTTACCTACCAACCAACCACAGGTACAGACTCACACCTTACCAACCAATCACAGGTACAGCCTCAACACAACCACCTTACCAACCACACCCAAATATAGGAACAGCATCAGCACTCTTCCATCCATGCTCAAATATAGGTCCAGCCTCAACACAAACATCTTAATAACCACACCCAAATTCAGATACAGTCTAAATACAAACACCTTACAAACCATACCCAGATACACTCTAAACAAAAAAGAAAACCTCATCAACCTACACAAACACCGGTACAGCTTAAATACCAACACCCTACCAACCATGCCCAAACACAGGCACAGTCTAAATACAAATAAAACTTACCTACCATGCCCAAACACAAACACTTTATCAGTGCCAAACACAACCACCTTAACAATGCCAAAATATAGTTATACAGACATAATGGAGTGTAATGAACCTAAAAAGAATGAGGTTTTGCCCATAGCCTGGAAGCAGCTGCTGCAGTCTTCATAAACAGAGCGATCTCCTGCTGCCACAATGACCAACATGCCGTCGTTAGACAGTTGCTGGCTGCCTGACACTGGGGCCTCCAGGAACCGACCTCCTCTGGATGTGATCACCTAAAAAAGACAAACACCTCAGCTACACAAGCCTCCCAGCAGGGGTACAGAAATGGGCTTCCACTAAAGGCACAGAGATGGCAGAGTACTCAACATTACACAACAGAATCAATATATTTTTTTTAATATATATATATATATATATATATATATATATATATATATATATATATATATATATATATATATATATATATATATATATATATATATATATACATACACACACACACACACACACACACACACACACTTTAAACCATTTTACCAAAACCTCATTGCATAAACTAGAATAAAACCTCATGTGAGTCAAATGGATGTTGCTGGATATTCTATAAGACAATAGTGTCATGGCACAAGCACACAATGCTGCTGTCCCTGTTTAGAAGAACCATCAAAGGTAAACACAGTACTACAAGTGTGTACAATTTGTCATAGAAATTTTAATTACTTATTTTAAAAAGGTTATTTAAAAACATCTAATATTTGGATAAAAGTCAGTTTAAATCTAACATTGATTCTATTCAAATTAAAGATGGAAATGGCCTCATACCATCATATCCACGTTAGAACTCCCCTTTATTTACAGTCCTTACCTGCGAGAGCTCTGTAATAGTTTCCGGATCAACAGTGGACATCTCCACGTAACACTTCCCTGGTCTGATTCCCTGTAAAACACCACTGGGCCCCAGAACAAGCTGGAAAACCAAGAAAGGTGGACATCAATGCTACTGAATTCAACCTACGAAGTCATTAGTGGCTAAGACGGTGACTATTCCAACACAAAGCAAGGTGGCACTCGAGAGCTCTAGTGTAGTGTTCTACCCACATCTCTGGCAGCTTTGGGGTCAGACACGCAGGAGAAAGTGATGTCACACATGGACACAACCTCTGCTGGTGTTCGTCCTAACCTGGCACCCTCTTGGATGAACAAGTCGCACTGCACAGAAGCATTGGGCTGTCAGGGAAGGGTCATGCTTTCCTAACTCCTAACAGGAAACAAGAGCCTAACCTACAGCAGTTTACCTTTTCTGCCGTGCGATTCCACACAGTGACAACATGACCCATCTTCAGCAGATTAGAGACTATGCCACTACCCATCAGTCCAAGTCCAAGGAACCCTATCCTGTTTAAACCAAACAAAGGCACACAGACCCCACCCACTGGCATTATGTACTAGTGTATATAATATTTATATTCACTTGCCTGGTGTATGACCGTTCTAGACTTGTGCTAAGCTAGGAGGGTCATGTTCTGGAGGGAGCTTTGATTAGTGTTCTCCCTGCTTTAAAAGAACCCCCAAGAGACCTCCAGGACTCAAATCAAGAACCCTGGTCTAGAATTTATTCAGTGCCAGCAGCACGAAAACAATATTTACATTTTTGGCATTTAGCTGATGCTTTTATCCAAAGAAACTTACAATTATGACCGAGTACAAGTTGAGCAATTGAGGGTTATGGGTCCTTAACAGTCATAACTTGGCAACTTAAACCAGCAACCTTCTGATTACTTGTGAAGTACCTTCACCACTGAGCTATCACTGCCCACAAATGTGTGTGTACCTATGTCATTGACACTGAGGCAGTTGTTTTTTTGCCTTATGAAGAGATGCCTCAGCCTTGGGGTAATACCTTTTGTCTGTGGGTGTGATACTGCCATTGACAGCTGTGCTGTCTGCAGCCTGAATAGAAGTTGAGCCGGTATCCTGAGAGAGAGAGAGAGAGAGAGAGAGAGAGAGAGAGAGAGAGAGAGAGAGAACCACAAGCATAAGTGCTCAGGGCTGCTGCTGACCTACAGAGTGCTTCAACCCCTTAAATGAATGAGCATTAACACTCACCTCTTCAATAATTTTTAACCGTTTGCTGATGGGCTCCATCGAAGAGGCTGGCTGTAAAATTAAAATGATCATTATGTATAACAAAACATGAAAGGTTTTCTGCAAAAAATAGCTTTTTGCTAGAGCTAGTAGAGGAATCGGGGAATAGCACTGAAAACAAGAGGATTCAAATAATTTAACATGGTCATGAGCGATCTTTATTTGCATAGTTAGCTGATCAGAAATCGGCCCCTGTAGCTTATCCATGTTACTCTAGCAGAAAAACACCTGCACCCCCCCTCCCCCAACAAAAGCAGCGTTAGACACTGGAAAATTCTCTCTCTCTGCCACAAACGCTTCAGTTTAACTGAAATGCTGCAACATAGCAAAACTCTGACGGGCAGGGCAGACACGAACAGCAAGTGGTCAGAAAAGCTTGAAGCAACGGACAGGCCTGGCTCCTTTCCTTCTCTTCTCGGCTGTTCAGGATCATTTCACTTCTGTCCATAACATTTGAAAGAATATGGTGTTCAAAGCAGGAGGAAAAACACAGGGCGAGAGAAGAGTGCAGAGGGGAGGGAGATTTCACTAACCCAGACATGGCCAAGTGTCTTTTGGACACTCATGCACATAAGCAAATTGGCCTGGATCCTCTGCTCGGCTGAAAACAGCCTTTTCCAATGCATTTCTCATTCATTTTTCAAGAGGAGCAGGCTGCTAACAGGGAACACAGACTGATCAGTTAGTACAACTATAAACCATGGCAAAATGTTCCGGATGTTTTGTTTTGTTTATATCTGATGCTACCCAGCAAAGGAACGCATTTAAACTGTAGCCTATCCTGTACATGACGTCAGGAAATGTAGCCACGGTACTCGGGAGTATGGCTTTTGTCACCGTTCTAGCCAAACAGCAGTGATGAAGGGGAGGGGAAACCATTCTAGGAGTGAAACAAGCATCGCTACTGAGCTATGTGCAGGCGTCAGAGTGCAGGAAGCGCCAACTAGAAGCATTCTGGGTCTCCTCTTACCTTCTCAGACTGGCTGAGCAGAAAGTGATGGAAATGGGAGTCGTCCTTTACTGGCTATAATGGAAAAAAGTTAAATTGGATACTATTCTCTGAAGAGACTTTGTGACCTGATACATGGATAATTTGTAACTATATACAGCTGCACGGGGGAGGGTGTGTGTGTGTGTGTGTGTGTGTGTGTGTGTCTGAGTGTGTTACAGAGCAGCAAGCTGCCAGAGGTAAAGCCCTCATCTCAGACTGCAGCACGCCAACGTCCTCATTTGATTATTATTTATTTTATTAAGCCTCTGGCACATGGCACCATGAAAAATGCCTGTCGTCATTTTGCATAACTCACACTGAATGTTCTCAATCCCTTAACCAAAACTCAAACATTATAGATAACTTGAAGTCTGAATATATGGAGCCTCTACATATTTCTTATAGGAATGTTTTACAACATTCACTGGTAATTACTGGTTAAAGTAATTGCCCCCTTTGTATAATAGGCTTGGTCATTATTAGGTATGACTGCAACCAAGTACTTCCTGTAGCCACTGTTCAGTGTCAAATCACTGCAGAGCAACCCTGACCTGCTATTCCACACACCACTGTTGAACTCAAACGGTCAATGTCGGATCCCACTACCTCATCTCAGCGGCTTTATTTCTTTGGCCAGGCAAAATTGTTACATTTCTGATGGTACTTGGTGCAAGAACCAGATTAGTTTGTGGATAATTTCATGCCTTGCTGTTAGAAGTGTGGCTATACCTGGATTACCCTTACTAGGGCTACACAATGCAGACACACATTGCAATTACAACACACTAGAAACCCCCTAATGTGATATGGTTAAAGACTGGCCTATATTACTTTGCTTGTGAGTGTATGAGAGCAATGAGTAACATAAATCCCCATAGCAGAGTCACCCTGAAGTTGTAAGATTTGCTATGTTGAGGCACTTTCCAAAGTTTTGGTATTTTTGAATCATGGTGTGTTAACTAGAAGTTGCATCATGCCAACCCCACTTTGACTTTACATTTGTCACTGGACTCGTCAAAACATGCCTTTATATCATCATATACCATTCTTATCTTTATATTAACACATACCATAAACGGTCATTAAGCCTATTAGCAGGCAATGACCTTCACAGCTTTCAAGCTGTGTGACGGATGCGCAGCACAACAGGACCCCTTTGCCTCCACCCATAAAGCAACAAGGTGAAGATGACATCATGAAGTGTGACTACTACATCTAATTTATTATTTTTTTGTGGGAAGGAGGGGGGGATGTTTTATTTTTTTAGATAAAATACATCTTAAATGAGCATTTCATTCAAGTCCCCAACTATAACCTGAACTGTGTTCCTGTCCAACACTAAATCAAGGTGCTTTTACTATTTGTGACTGGACCTCATCACATCCATTCTGTCTGAACAATTATCTGCTTCATTTGAGACACAGCAAAGCGCAGATCAAGCAGAGCAAATGGTGAGTTTATCACCTACACTGCTCTCCCATTTGAATCCTGAAACTGTTCCAGCCACCAGCCGTTGCACAGAGGACGGTTCTGGGTCAGAGTCAGTTTGTTCCTTAAGGGAAAGAGAGACAGATTTACCATATACTTAGACTTGATTTTATCCTGCTAAATAAAGCCTAAAGCTAGATGCAGTGCTTATTCTAAAGGCTTTGGTGTGAATGCAGGCCACAGTGCAAAAACAGTAGTAGTCGAGCGATAAGGGTCTGAATGGGACAGTCTAGACTGCTCCGAGACATAACAGTATGATCATAACAGCGTGGGTCGATCGCATGACTCCACCGCACAGACTAGAAGGCATATAGCCTGTGAAAAAAGCTCAGATGAGCTTGTTTTAAAAAGGAAGCACATAAACGTGTCACACCCTTAAGCCTCTTGTTACTATTTGAAACTACAGCAAGAACCACAGACCTTGTCAGAAGAGCCACCCTTGAATGCGTCTTCATCGTCTTCTTCTATTATCTTCATCGGTTTTGCAGGAGCTTTGCGCCCCTTGTCTGTTTTATTTTTGTCGTCTGAGGCGTGTGCCTGTAAACACAGCCGTTTCACAGGGGGTCTTAGATCATGATTCCTCAGGCATATAAAGCTGACTGCCATCCTTTCAGCCTGTTAAAACACAGTGGGGGGGAATACTCTGGGCCACGTAATGACTGGTGGATAACAGACTTACGGACTCTTTCCCCTTGGCCTTCTTCAGGTACTCTTCAACAGCATCAACTGCCTGTTGGAAGCGTTTGCCTTTGTTTATCTTGACCATGTCTTCCTTGTGTGGATGGTAGGGTTTCAGCTGTTCAACTTTTATCCAGGCACTAATTGGACAAAGCATTTCATCAGTCAACATGGGATTCATCTACACACAAAACCCTTAAACTACCGCAAACAACCACAGTAAAACATTCCATGTACTCACTGATCTTCAGTCCCAAAAAATTTTACAAAAAAGCATTTTTTGCCTCTTGGTTTTTTCAGGTCTTTTGGGGGACTGACGATCTGAAAACAGAAGAATGGGTTCAAGGTCAGAAAACGGCTCAAACAAATATGACCTGTAAATGGTGGGTTGCGATCCTTTATCGATAAGCATTTGAACTTAACGTCAGAATAACGAAATCGATGAAACTGTAAACATTACAAGTTTAAGGGAACGTTTAGCTGTAGTTTAGCTCAGAACGTACCTTTCCTGGCCAAGGTGGATAACGTCCAAGTTTACCCCTAAGAAACATCATAAGGGAAAAGTTAACCCATCTTTGTGTTCGGTTCGGTTCGGTTCGCTTGAGGCTTAAATGAGAAGTAAAGTCCAGAAAGACGACACAGCTGGCATTTCGACGACGCAGCGGTGCTAGCTAGCTAGCACTAGTTAGCTAACCTGGCTAGCGAAGTAACACTTCTGCGTTTCCAGCGAGCTTGATAGGGCTACATGAAGTTGCGCACAACCAGAACAAGTCAACGGGAACTAGCTAGTTAGCTAGCTGAGTAAAAATGACATGCGCTGACTTTAAGTTTTGTTAAGACGAAACAAGTCTTCCTTCTTCAGAATAGTAGCTATCTTATTGCTGGCTGGCTAACTTGTTCGAACAGCTAGCTAGCATACTAGCCTGCGCTACGGAGAAGCAGCTTACTGAATTTGTTTGGGTTTTGAATCGTCGGATAGGCTGATCGCCACTTGCAAAATTATGCAAACACACCCAAAACATTAACTTTTAAATATGTTATGGTTTAGTAATAAGTCGAACAAGGAAAGGTTTTAAAAATAGAATATCTCACCAAACCAAATCCCCGATTCTCAGATGCACAGTCGCCATCTTAAAAATGTTACTGAATCGTTGGCGTGAACCCAGAGAAAGAACACACCCACTTACAGATCACGTGACCCATGACTGAACCCAGGGAAAGAACACACCCACTTACGAAACACGTGACCCATGACTGAACCCAGGGAAAGAACACACCCACTTACGAAACACGTGACCCATGACTGAACCCAGAGAAAGAACACACCCACTTACAGATCACGTGACCCATGACTGACCCCAGGGAAAGAACACACCCACTTACGGGTCACGTGACCCATGACTGAACCCAGGTCGTTTGACTTTATTTTTGTCTCCAGATGTCACATTTTCAGTAGATTGTTACTGGACATAAAAACAGTTAATAAGACACTGACAAAAACCACAAGTCTCAAACTGCAACTGTCACATATGTAATAAATAGTATGATTATTTTGTCTTATACGTACTTGGTTTTGGAATTAAAGGAGCAATAAGTCATTTTCCCAATAATTCTTGAAATAATGAAACAGCCATTGTACTGACACCCAGTGACTTGAATATATCAGAGAGTCTACACTTTTAAACTTGCTCACCTCCATGTTGGGAACCCGCTCTATGAACCATAACCTGATTCGTTTGAGGACAATAAATCGATCTGATTCTTCATTTTAATGTTCTTCACTTAATTTCCTTGCTTTCATAAATTTTGTTTGCTACTTTTACAAGGAAAATGACATATTGGTCCTTTAAGTAGTGATGGACAGTTTCCGAATGAGTCAACTCTTCGAGTCATCTTATTTAAGTGAACGATGGGAGTCTATTCCAGAAAAGTGTAAGTTAGCTTGGCACATCCAATGAAAGTCTGACTTTTGATCTGACTTTAGATTTACATTATTTAACTCTCACATTTTTATCAGCTGTGCTTTAAATTGTATCGGGGTAACCAAGAGTTAACTTGTCAGCTAAATACTGGATTTTCACAGTGATCATAATTACCATAATTAACACCAGTACATAACCTTACGTTTCACGCAGTTCTCCTCTCAATGCACAGCTACAGATCTCAGAATTCCCGGGAGAAAACTCCTGTTTGCAGGTCATCCTCCTCAGAGTTTCACTGGACTCACCTGTTGCTCAGTATTCCATGCTATAAAAGACTCAATTTCCACTCAGTCATTGCGAAGTATGGCCACTGTTTATTGTAGTCTGTACAGAGTGATGATCTTTGCTCCCGATCTCTGTGCATGGTTTTCTGCTTTGTCTGTTCTGGTTGCTGTTTGGATGACCCTCTGGATTTGTTGACCTGCATTTATTATTGGCCTTTTGGTTGTGTCTTGGATTGTGTTTTTGACTACGACCCTCACACCGCTTTGGCCTGTTATTTGCTTCTCTCTCGTTATGATCACACTTTGTACTTTTATGGATACCGAAACTTTTGTATTAAAGCCTCTAATCATATTCCGCAAGCGTCTGTCTGTTCACACCATGTTACAGATGTCCTGTAAAGCACTGCCAAAATACCTTGGTCATTACGGGGATGGTCACGAAATCCTAACCCAGTTGAAGACAATGTCGGAAATGTACTTACTATACTAGGGAAAAGGCTACAAATACCGAATGGAAAATTGGGGGAAATATTTAAAAAATGTTTAGTACATGAAAATATAATAATATAATCGATTTATTAGTTGATGAGAGATCTGATATGTTAGTATGCTCCAAGAGGACACTAAAAAGCAGATAAGGAACAAAGAAGCTCAGGTTTGCCCAAAAGTATTTTACTTTGAGAAACATTATAAACAATGTTTATCTGACACAGGTTATGTCAAGAAACATTCCACATGACATGTGTTAACTGTGATCGTTTCACCTCCAATAATGAAGCAAAAATACTTTGTAATATGTATATAGTGTTGTTACCAAGTGCCTTTTACACAAGAACCATAGGAACAGATACAGATAATGTTCACCCTGCAAAATCAAAATGCCTCTGCTTATCCTTCAAAATAACAAACTAACATTAAGATAAAATTCTCTCTTTTAACCCAAAATGAGAAAGGTAGGGAAAGAAGAGCTGGATGCATCAATATAGGAATGCATTGAAAATAAATAGACAAAGAACTGAGAAAAAAAGATTCCAATTATATCCGATCTGTAAGCCCAAGAAATGTGCTTAAACCAAAACCTTAGCTGCAGCTCCTTAAACAAGTAGAGATAGAATATAAAACAAACAAAAAATGTATTGTGAAATTATTTGCTTTTTCCTGAGACCATTACACCAAACTCTTGGATGCTAATTTCTTTATTCTGGTACTGCTGTAGCTGGCGGTTTGTGATATTCCCAGCCCGAAGAGCTTCTTCGATGGAGAACTTTTTCCCTGATTTTCTATCGTGAAGAACAGATGATTCCCCATTCGGACCCTTGACGCTGATTTCTTCCCAGTCGCATTCCTGACTCTGAAGGTTAACAAACATCTTCCAGTCGATCAGGCCCAACTTGTAGGCCTCCTCGGGCCGCATCTCTTTGCCCGACTCCGGGTCGATGACGACGATGGAGCGACGGAGGTGACTTTCTCTTTGTTCTCTCTTCACCCTCACGGCAGACAGATTCTTCTGCATCTTTTCAATCTCTTCGTCTTTCTCAGTCGTGATGCGTTTCAGGTCAGAGAGTTCCTTCTGCAGCGATGACAGGCGGAGTTCTAAGTTCCTGCTGGTGTCCAGCGGGATGGACTCTGTGATTTGCTTGGTTTCTTTTGTTGTGATGTGGATCTCAGCCTGGAGTTTCCTGATTTCGTTCTGAAGGCGTTGGTTCTCCTGCTGTAGTCTGTTGCTCTCATCTCGGATGTAGTCGAGCTCTTTAGACGACTTCGTATTGGTGAACTCCATTTCTGTCAGTCTTGAGGTGATGTTAGTGAGCTCTAGGTCCAGCTCTTGCCGGCGCCTTGTCTCTTCTTCAAGGCTCCTCTTCAGCCTCTCAATCTCAAGCTCGGCTTCGGGATCCTTCTCGACTTGGATCTTCTCTGTGCGGACAACTTTTTCACGCACCTCCACCTTTTCCAGCGTTTCTATCTGCTGCAGCAGCACATTGTACTCCTTCTCCAGCAGGACACGTTTGTGCCGCTCCTCCTCAACCTGAAGCCGCAGGATGGAGTGTTCCTTCTCCTGTTGAGGGTCCTGCTGCAGAACAACCTTTTGTTTCACTGTGACCTTCTCTCTAGTTTCCTTGTCTTTAATCTCCAGC
The DNA here is from genome assembly GCF_041902795.1 of Electrophorus electricus. Classification (NCBI taxonomy): domain Eukaryota; kingdom Metazoa; phylum Chordata; class Actinopteri; order Gymnotiformes; family Gymnotidae; genus Electrophorus; species Electrophorus electricus. The sequence continues at coordinate 38,166,603 of NC_137499.1, read as the reverse complement.
TCGTTGAGGCGAACCCTCAGACGCTGAATTTCGAGCTCGGCGTCGCGTCGCATTCTGCGTTCACGTTCAATCTCCTCTAGCTGGAGTTCCAGATCAGCCTTCTGACGCTGCAGCCTCAACAGTTCCTCTTTCAAAAGATCCCTCTGTCTCACCTCATCATTGATCTTCTGGGTTAAGCTGTCACACTCAGATCTCAAGAGAGGGTCTTCTTGCATCTTTACAACTTCTTGTTGTACAACCTTTTCTCTAACCTGTGACAAGTCAATCTTCTTAGCTCTGATTTTATCTTCAAAGGAGGACCGGTCTCCCTCCAAGTCCAAACGTTTCCTCTGTTCCTCAGCCAGTTTCCTTTTAAGGGTCTCAATTTCCTCTTTGGTTTTTGGATCTTCTCTGTATTGAATAACTTCGTTAACTACCTCTTTGGTCTGTACTTGGGGCTTCGTGTCTTTCCACTTCTGAATCTCATCTCTCAGTTGGAGAATCTCTATTTCATACTTCTCTATATGGTGAGTTTTGTCGACAATTTCATTTCGGAGTTTCTCCAGCTCTCTTTCCGTTTCAGGGTCGATCTTGTACTTTATCATCTCCTTGATGATTTCTTTGTATTCAATTTGTGGGCCTCTGTTTTTCAGTAGTACCAACTCGTCCTGAACAGACTTCAGCTGGAGTTCAGCATCTCTGCATCTTCTCTGCTGTTCTACAAGCTCCAGCCTGAGGTTGGCAACCTCTGTCTCTGCCTTGGGGTCAGGCCTAACAATTTCACGCACCTTCTCCTGAACAATCACCTTTGACTTTTCCTCCTCCAGGCTTGTGATCTTCCTCTGAATGTCTGTTCTTTCTCTCTGAGAAGACATGCGTTTCGCCTTTTCATCTTCCAGCTGTCTTCTCAGGTTTTCAACCTCCCTCTCCAGGACAATGTCTTTCTCGACCTTAAGCACCTCGCGGATGGAGATCTTCTCCTCGGCCATAGCCTTTTCCTTCTCCAGACGCTTCAGTTTTTCTTGCAGGAATCGTAGCTCATCCTCAAGATGTTGCCGGTTGTCCGTTTCTTTCTGTTTTCTGTCCAGGAGCAGCCTGTACTCGGTTTCCAGCTGTGGATCGTTTTGCACCTTGATCACTTCTTCCTCCTTAATGACTTCCTGCTCCTTGTTTTTCTCCGCAGACAGTATGGTTATCTGCTTCTGCATATGAACGGCTTCATTGTCTCTGACCATCTTCTGTCTCTTGAGTTCCTCCAGCTCGTCCCGGAGTCTCCTCACTTCCTCCTCCTGCTCCTTGTCCCGTTCGATGCGGAGCACCTCTTTGACCGTGTACTGCTGAGCTCCCTCTTTTATCTCCGTCTCTATCCCACGCAGCTTCACCTGCAGGCTGTCCAGTTCGCTTTCTAGGATGCGGGTGGTCCGGCGCTCGTCCAGGAGCTTCTGCTGGACTTTGCTCATTTCCTCGTCCAGCTGAGGATCAGGTACCTTCTTAATCAGCTCTTTCTTGACAATTGTGTCCTGGGGTTTTTGGCCTTCCAGCACATAGATGTCACTCTGAATGGTTTTGAGTTCCTTCTCCAGCTGCTGTCTTCTATGAATCTCTTCCTCCAGCTGGTTCTTGATTCTCCAGGGTTCATCTCCAGGGGCGCTCGCATTCACTGACTGAACTTTGCGGTCAATTATTGGGACCTCTGGTTGCTGTTAAACAGTGAAGTTCCACATATTGAATTAACAGGCTGAAGATAAGAAGCTGATGCCATGTTAACTTTGTCTGGGGTTGGCCCTGCACTTGTCAGTGGATGGTACCTGATTGAGAAGTCCTTGAACAAACTCCAGGTTCTGCAGCCGCTGTTTATTCACCGCGTTGACTTCAGTGAATTTTGCCTCAATGGCTGATTCCTATTGGAAAAGAATAAAATACACTGGAATAAAAAAAAAAATTACACTTCTATTTAAAATGATCAGATTCTCAGAATTTGTAATGCAAGATAATGGGAGATTGCTTAATTTTATTTCTAATATTTTTTTGTACCTCTGCCTTGACTCTCAATGCAGGAGAATCCATTCTGCTCCTTTTGTAGGTCTGTGGTACCAAGCCATCTTCAAGATCAAGAACGGATCTGAACCTCTCCGCTTCGTTTTCGTAGTCCTAGAGAGAATCACAAGCGCAAACACATAGGCTTCACCTGTTGAGACATTGCTGAATATCTGCAAAGGGTAAGTCAAAATGGACAATCATAGCAGAGTTCTTTCAAACCTTAACAGCCTGTTGGTAGAGCTGTGCATTCCTTGCGACATTGTTCAAGTCGGACTCTTTTCTTGCGATGTCAGAAAGCAGATTCTGTAAATGGAAGAGACCATCGATCAATTACAAAAAATGATTTTGTTTCCTTAGAAACTGACAAACTAATAACGCATCGATTATGCGCAGTAGGCAAGATGGACTCACTCTTTGGTTTTTCAGTTTGGCCTCCACCTGTCTAACATCATCAGTCTCGCGGGGCTCGTAGTTCGGGACCCGTGAAAGCCAGCTGTTCAGGTTGTCATAGTCATTGCGGTAATTGTTGTAGGACGCTTTGGCTCTCTGCATATACTGGGACCTACAAGATTAAAACATGTTGAAGTTACAAAAATTTTAAATACAAGTATTTTTGATCAGTAAATTATTCTGTAATAAGCATGTGAATAATTGCCTATAAATATTAAATAAACAAATAAAACAAAACAAAAACTATAGGCATGCAAGTAACATATATTGTGACAATGTTTAATTTAAGTAGTTAATTAATAGTCCATAATTATAATGGTTACAATAGATAAACAATTATTGTTGATCAATCATCATAATACATTAAACTCTGTATGTTCTATGAAGAAATATTGCTACCTATGACGACATTTGTAATTCATACCCATAGACATTTTTTTCAGTAACCAGTTGTTACCAGTGATAAATACAAGCACACCTAGCATCAATCTGCCTGTTGAGGTTGTCGTAGCGTTTGGTGAGCTTCTCCACGTCCGCCTCCTGCCTCTCGATATCAGGACAGTGCTCCTGCGTCGTGATCACCATGTTGTCACAGCTGAGCTTAGCAGACCTCAGGTTCTGCTCCATCTCTGGCACGATGGATTTCTTTGCCCTCAGTTCAGATGCCATGTCCTGTGTCAACAGGGCAAGAATAAGTGCCACGGATTAGAAAACTCAGTAATTCCACTTTACAGATTAGGCTTTCACCGTGGCAAAAGAAACCCTGGCAAAACCCTGATAAGAACCCTGGTATAAAACTGTCCAAAAAAAAGAAAAAAAAAAACAGAAAAATCAATCATTTGACTCTAAATAATAATGAGATAATAAATAAGGATGTATTTTATTAGCCATCCACAAGCTTCTGGTAAGAAAAAATAGTCCTTTACAGCTATTAGTGGTGCTCTATATCAGTAGTCTACATTACAGTACTGCAGTTTGTTTTTCAGAAATACCAGATGTTTGAATAACATGTGAGAACCAATCAGAATGTAGAGTTTTACAGAGCTGTGCTGCGCAGGCAGCAGGTCTTACAGCGAGCTCACGCTGAGTCTTCTCCAGAGAGCTCAGGTCAGAGGGTGCGACCTCTTCTCGGGCCAGCCTGTTCTCGTAGGTGGATAGCAGGTTCTTTGAGCCCTGCAGGGAATTTTCCAGGCGGTTGGAATTCTGAAGTCTACAAGAAGAAATCAGTCAAAGTCATTTCTAATTTTATATTTAATGTTACTCTTAGTTTTTATAACCAAGACCCGACATTGGCACTGTGTTTCTCACATGTGGTTGCAGAAAGGTGTTACATACTTGTCGTTGGCACACTTCAACAGCCGGTCCACTTTGTCGTATTTGTCGTTGGTCTCTGCCACCTTGGAGTAGAGCTGTGGGGTGCTGGCACACTTGGGATTGGCTCTGAGGAAGACCTCAGCCTCTTGCACCTTCGCGGTCTTTTCTGGTTCTATCCTTCGGAAGGCGGAGGCAATGTCCTACGAGCAGACAGACAGACCGGCATAACAACAGGAAAGCAGATAGCTGGGCTAAGCCGTCAACATTAACTTCATACTGAAAATCAGCATACGTCATACATGCATAAAATTATTTCCGGATGCTGATTTTCATTAAAGAGGTAAAGCAGGGTGGAGCAACCATGGCCGTAACCATGGCAACCGTGGACCTTTTTTACGTTATGGGGCTAGACCTTTAAATATGATTTTTTAAAAATAGTTGTGTGATGAATCATGATGCAGAAACCCTCAGACGTGTCATTCTTCACCTTCATTTCACGAAGTCTGTCTTCGCTGTCCTGTAGAGGACGGGTCTGTTCCAGAGGGGGGCGCACTTGAGTATTAATTGCCTTCTCCTGCTTATTCAGGTCGCTGACCACTTTATCCAGTCCTGCCATCAACTGCCGGCACTGCTGTTCCTGCTTGTCTGGGGTTCAGGTATGAGAGGACAAGTAGGTGCAAAGATTCTACTTCAAGTACTCTGGGCTCCCACTATGGTCGGGGAGGACGCTCCTATACTACCGTTTTAAAGCTTATTTTGGAACTATAACATCTGAAAGTCGTTACGTTGAACTAGGAATATATGCATCAGGTAACCTGACCCCGTGCACGCACCCTGACCAACCGGGCTCTCCTTCCTCAGTTCAGCCAGTCTGGTCTGCAGGGCCGTTTTACTGCTGGCCACCTTCTGTTTGATGGTCTTCTGCTGGCTTACCAGACTGCAGGATGACAAGACAGTGCAGTGTTAGGCCTGCAGGAACCATTCCAGACAGGTGCATTCTCGGTGTGGTTGAGAACTTCCCTGGATAAGTGCGCACAGAGAGGAATACCCACTTTTCAGCCACTGAAATGGACTCGGGGTCGGTGGGAGGGATGATGAAACACACCCCCGGAGCGGTCGTGCTGCGTCCCGCCGGGTCCTTCACGTCCCACTTGTAGCCGTTGTTCCTGAGGAGCGTGTAGCGCTCTCCTCGCATAATCTGCCCCTGCAGGCAAAGGGGTGGGGGTGGGGGGGGAACAGCAAGAATCAGCCCACGTACTGTACCTGGATCAGCCCCAACGCTGCAGCGGAAGAGTGAAAGCTCCATGCTTGCTCTCTGCGGCAGCCTGTGTGTCTTGGCAAGGCAGAAGAAGAGGGCAGCGGTGTCCTGTACCTCATCTGAGTTGAATTCGCACAGCGCCTCGATGGGCAGCATCTTCTGCGGAGGGTTGTTGCGGAGCTTCAGGGGCAGCACCTGCATGCTGCGGGTCTGCAGAGACTTCACCCGCTCCTCCAGGTGATCCATGGCCTTAGCCTGGTCCTGCCCAAACACACACACGGTCAGATTCTGAATATATTCCGCTCATTTACCCATGAGACACACCTATACTCACATACAAGCACACTTATGCATACAATGTCAACAAAGGACACGTATTAGAGGAGACAGAGAAACAAGACTATGGGAATATGTTTGTTGTAAGTAAACTATATTTACGTTGAGGTCTGTGAGCAAACCATCCAGCTGGTACATGTCCTTGAAGTCCGGGTTGTACTTCTGCTGGACTTCAGTTTCCAGACGTTTCAGCAGGTCCTGCGTGTCTCTGGCCTCCTTATGAAACTGCAGTGGATAAGATCCATCAGTTTTAGACTGGGGCCTGTTTGTAGGCCGCCAACACTAGCAATACAAACAGACCTGCTGTGGAACGCCTCCCCACCTGGACGGATCATAAGGAAAGAACACTTCCCGTGTTCCTCCGTTCCTCTTTCCACTGTGGCTTGCTCACCTTGTGGTACTCGTCCATGTGCTTGAGATGGTTCTCCTCACAGATGAGCAGGTTGAGATATTCCTTCCAGTCTGCATGGACAGCCTCCGTATGTGCCTAAGCAGAAAACAACCTTTACATCCCGACGCTGCCACGTAAAAATCCACCGCCCTGAACAGCACAACATGCCGCACCTCATTTTAAAGTCTGTCAGCCTATTTGGTTTACAACCTCTTATTTTGGTTTAGAGAGTCGTTGTGATGATACCTCGATGACGTTCTTGCCCGGGTGGTCCTCGGCGATGAGTTTCTCTCCGTCATCATTCAGCTTGGTGATCGTCATCTCCTTTGACTCCAGACACTTACTGATGAAGTTCTGTGGGGACAGCGTGACAGGAGCATCAACAGTTGAAGGCGGCACTCAGGAACAGGTGAACGAAGGCGCGTTGCAAGATGCTTACCATTTGCAAATTTGTGAAAGGGTGAATGAGGGCTTCACTCATTAAGAACTCAATAAATACTCTAATATATAACTTTGTAAATTAATATCTAACGTCTTATAGAACATCTTCATTTATTAAATACTCTAATATACAAGGTCTTACTCTAATAAATACTTGAATAAAGTCATTAACCTTTCCCCAAGCAACCATGAGTAGGGTCCACACCTTCATTGCTCACTGCTGTGACTTTCATATTAAAGTTTCAGTGTATTTACTAAATAATTCATCGTATTTAATTAATTAACCCATGCGTGTACAGGTGCTAACGGTAATTAACACACATGTGCACAGGTTTTAATGGTAATTATCACGTGCACAGGTGCTAATGTTAATTAACCTGGTCTGCACAGGTGTTAATCGTACATAACCCGCATGTGTGGACTTGCCTCGTATTGCCTCTTGCGGGCGGGGTAGTCCAGGTTGGCATCACTCCAGTCGTAGGTGATGCGCTCCTCCGTCTGCTGATCCAGCCAGTAGAGCTCGTTGGTGCAGCGCTGCATGTAGTCTCTGAGACTGAGCAGGTGCTTCTTCCGGGCAGTGGATGCAGCCTTGGGGAGGAACACGCACGCGCACGCACACACACACACACACACACACACGCACGCGCACGCAGTGTCAACAGGGTGTAAAAACAGGTGCCGTGACAATGCTGCCACCTCATCTTAAACTGAATGTTCTTGGTTTTGATGAGTCAAGGGTGTAACAAACAGAGGCTGGCGTGGCATTGTTCTCAGTTATGGGGAGCTGCGACAAGACTGCGTGAAGGCTAAGTATAGCTAGCACTGCGAGCGCGCTTTGAATGGATAAATATGAGAAGGAAATGTTTACACTTCGAGCGGCTCCTGTAATGCTCCGATCTCCCCATTCAAATGCACGTGGAGCTCATCTTTTTTATTTTGGGACAGACTCCCGCATAGCTGTTTAAAGCTAATGAAAGGGAATAGTGAGTGGCCTGAATTTACCAGGAGTTTGTTGTATTTCATCTGCTGGGTCCCGATGTACTCCTGCAACACGAAAGAACAAAAGATCAGTCAAAAATCCTCCACTGCAGAATGAGACTTACACCCAATATACTGCTATCTGTTTCATAAGAGTTTAAAACATAGGTTCTACATAGCTCAGGCCACAATATACCAGATAATACCCAAAAGACACTTATGGCCATGTAAACCTGTGGTTTTTGAAAGAGAAGTAGACCACAGCTCTAAGATACATGAGTGCAAATACTGCAAATAGTTAAGGCATACAATTACAGTTTGAACCAGCAGCTGAAGACTAAAGTATTTAACTGAAGGCTGAGGTGTTTAACAGAAGGCCGATCACCTGGTCATTTCCCTCAGTTATGTAGGGAGCCAGGGCCTCCACCTCACTGTGAAAGATGTTGTGCTCTTCAACTTCATTTTCAACAGTAGGCAGGTCTTGTCCAAAACCTTTGTTGTTCAGATTTGCCTGCACACACGCACACGCACACCAGCATATCAGTCTTTTGTATTCCCAGATGAACAACCTAATTCCCAAGGCAAGCGTGCAGGAGAGTGAGAACTTGTCTGAGCACGGGAGGGAAAAGCACGTCGTAACTCACAACTTTCTCATCGATGACCTTGCCCCAGTTGACGCTAGGAACCCCTTCGGAGCGGGTGATGTGGTAGATGTGGTTGTGCTCGTCACGCAGCTTCATGACCCGCTCACGGAGCTGCCGCATGCTGACAGAGAACATGACCGTGAGCCACCCTGCCTACAGTCCCGCCCCCGTCAGCCTCCGTTACAACGTAATCACTGGCTCTCCATCCACGGCCCCGCCCACTTTGAAACCGAAAAACGGCGGTGGCTGTGACCGGTCCCTTGACTCTGGTGGGGGAGGTTTTACGTGCCTGGCCGTGGTGGCACCTCCAGGAGGAAGGCGCCACCCGGCCGTGTGTGTGGAGGTCAGGGACACTCACTCCTGCTGGATCATCTCAGCCTGGGGGTGGTGCAGGCGCCGGGCCTCTGCTGCGTCCTCGTCCAGCCCAGTCAGGAGGTCCAGTGCGTTCAGGATGGACTTGTTGGTGGCGTCCTGGTACAGTGGCTTTTTGCCTTCGTTGATCTTGGTGATGTCCTATGAAATCATAACAAGAAACCCAAAACAAACAAGGTCACAGTGAAATTAGACCAAGGAGTGTTATGGTGCAATGACAACCAACTGCTCTCTCCTTCCAGAGAAACAGAACATGTCAGGACATGACTGCAGGACATTTGGTGAAGGACCAGCTCACTCCAAAACAGTTACTAAGTTACTAACAATGCACGAATCCTCTTATTTTCATAATTATAACATCCTCCTATTACAATGCATTAATAATTAGTAATAAAAACATTCCAAAATGCTAATATATTAACTATAAAATTCTGATAATAGTGACCTTAATAATGAAAGAGGTTGTATAGGTCTGTGTAACCTTTACATAAAGTGTAAAGCTAGGGGCAGTAATCCCAGTGGCAGCTAGCTTGTGTTTCCTGTAAACACCTTGTTGAGGTTCAGCTCCGTCTCCATGATGTTCTTCTCCACCTTGTCAGCATTTTTCTGCAGCTTCTCAATCAGGGCAGTCAGATCAATCGGTGTTCTGAGGGAGAGACAGAGGAAATCAGACCAGACAGATCAGTCATTGATCTGAGGGAGAGACAGAGGAAATCAGACCAGACAGATCAGTCGTTGATCTGAGGGAGAGACAGAGGAAATCAAACCAGACAGATCAGTCGTTGATCTGAGGGAGAGACAGAGGAAATCAGACCAGACAGATCAGTCGTTGATCTGAGGGAGAGACAGAGGAAATCAGACCAGACAGATCAGTCGTTGATCTGAGGGAGAGACCGAAGAAATCAGACCAGACAGATCAGTCGTGGATCTGAGAGAAACAGAAAGGAAAAACAAAAGGTTTTTTATATTTGAGGGAAACAATATACAAAAAAACAAGCAAGCAACAAAACCAACATCAATACAGCAACAGGAAATAAACAATTTTTGAGGAAATAAACAGCAGTGTGCATGGTATTTTCAGTAGTTTTGTATTTAGCTATGCATCCGATTACCACTTTAACATTTTACATATTCCTAAGTAGGTTGAAGATAAGGGAAGGCAAATTAATTATAAATTTGTTTTAAATTGGTCCAGTCCTAGATTTATTTGTCCTGCTTTAATGCACATAAAAGTCTGGACACTACCAGCTTACATAAGAGGCTAGAAGGTCCCAACCGGCCTGCCCATAGCATCCCAGCTCTGTGATCCGCCTCCCTACCAGGCTCTGGCCTTTGATGTCCTAAGGGAGTCAGGCTGCGCAAACACTCAAGAGTTTATAAACACTAGAATAAAAGCATATGAGGAATGGAACTTCTCAGTAATACAGCATGCCACACCCACGTGTTTAAAGCACAACACCAGTTCCTTCTGAGCAAATTTGGAGAACTGCTAGAAAACTGCAACTTTTGCACACCTGACGTGACCAAACATGACGAAAATACATCTCCCAGTGTTGCCAGGCTTTGCCCGTAGGGAAAATTCTGGAATTCACCTGTACGAGTGACTGACAGGCTACCCATGTCTGAAAAAACTTTTACGGTGTGAACGATCATTCTTTCCCTCGTAGAACAATAGAGACAACACAGGCCTCGGAGGCGAATATATAAAGTGGAGTATGTTTGGCTCATGGCTCCAGCCGCTACAGATCGCAGAGAAACACGCAGCATGGTGGCGCTGTAATGTGGATGTTTCCAATCCAAGCACACCTTGCAGCTTTAAGGATCACTGTCTCCTTGCAGTTTCTGTTTTCTGTGCCTTACATTGATAAGCCAGCAAGATCACTGAGAGACAGGAAGCTTGCATGAGAGAGATCTCGCACATTCCTGTCATTTGTCAAAAATTATTTCATCAAATTTAGTGTAAAATAAACATGTTTTATTTAATCATCCATTTTTTTTCACACTCCAGGATTTTGTTGTATTTATGGGTATGAGCTCAGTGTGGTATCAGCATGTCTGTGGGGTTTGGTGCAGTAGCGCTGGGGAAGGTAAAGGGTATTTTAGCCCTGTAAAGGCTGTTTCTGGGGAATTTTACCCCTGTAAAGGCTGTTTCTGGGGAATTCTACCCCTGTAAAGGCTGTTTCTGGGGAATTCTACCCCTGTAAAGGCTGTTTCTGGGGAATTCTACCCCTGTAAAGGCTGTTTCTGGGGAATTTTACCTCGGATTGGCTGTTTCTCCTCCAAATGCCTGCATAACATCCAGTTTCATTGATGTGCTAACAAGAAAACTACACATTTAGGCCAAACCTGATTTCTTTGACATCTGTTTTAAATAAGTTTCACCAAAACCGAAACCCTATACAAGCAGAGACCATCTCTACAAACGCTCCATGGTAACTGCAGAGAAAGTGACTCATGAAGCCTTTTGTGTGTGTTACATAAGCATGCTCGAGTCCAAGGTTCAGCTAATTTCATTCATGTGTGGGAAGTCAACGCTGCACTACTCACAGACGTTACTGCCCTGACCGAGAACACACCCCAGCAGACTGGAACATACCTACTACCAACACGAGGCACCGAAACATTTGACACACCTGCAGAGATACGTGTGCAAGGATGAGCCAGTGTGTTCATGAGCAGAAAGAAAAGGGTTTTTTGGTTATTCAGCACAAATGAAGGTGCTCTTTAGGGTTAGGCTTAGGGTAGGACACTACTAACATGTTACTGCTATTCTTAAGCAATTACTAAAGAAATGTTATATATTATGTTATATATTATCAAAGGGGAAAAGAAATTTTATATATATATATATATATATATATATATATATATATATATACACACACACACACACACACACACACACACACACACACACATTATATATTATATAGCACAGTATGACTTTCTGATCAAATTCTGCCATTGATCTATAAACAATATGAAAACCTGAACTACCCCATACAAGCCTTATACAGCATGTGAGAAACTCTTCAAAAGACCAAGGTGAGCATCACTGAAGCAGTTTTAAATACACTCTTTCAAACCTTTCGGTTGTTGTTACACTGTTAAGGTTTATCAGAGTATGCCAACACCTGACACTTGTCCATGTGGCTGCGACCAGCAGATCTCCATCTCAATCCAGAACGCCCAGCCTACATGTCTGAGCCCGAAACTCGGTCTGGCAGGCCACTCACCTGAGACCAGAAAATCAAGCTCCGCAGGAAAAAAACCAAACAACAACAAAGAGGCTGAAACAAGACAAGCAGCATGGAAGAAGCTACAATGGGAAGGGCAGGGAACACTGACATTGTTTAGATTCCATCTCCCACCCTGTCAAACATCCACACATGTAGAAATGCAATTAATGTTTATTCCAGAACAACTCATGCAGCACAGTCCCAGATCACCCGAGTAGTGCAGTGTGGCCTCATCACTTCGGCCTCGCTGTACTGGTATGAAAGAAATATAACCGGGTAATGGCGTTACAGCTGGGCAACGATGCGACAGCCAAAAGGTGTGATGTTACAGAGACAAATTTTAACCTCCTACTGTAATCAACACAGCGTTAAAAAAAAAAACACTTTCTTGCAGAACAATAAGCTATTTACTATTGATTATTCATATACAAAAGATAAATATCTTGATTAACATGTGAAGGAGGTCCTGCTTGAGAAGTGAGAGCTCGTTTGCGTGCAATGCATGCAGAGTTCAGGCCGCCTCTCCATGGCCATTTCACCTGCACATTTATTGAAAGTAGCAACTAGGAGGCGATAAGGAAACTCCTCTGGCATAGCACGCACATTCCCACTCGGTTACGCACGAGGGAACGGACAGAAACTCTCATCTACTGTTACCTGCAAAAGAACATCCTATAACAACGGATACCTTCACTAGAGGGCTCACCTCACCTCTTAAGAATGAATGAGTCAAAAATCAAGGAGAGGTATGAAGAAAAATGACGAGCAGGACGTTATACAACCCGGCGCCCACACTCGCTCCCCGGCCGCCACACCCATCGGGCTGAGCGAGTTACGCGCAGGAGAGGCTGCGCACACCCGCGACAGCACGGAAACAGTGCTCGCAAAATGCGCAACGCACACACATAATGCGCAGGCCTACTTACTGACCACCGCCTCCAGAATATAGGATGCACATAAGGAGAAATAAGTCAATAAATACATCCGTAAACGCACCAAAACGCTTGTGCGGTAATCTAAAGCGTTTAGATATGGTTTCGCACAGGACCTTTGTCGGGTTTTAAAAAAAATGCAAAACAACAACAACAAAGTTTAGAAGGGTGACAACGTTTAACAGGTTTAGACACAAACGACCGACCTTTTAGGCGTGATGTTCACGCTGGTCTTCGAACTCTTCTTCTTGAACATTTTGACTGATTTTGCAAACGCCTGTCTGGGCGGAATCCGCGTGGCAAAGCGAAGTTTCGGTGCTTTCACTTGCTGTCACTCTGAACGCTGCTTAGACAGGTAGAGAGTTTACGTTAGAAGCCCTGGTCGCACCCTCCCACTTTAGCACCTCCAACTGTCTGCCACTGAGCCTCTCGTACAAGCCCACTTTAACTACGGAGGGTGTCCTTCTTCGTAGGTGTGGCAAACTAACAGCCTATCAACGTGCGTACATGCTCGGTCAATGACATTTTTATTTGCTGTCAAGCACGCAAATTGCTCCTGATATAAACAAGAAATCTCAGGTTCCTTAGAAACTAAGGGCGTTATGTATTCCTTAACTACGAAATCTATAACTTGCAAATAGTTTAACCTGCATAAATATTCGTTTTCTCTTAAACTGCAGTGTTCTTTAGGTTGGGAATTTGTTAGGACTCCTGACATAAAGGTATCTGCAGACGCAGGAGTAGTGCTTTCAACAATGGATGGCAGAGTGTTGAAGTGCTGCTTAGATTCTTGTCTTCCCTATCTCTGGCAGCTCCCCTGGGGGACATCGCCTGTCCAGCCTCTGTGAAGTATGTGTGCACCAGTCCGCCCGGCCTGATTTAACTGGGAAGTCCGACTCTGAGATCATGGGGCAAGTGGATTAATATTTGGGATTCACTGAAAATGTTACAATACAGGTAAACTCGTCTTCTTGTAGATAAGCCCAGTACTCTTCTGTTAGACACTGCTGTTGCAAGTATATTTACAATAAAAAACCATTGAAACCATAAAAAGAAGGAACTGCACAGCTGGATTCAAAGTAGTGGAGGTCTTTGTGAACTGTAACACATGGATTTTGAGACTGGCCAGCACCTCCACATAGACAAAGGACGCTGGGACTGTTGTATTCCTAAACAGAATGAGTCATAGGAAGGTGTGTGTGCATGTGTGTGTGTGTGTGTGTGTGTGTGTGTGTGTGCGTGTGCGTGTGTGCGTGTGTGTGTGTGTGTGTGTGTGTGTGAATGTTTACAGTTATGTTTAGGGTAGACTGAGAGACAGAGAGAAAGCAATATCATGCTACACAGCCTTGTGGCTACACAGCCTTACACAGCCCTGTAACCCTGCACTGTATGGGATCAGTGAGGTCTGCGTGTCACCAGACAGATCCAACCACAAGAATAAACTAGAAATCATAATTCCTGGGTCAGGTTCTGATTTAGCTCTGATCGGCACTGCTATAAACATTAGCATCCGAAGCATTGATTAGGAGGGCCACGTTCTTTTTCTGCACATCTGTACTTCAGGCAGTCTAATGTATAACAATTCCAATGAAGAACAGCAACAATAGTCATTTTACTTTATAGAGGGGGGTTATGTTAATGTTATCATATATGTGTATAGAGGGGGGCTTATGTTAAGGTTATCATATATGCATATAGATGGGGGTTATGTTAATGTTGTCATATATGCTTATAGAGGGGCGTTATGTTAATGTTATCATGTATGCGTATAGAGGGGGGTTGTTAATGTTGTCATATATGCATATAGAGAGGGGGGGTTATGTTAATGTTGTCATATATGCGTATAGAGGGGGGTTATGTTAATGTTATCATATATGCATATAGAGGGGGGTTATGTTAATGTTATATATCCGTATAGAGGGGGGTTATGTTAATGTTATCATATATGCGTATAGAGGGGCGTTATGTTAATGTTATCATATATGCATATAGAGGGGGGTTATGTTAATGTTATCATATATGCGTATAGAGGGGGGTTATGTTAATGTTATCATATATGCGTATAGAGGGGGGTTATGTTAATGTTATCATATATGCATATAGAGGGGGGTTATGTTAATGTTATCATATATGCGTATAGAGGGGAGTTATGTTAATGTTATCATATATGCATATAGAGGGGGGTTATGTTAACACCTCATGCATGCATTGCCTCCTGTCTGGCCTTCCCCTTCTCTGCACATGCCCAGTGGCCCTCTGGTGTGTGACGATGCATGCAGTCCGTGGGTGTATAAAGCTACTGACAGCACTTGTGTGTGTCAGCAGACACACCTGTCATACTTGCGCACCTTTCCACACTGTTATAAATACACAGTGTGTGTGTGTGTGTACAGTACAGTAAAATATTACTGCTAAAAAAAAAACCACTCATACAAAATAACTAGTGAAAAAGTAAAAGTATGTTGTTTCCCCTTCAGTTGAGGGTTTTATGTTTTTTCAACATAAAAGAAGTTATTACAGATTGTAAATGTATGCACTTCAGATGAAAACCCATCAAACCAACACCCTCCTCGATGCACCCAGTCAGTAATAAAAACCTACTGCATCACTGCATCACTTCATGTCACAATTCATGTTCTTTTTCACAGCCACAACAGATAAAGTGTGTGTATGTGTGTGTGTGTGTAAACCATTTATTTGCAGAGCCAATAATAAACTTCTTTATGGTACTCATGCTTTTCTATGTCTCATATGAAAGACACAAAGATCTCAAATATCTGTATATTTTCAGACAAACTTGGACATTCCAATGTGCACAGTTCACTTCTGCGGTTAAACATTAACTCTGTGAATTAATCCGTTTGTGACCTCCAAATCATGTGTGATTAACAGATTTGAACTTTCTGCCGACTTCACGCATTGTCACTGATAGGAGCAGCTCAGGCGGAACAGGGGAGTGAGGTTCAGAAGAGAGGGATGATATCTCCTGTAAACTGGTAATGCCACATTCTGTAACACTTCGTAGACGTGGAGAATTCAGGACACCCAAGCGGAATGCCAGTGAGCTGGTGTTCACCTCCTGTGCTGACAACTGATGCATAATTACACGAAGAAATAATATGTTTAATATTAATCATTAATATGACCTATTAATCTTTTTTTAGGAAACGACCCTAAAAAGGAAATGATATCTAATAGTTTGTGTGTCTGGACAAACTGGTAGACATATACAAAGTGAAGGAAAGACAGGAATGTTATTAACATTTACTGTAGTGGAGGCCAATAAAGTAAGAAGTCTCCATCCACCCATGAGTACACAAAAATAACTACGGCATTGGGATTGTGTGTGTGTGTGTGTGTGTGTGTGTGTGTGTGTGTGTGTGTGTGTGTGTCGGGGTTTTTCTTTGCATTCTTTTTACATGAGGGTCCTGATTTGTTTAAGGTGTGTGAAGGTTTCACAGATTTTTTTTTGTAAAACAATTGTCAGCTATCACTAAAGGAACTCACACACTGGAAGAGTGACAACCTAGAGCACATAACTGGACCAGACACTGGAGTCTGTGGAACTGACACTAGAGTCTGTGGACCAGAAACTAGAGTCTGTGGACCAGGCACTAGTGTCTGTGGAACTGATATTATAGCTTGTGGAACTGACAATATAATCTATAGAACTGACAGTACAGTCTGTGAAACTATAGACTATATGAAATTCACACTAGAGTCTCTGAGACTGACATTAGAGTCTGTGGACCTGACATTAGAATCTGTGGAACTGACTACAGAGTCAGCGAAACTGACTTTAGAATCTATGTAATTGAGACTACAGTATATAGATCTGACATTAGTGTCTGTAGATCTGACATTAGAGTGTGTAGATCTGTCAGCGTCTATAGATCTGACATTAGAGTGCACGATACCCAGTATAAGGCTGAGTAAGGAGCAAGGTGCATCGTGGCATTGTATCAGCAAAAATAAACTAGTTCTAAGGGAATCACTGACTGACTCATCAAATTATCTCTGTTGTATGCAGTCACAAAGGTATTCCAACAATATAACATTGGGAATTGTGTATTTCTTATGGAAACAAATGGCCTTGTTGAATCAACTGTTGGAAAATGGCAGGGGAGTGTCTTTTGCAGGGTGTGTCCATTTATCAGCGAAACGGCAGGAGTGTCAGGAGTCTCAGCATTAAACACACAGTGACATTTTTTTCCAAGGTGTGCCACAAGTTTTTCATTTCACGTATGTCAAAAATGCCACTTTCAGCTCTCAAATATGCAAACGATCCATAAACCTACATCATGTTAACACATTTTCAAGTGACGTGTGGATCTGAGACTAAAGGTGTTTTCGGCATGCTGTGGCGAGGTACTGTTGCAACACAACGGTCCTTTTGGGTCAGAGAGTCTTTAAAAAAAGTAATTTGAGAAAACATTGCCATCATTCATCACATTATTTTTACTTTACCTCAGAATCACAACTAGTGAAACTGTATCAGAACTGAGTTGGGTCAACAAAGGTTTCATAGTAACAAGGACATTATGATTAAAGCAACTTAACAATTATACATACTTAAACCTCATTAGTACATCTAATGCCCCAGGCAGAATATATTTGATGACATGAAAACACTAAGAAACAATTATTGGGATAAACTTCACACTTACTAGGGAAAATACAAAACTAATACTACCCATGTGCTGCACAAAGCAGCTAAGACTTTTTGTTCTATGTAAATACAGCTGAAATACGTGTAAATGGACTGAGGAGGTCTTCGCTGTGTCTTCAATTGAAAAAATTGATTGGCTTGCCAAGTTGAATAAAGAGGAGTTTATTTACAGCCGTGGATCTCCACAACATTCCAGCATTTCCAGGCATACAGAAGTGAGGGGAGAGGTCACAGGATGGCCGGTTGGCTCCGGATCCACCCACAGATCAGTGACAAGAGCCAGAAAACCCTCCTAGGAACCTTTGCCACATCTAGCTGCAGTATTGCGGCAAACCAGCTGTGCCCTTCATCCCACCATGCCCTTCAACAATGTGCCAGCTCAGATCGGTTTCACGTGCCCATTAAGAGATAAAACAAAAACAAAATCGACAAAACAATAATACCAGTCTTCATCTAGCTAAGCACAAACACTATTCAGTGTTATATTCAGTGCTGCGAAGCATGAACCTGCCGTTGTGCTTCATGCATCTGTTGCTGGGCTGCAGAAGGGTGTCCCAGAGCTACTTATGGCTCTGAGGACAGCACCACCCAGATCAGGAATGACACCCAGGCAGAACCTGCTCGGCTGGACTGACCTAAACAGACAGGGCCGTACTGTCATGCGCTCAGAATCAGGGCAGGGCAGGACACTTCAAGCCTGCACCAGAGCCATTCAGCTGGACTGCTCGCTGATAGAAGTATTACTGAAGTATTAATATTCTGAAGTACTGACTTCAGTGCAGATTCTGAAGTTTCTTTAAAAATCTTCTTTGAGTTTCTTAGATCATGAGTTTATTTCCTCAGGAAAAAAAAGGTGTTTTTTAAAACTGGCCCTGTGCACTTTACTATCACTTAAGAGAACTAACTTTCTTTCTTCAGCCTCTTACTCTTACAGTTCTTTCCATGTCAAAACTATATATAGGTTATCTAAAACTTTTTAAAACACTTTTTACAAAAACCTTTTTCAGTGATAAGTATCTATATACATACCGATGTTCTTCACTGTCAGTACTTTTCAGACTGTTGAAACTGGGTTTTGAACATTACGGGTCTGTCTGCTTCTGGGTTTAGTTGTATGATTTTTTACTGAAGCCACTCCTTCTTTAATAAGGCAGATTCCAGTTGTAGGTACAGACCAGTCGTGCTACCATGATGGTTAGATTAGAGCTTAGTGTGAATAATAATCATATTAGGACCTTAGAATGCACACCCACACAAACACACCCAACCACAGACACACACACACATAGACACAAACACACACACACATCAACACACGCATGCACACCCACACACCCAACCACAGACACACCCACACGCACACACACACATGCATGCACACCCACACCCACACGCACACACACACAAACACATGCACACCCAACCACACACACACACACACACGTGCACACCCACAAGCATGCATGCACACCCACACACACACCCAAACACACAGACACAAACACACACACACACACCCACATGCACACCCACACACTCAACCACGCACGCACACACACACACACACACACACACCCTTCTTTTGTGCATGAGTAACAACACAGAATACATTCACCACAGGTGGGCTCTACATCAGCAGGAGACAGGAGAAAATTCAAATATTTGCCAGTTGGGGTCAGGCTTGTATAAAGGATACAGGCCAAGCTGACAGGTAATTGCACCCTTCAGGTGTGTGGGCTACAACAGCAGAAGACAGTTAGCACTCCATGGAGTTGTAACTGGGGGCAGTGGTGTAGTAGGGTGTGGAGTGTTGAATGTGTGCTTGGTACACTTTGCTGATCAAGTTTACATTTTGAGCATTTGGCAGACACTCTTATCCAAACTGAATGTGTGTGGATATTAGAAAAATAGGGGGCTGGGTTAGAGTGCAGTGTGTGTGAGTGTGTATTAGAGAGGGGTAGGGTGCTGGGTTAGTGTGCAGTGTGTGTGTGTGTGTGTGTGTGTGTGTGTGTGTGTGTGTGTGTGTGTGTGTGTGTGTGTGTGTGTGAGTGTGTGTTAGAGAGGGGTAGGGTGCTGGGTTAGTGTGCAGTGTGTGTGTGTTAGAGAGGGGTAGGGTGCTGGGTTAGTGTGCAGTGTGTGTGTGAGTGTGTGTTAGAGAGGGGTAGGGTGCTGGGTTAGTGTGCTGGAGGTACTTGCCCAAAACCCATTCTTAGAATGTAAGGGTTTAAGGGTTTACTCTGTGTATGTGGTGGTTGCTCCTCTAAACCAGACTTTCCTGGATTACCGAAGGCAGCCGCATTACTCTACTCTAGAATTATTACTACATATATATTCCAGTAGTACTTGTGTACCACACTGCTGTCTGTCACGTTATGTCCTGTATGCTGTAAATCGCACCAGGCACTAAGTTGACTGATAGACCAATCAAAACAGCTAAACGGGTGTCATAAATGTTTTTATTTTCCATGGTTAACGGAATGTTTGAAAAACAACCGGCAGCTCTGCGTAATGCTAATTCACCCTGTGGATTCGTTTGGCTTGGATCTGCAGGGTCTTTATTCACTGGCGTAGGTTAACCATAGCAGTGGACATTAAGTTATGAAGTGTTCAGATGTGTGTATTCCCCTGTGCTGAGAACATCGTGCTGTTACTGAGTAACAGTGTAAGCGGCTACTTTATCAGTGTTAGTGTAAGTGGCTACTTTGTTATCAGTGTTAGTGTAAGTGGCTACTTTATTAATAGTGTTAGCGTAAGTGGCTACTTTATTATCAGTGTTAGCGTAAGCGGCTACTTTATTATCAGTGTTAGCGTAAGCGGCTACTTTATTATCAGTGTTAGCGTAAGTGGCTACTTTATTATCAGTGTTAGCGTAAGTGGCTACTTTATTATCAGTGTTAGCGTAAGTGGCTACTTTATTATCAGTGTTAGCGTAAGTGGCTACTTTATTATCAGTGTTAGCGTAAGTGGCTACTTTATTATCAGTGTTAGCGTAAGCGGCTACTTTATTATCAGTGTTAGCGTAAGCGGCTACTTTATTATCAGTGTTAGCGTAAGTGGCTACTTTATTATCAGTGTTAGCGTAAGTGGCTACTTTATTAGCAGTGTTAGCGTAAGCGGCTACTTTATTAGCAGTGTTAGCGTAAGTGGCTACTTTATTAGCAGTGGTCACTTTATTAAATGCATGTTCTATGTAGATATATAGGCCAGAGTTTTCCTCACCACTGTAATGTTAAACTAAAATGTCTATATCCATAAAAATAAAACAAATCTTGTTCCTGTGGTTTCCTTAGCAAATAGTGGAAAATATTCACACTGGTCCTATTTTAAAAGAAGAAGAGAGTAACTCTGGAAGGTGTCAGAGTAAAGCGCTTACTTGAGGTTAGTTAGTGGTTGAACTAATCATTGTACATCTGGCGCGCGTATGCGGATGTCATGGCAACAAGCTCTCGTTTCATTGGCTGGTGCCACTGTTGCAGAGATTATCTGACCGCCGCAGAATTGGTACCGAACTAGGGTGTAAACCCTAGCTAGGAAACACCAGTGCCTGCAAAGAAAAGCCTGGAAATCTGTACTGATTGTAAACTGTATTTAAATTACTTTTTTTTTTTATCATAGTACAAATAAAAATAAATATTGATAAACGTATTTTATTTGTTCCTCCAGTCTGTTTGCATTGTCTGTGGGACAAGACATGTGCTCTGTAGCATACATCCTCATCAGTAGACACTAACTAATTCACTAATTCACTAATTCACTAGTAATAGCCTAAACCAATGTAATGTGTTATGAAGTACCTTTTAGCAAGTTCCCATGGAGACAGGGAAGGTAACAAGTGAAGATTCCTGCTCCTCACACAAATCTAGTTAAAATCAACTTTACAAACCATGATAACTAAACACACATGGTAATCCCAATTATTTAGAGTTCAAATGACCTCTGCATCATAAAAGCCCACAAAAAAAGATAGTATGCCTACAAGGAGAGAGAGCGAGTGAGTGAGTGAAAGATAAAACACTTCTCTGACCTTAATCACAGGAGTAGATTTTTCTCCATTCATCTCAGAGGGATATGTTTTCTTGCTTTGTTATGGGACAAAGGTACCAGTAAAAATATGACAGAACAGACTGTAAAGGTCTGTGTAACTGTTTTCCTCAAAATCAGATCAGCCTTTGATCCACAGCATGAGATAAACTTTCTCTGTGTCTCTGTTAATCTGTTAATTTTTTTACAGACCTGGATCAGATGAAGAATTTACCAGCTCTCCCAGTGTATGCTGTACCTGTAATCTTGGGAAACAACTTGATTTAGGACATGTTTGAATTTGTGTCGCATTGGGCTAGGACTGGGAGGAAGGGTTACCATGGATACCATTGCCTATCAGGTAGGTAGATCAACCAATCACTAGGTTTATCCCAAAATATATTTGGTCACACAATGGGTGGTCCTTCATCAGCATTGCAATATCACTGGATTACAGTCTGCTCTCTTTCTTGTAATATGTTAATGGGTTCAGTCATTTGACAAAAAAGAAACAGCAGTGCTCGCATGAGAAAAATTTAACAATTTATCCTTGCTCTTTTAGTCTGGGTGACCACATTATTTTACCAAGGGTACCAAGGATAATTTGGCCAGTGGTAAATTTTCCCTTTGAAGTCAAATTTAGTGGTCCTTAGTGGTCAATAACAGTATGAAAATGATTTGTTTACGTCCCCGGACAGACGAAAACCTATGCATCTTTTCCACATTCATTTGTTAAACTCTGCTATGGGTGCGAGATAGAGACTATGAATCTGCACTGCAAGCTTTTGAGAATAAGAAAAAGAATTAACCATAGCTCTTGTCCTGAAGTGTCTAGACCCTGCTCTGACTTTTGTGGCAGATGTTGACACTTCTGAGGAGGGGTCTGTTGTTTCAAGATGTCAGAGAACCTGAGTTCTTAGAGCAATTAGACACATGAAAGCTTAAAAAATGCTGCCACAAATTGTTTTACTTACTATGACTTCTGAAATAGATAGAATTCTGAGACTATGCAATGCTCTTGTGAATTTGTGGGAGGAACCTGACTTGGTAGGATCCTTGTTTACACTCTCTCTCAACTCTCTCTGTGATCAGCTTGTTGTGCTTGGAGACTGGCCGAGTTCTTACAGCTGGACGCTGGCAGTCATGCTCATTCCCCATCCTGTCTGAAGTGAAGCGGACACAGCAGTTTACGCTCATGGTTCTTTGGTGTCCCTGCATTCCAGATGCAAAATAATATTAAACAATTCAAAAGTCATTTTATATATTGTTTCACAGCAAAACAGGACATAACCAAACACCTCCCTACTTTTCATAAGACAGCTCCAGGGCTTTCCCAATACTGAAATGAGCAACTCACTGTCTCATCCACTCAGGCCACAAACTCCATGTTATCAGCCCACCCTGAACATTGTACGTGAGGAGACACTGTAAGAAAGTCTCTACTCTGCAACCATCTAATTTTGGCCCAAAAACAAAAGCAAAAACTTAAAATCCTGATTTCAGATTCTGATTCCTGGTTTTGTCAGAGATATAATAAGTATTCTTGCACTATTATCATCTAATGCACACAGCTATAAAAGTAATCTGTATTTTTCTGTATTTTCAATTCTTCTTTTAAATTTGAAAAAGGTTTCCTGAAGTAAAGTTCCTGAGAGGTACCAAGAAACGAGAGAGCAATAACCCTGAACTGGCATCCTTACACTGGCCAACAGTCAGCTAGAGAGTGAAACTGAAGGCTTTACTGTTGGTTTTTAAAGCTCTACACAGCATGGCTTCTAGCTATATCTCTGAGGGAAATCAGGAGGTAGGTTTACAGAGAGCGCTTGGTGGAGAGCTCTGAGGAATGCACTGAGGGTCACTCTCGCCATCATCATAGCAAGTTCTGAGGACCACACAGCTAGAGAGATTAAAAAAGGTGTTTTACATTAAAGGGAAGGCCCAAATGTGCATATGTGCACACAAAGCCACTGGCGGTGGGGTAGGGACTCTGACTCTCTCGCCACTGGTGGCGGGGTAGGGACTCTGACTCTCTCGCCACTGGTGGCGGGGTAGGGACTCTGACTCTCTTGCCACTGGTGGCGGGGTAGGGACTCTGACTCTCTCTCCACTGGTGGCGGGGTAGGGACTCTGACTCTCTCTCCACTGGTGGTGGGGTAGGGACTCTGACTCTCTCCACTGGTGGTGGGGTAGGGACTCTGACTCTCTCCACTGGTGGTGGGGTAGGGACTCTGACTCTCTCTCCACTGGTGGCGGGGTAGGGACTCTGACTCTCTCTCCACTGGTGGCGGGGTAGGGACTCTGACTCTCTCTCCACTGGTGGCGGGGTAGGGACTCTGACTCTCTCTCCACTGGTGGCGGGGTAGGGACTCTGACTCTCTCCACTGGTGGTGGGGTAGGGACTCTGACTCTCTCTCCACTGGTGGTGGGGTAGGGACTCTGACTCTCTCCACTGGTGGTGGGGTAAGGACTCTGACTCTCCACTGGTGGTGGGGTAGGGACTCTGACTCTCTCTCCACTGGTGGCAGGGTAGGGACTCTGACTCTCTCTCCACTGGTGGCGGGGTAGGGACTCTGACTCTCTCTCCACTGGTGGCAGGGTAGGGACTCTGACTCTCTCTCCACTGGTGGCGGGGTAGGGAATCTTTAGTCTGCATAGACTGAATGCGATGGTGAAAAATACAGCACAAATTTCTCAGAAATCTGAATAGGTTCATTAACCAATTCATCCTCTTCTGCCAAAAAAACAGCATGATCTGTGAAAACACTCAAATCTGATGTGATTATTCTCCAAGTGTTCAGTTGCGCCAAAGCTTATTAATTATATTTCATACTCTTACACTGGCCATATTGTTGACCACACCAATTTATAATTAAGGGAGGTGACAATTATTAATATATAATCATTAATAAAATACCCTTATTTATGTTTAACTATTAACTAATCATGCTCACAGTTCAGAGCTAAAAGCTAATAATGATAATGATTTGCATTATTTTAAAAAACGTTCATTCAGCTTGGCTATTTATTTAAAATCTTAAGTCAGACATGAACAGACTATTAGAAAAGTCAAAATTCCTATTTATTTTGCAATATCTCCTCTTTCCACTAGGTGTCAGTAATTTCCATTCTCACCCAAAATATGTGTACACCACGTCCAGCGTACATGCATCAACTTCATAGGTGCTCAGCACTTTTTGTGCTACACACCCTTCATACATATGGCACCTGCTGTGTATCAAGTAGAGAGATAACACCAAGGGCCAGATTTACTAAGAGTTTTGTGTATGCTAATGCACTGAGATAATTCAAAGCCGATTTATCAAAGATGTGCAGAAGCCTTTTTTGTGTATGCAAATAAGGCCACCACTAAGCTGCAGGTTTTAGTGCCTCTCACTTCATGAATATGCATTTTATGGAGTGGCACTGCTGAAGCGCAAAATTAGGAAAGGAAGTTATGCAAATTAACAACCTGCATAAATTTACTAACATGAAAATTTTTTATTTTTTTTTAAACACCAGTTAAAAGGATGTTACTGCAGGCTTGACTACTGCATCTTTAGCAGAGATGGTTTTATTGTATTGGAGGTTCATCAAATTATTAGCTAACATACACGACAGTAACACATTTACTATGAGTGGAATTCTCGGGCTCAAATACTGTCCGCAGACACAGAAGAATTCAGCATAGAGGAGATCTGGATTCATGGAAAGTTCACTGAATTACCTTCAGTGTCATTATCTTCAGGTTCATTATCTTTAGAGAGAGAGGAAGAGAATGTGGGATGTACTAGAATGCTTCAGTAAAAATGGGCCAAGAGGGGAGAAGTGTGTACTAGAATCACAGGAAGAGCATAATGTGGAAAATAAGAGCATAGTATAGAAAAAAGAGCTTTAAACCATATATAGTTACATTTGGTCATTTTTAACTGCATATGTACTAATTTTAATAGATTTTATGTTTTTGCTGTCAATTTTTAGTACACTGATTTCAAGATTAATATTGATTATTCATTTGTCAGGTCACAACAGAAATGCATTTTAGACATTTTTAGACAATTTAGACAAGCTCCACCCACTCCACTAGGATCTGATAATATTTAGACAAGCTCCACCCCCTCCACTAGGAGCTGATAGTGTTTAGCCAAGCTCGACCCCCTCCACTAGGAGCTGATAGTGTTTAGACAAGCTTCACCCCCTCCAGTAAGAGCTGATAGTGTTTAGACAAGCTCCACCTCCTCCAGTAGGAGCTGATAGTGTTTAGACAAGCTCCACCCCCTCCACTAGGACCTCAAAGGATTTAGGCAAGCTCCACCCCCTCCAGTAAGAGCTGATAGTGTTTAGATAAGCTCCACCTCCTCCAGTAGGAGCTGATAGTGTTTAGACAAGCTCCACCCACTCCACTAGGAGCTGATAGTGTTTAGACAAGCTCCACCCCCTCCAGTAGGAGCTGATAGTGTTTAGACAAGCTCCACCTCCTCCAGTAGGAGCTGATAGTGTTTAGACAAGCTCCACCCCCTCCACTAGGACCTCAAAGGGTTTAGACAAGCTCCACCCCCTCCAGTAAGAGCTGATAGTGTTTAGATAAGCTCCACCTCCTCCAGTAGGAGCTGATAGTGTTTAGACAAGCTCCACCCCCTCCACTAGGACCTCAAAGGATTTAGACAAGCTCCACCCCCTCCAGTAAGAGCTGATAGTGTTTAGATAAGCTCCACCTCCTCCAGTAGGAGCTGATAGTGTTTAGACAAGCTCCACCCACTCCACTAGGAGCTGATAGTGTTTAGACAAGCTCCACCCCCTCCAGTAGGAGCTGATAGTGTTTAGACAAGCTCCACCTCCTCCAGTAGGAGCTGATAGTGTTTAGACAAGCTCCACCTCCTCCAGTAGGAGCTGATAGTGTTTAGACAAGCTCCACCCCCTCGACTAGGACCTCAAAGGGTTTAGACAAGCTCCACCCCCTCCAGTAAGAGCTGATAGTGTTTAGATAAGCTCCACCTCCTCCAGTAGGAGCTGATAGTGTTTAGACAAGCTCCACCCACTCCACTAGGAGCTGATAGTGTTTAGACAAGCTCCACCCCCTCCAGTAGGAGCTGATAGTGTTTAGACAAGCTTCACCCCCTCCAGTAAGAGCTGATAGTGTTTAGACAAGCTCCACCTCCTCCAGTAGGAGCTGATAGTGTTTAGACAAGCTCCACCCCCTCCACTAGGACCTCAAAGGGTTTAGACAAGCTCCACCCCCTCCAGTAAGAGCTGATAGTGTTTAGATAAGCTCCACCTCCTCCAGTAGGAGCTGATAGTGTTTAGACAAGCTCCACCCCCTCCACTAGGAGCTGATAGTGTTTAGACAAGCTCCACCCCCTCCAGTAGGAGCTGATAGTGTTTAGACAAGCTCCACCCCCTCCAGTAGGAGCTGATAGTGTTTAGACAAGCTCCACCCCCTCCACTAGGACCTCAAAGGGTTTAGACAAGCTCCACCCCCTCCAGTAAGAGCTGATAGTGTTTAGATAAGCTCCACCTCCTCCAGTAGGAGCTGATAGTGTTTAGACAAGCTCCACCCACTCCACTAGGAGCTGATAGTGTTTAGACAAGCTCCACCCCCTCCAGTAGGAGCTGATAGTGTTTAGACAAGCTCCACCCCCTCCAGTAGGAGCTGATAGTGTTTAGACAAGCTCCACCCCCTCCACTAGGACCTTAAAGGGTTTAGACAAGCTCCACCCCCTCCAGTAGGAGCTGATAGTGTTTAGACAAGCTCCACCCCCTCCACTAGGAGCTGAAAGGTGAAAAAAGCAGCATCATGGGATACATGTCAGCTACAAATAAATCAGACAGGGACAAACATCTACTTTCTCTGGCATGTAACACTGTTTCAATTTCTCTTTCTATTTTTTAATTGATGTACAGATGAACCCTTGTTCTACAGTAAATATGAGCTCCATTTTGAGAATCCCTGGTTGTTTGTGCTGATTCAGTCCTGAGAGGCGGAAAAGGTTCATGTCTGATTTCCACCGACTGTCACCCACAGCACAAGACCTCAGACATCTCAGACATCTCAGCCTCCCTTGAAGATGCTTCTGGAAGCCCCCCTGTTCCACAGACAACCAGTAGCAAGCCCACCATCACCTCACAGATGTGACCCTGAGTCCATGTTCAGATTGATCCCTACAGCTCCTGCTGTACACTATTGATCCCCCATAACCCCTTGCCCTCTGTCACTTTCACCTGTACTGGGAACCAGCACCACGAAGCCCTCCAGTTCTTCCAAACTCCTTGGAACAGCGATGTTCCTGACTAAGGAGGCTGGGAGAGCTGCTGAGGAGGAGAAGTAGGAGCTGAAGGCGGGGAAGATGTCACACAGATGTTAGTGGAGCCCTTCTCGTTCCCAAGCAACGCGCTAGCCACACTCTATACTGTGGGATGATGAAATTAAAGAACCAGACAGTGCAATACTGCGGTACACCAGTTGGTGGCACTGTTCATTGGCATGCTTCCAACTCTGGACAGCAGTTGTGCTATTAATAAATCTAAAACAATACCGCGACTTCCTGGATGGAGCATCACAGCAAAGTACAAGAGAGGTCGTACAAGAGAGAAAAAGAGAAGGAAATTGAGGGGAAAAAAAAGTAAATAACAGCAGAAAAAAGAATCTGAAGGGACTTATCTGAACCCTGCCATTAGTATCAGCTGTCAGAATAACTTTGCTGTCATATTGCCTGTAATAACCTGGTAAATTTGCAACCCCCCCCCCCCCCAAAAAAAATCCACAACAAACAAATAGAAATCAAATGTAAAACATGTAATATCCTTCTCTCTGTAGTAATTTAGCATCTGTAGAACCAAAGTTCCTGTAGCACGTCTTACTCAGGCTCCTCATTCTCAGGCTTCAGCAGTAATAGTTACCAAAATTCTGAATTACAAATATTTGAATTACAAATATTTTATACCTTAAGTAATCTACTGTAAACTGTTTTTTCCGGTTAAGAAATAAACAAGAAAATGTCAATCACAAGGTCCAGTAAAAGGAATTTCAGTTTTATACTTTTCTAGTTTATTTGTTTAGAAAGAATTTTCCATTGAAAAACTACAGGAAAAAAATGAATGACTGATTCAAAATTTAAATTGAAAAAAGCATTCAGTACAGTGGGTATTAGAATTACTTTGCTGTCTAGCTGCTAATACCTAAAAAGATTTTTAATCTTAGCTAGGTATCTTAGCTAGGTGTGAAATCAATGACTCGGTCACAACATTAGAATTGTACTGAACAAAAGCCAGAGGTAAAAGACACCTGGTCAGTCGTGATCAAAACCCAGAAAGCAGACTGGCTAGAAAACATCCAGACAAGCTGGGCAAAACTGGCAGTGATTCACAACTACTGAGCTGTCACACAGTTTTATTAAGTGATGTGATGCGTGTACTGGGATGTAGGTGAGAATGATCAGTAACTATGGAGACCATTAGTACTCAGGGACGAGGACCTCTGCTGATAGAGAAGTTTTGATTGACTAGCCAGCCAAGACCACAAGCTACCAGCCAAGAGGTTTTTGAGTGCACTACCTAACTGGTTATGTTACACTGTATTG
This sequence comes from Electrophorus electricus, assembly GCF_041902795.1. NCBI lineage: Eukaryota > Metazoa > Chordata > Actinopteri > Gymnotiformes > Gymnotidae > Electrophorus > Electrophorus electricus. The sequence goes on along the minus strand of NC_137499.1, from coordinate 38,137,966 downwards.
TTTTCATGACATTAACAGCATTTGGGAGATGCTTTTCTCCAGAGTGACTTGCTTACATGTTGCTCACACATTGCTGTACTCAGCTACAGAAGCGGTCGCCTGCTAAAGCACAAGCTAGCAAGGAAAAAGTGAGAATGTTAGAATAAAAATGTGGTTTTGTGTTGTTCAGACCTTGTCTAGGTAGAAGAGTTATGAGAAAAAAGTTATGAGAAAAAAGAGGAAAGGATACAGAAAACAACCAAATTCATGTACGGTCGATTATATAAGCCAGATTTCCAGGAGTGATGTTCATTTCAGGAGTGAGCAAGGTCAAAATAATAAACAAAGCCCACACTTGAACAAAAAGACAGATAAACTTCAAACCTCAGAGTCTCAAATGGGAGGACAGAAATGGCAGCCACATGTTAAACACAATACCAAGAGTCTTACAGTTTCACAAATTACAAAATGCCACAGTAAAACTCTTCAATGTCGAAACCTTTGCTTCAGCATTTCTACTATTGTTAGCTTTTGTTATCCTAAGCAAAAACATTTGCCTACCCATTACTTGGCATTTGCACCATTTTTTCTTTCTTTCCGTTTAAACAGTGTTCTTTTGTTTATTATCTAAATGTTGCACAAAACAACATTTTATTAGCAAAAGCATTACTGGCTGAAAGAGTCAGATGCCTAATAATGGATAATTACTTGGAATAAAAAATAGAAATTAATTTCCTCATTATATAGTGATGGTAAACAAAAAATGTATTTGATGCTGTATTTGCATCTGCTGCTTTAGCATTTGATTATACCTAATTGGTTAGGAAAAAGAAACAGAAATAAATAAACCAATACATGATGCATAGTGTCCCTTTGCTAGGAAATGTTGTTGTGATAAACGTCATGATTTGTAGGCCTTTTGACTTTTACATAGGGCAGTTGAATTGCTCCTGGAGAGTTACTTCACACAAAGTCATATACTCCCGGTTTTCGGTTCATGATCTTCTTCGTTAATCGCGTTACACTCGCGCCATCTAACAGGTTTACTCTCCTATAACGCGGAACCGTTGGTTTGTGATCGCAGCTCAAGCGCTCTGGGGCGGACACGGATGGGCGCGCACGACTCGCGGGATCTCCACGCCCAGCTCGCGCTCATTCGGCGGCGGCGGGCGCGCGCGCGCCGCACGATTGGACAGAATCTGACAACGGGCACGGCTCGCGACGCGGCCGCCTCGAGATCCGTGAGAGACGCCATTTTGCTGACAGCGGGGAGGAGTAGAAGATTGTTTAGACGCCGCGGTAGGGAAAAAAGAAAAAAGGTAAATTGCAATTCATCAAACACCAATTTCCTGCTGATGTTATGATGTCGTGTTTGCTTTATTTAGCACCTATACACTCTTAATAAAAACAACAACCAAAAACTATACTTCTACGTTAAATACCTCAACGTCTCTGAGTTGGTTAGCTAGGTAGCTAGCTATGCTAACCTGAGTAGGAAGGCGTCTTGCCAGGCAACTAGATGAACGTAGTTCACAGCGTTGAGTTGTGTGTTCTGTCGTCGTGTTTTGTATGAGCTCTGTCCTTTACCTGACTACCGAGGTACGTGCTCTGGACAAGTGTAGGTCTATCGTAGAATCTATCGTTGCAAAATGTGTCGTTATGACCCGCCGATACCGAGCTTATCGTTAACTAGCTAGCCGGCTAGCCTGCTCAATGAGGATGTACATTGCTGGCTAACGCTCAGCAAAAAAAAAACTAAATGTGTTAGCACGGTATCGCGTATCTGATTATAAATCCATATTTATACATGATTACCTTAAAACAAGGGGGAAAGCATTGGAAGCTAACAGGTTTGTTGGCTAGCTGTGCTAACGAGGTGTCTAAGTAGGCCTAGTTTCTGTTCTGCAGTTGTGGTGACGTCGACCTTATACCCGCATTATGAAGAAACGGCGAAGTGTTGCTTAGCTAGGGTAGGCTAGCTTAACTAGGTGTCTGGCTTTGTAGACGCCGATTTGCGCTTAGTCTACATCTGTACTCAATTTTTATTACGCATCTAAGTCGGATATAAATCTACCTAATATGCTGGCTAGATGTCAACCTTTTCTATTGCGGCAGCGGCTAATGCATAACTAGCTGGGCCGTATCCGTTTTGAGCAGTAATTTTGACATAATGCGATATATACACTGATCCAGAGGTAAATTGCTGGAAGGCGTTGCTTTAAAATGCTCCATGGAAAGTAATCATATTCGAGGTATCTGGAGACCGTGTAAAACCGTTCGTTCTATCTCTGTATTCTTTTGCTTTGTTGAATGACTGATGTAATGCTATAGCTACCTAGCTTTCATCAGATCAGCCTTATGTTTGCTGTCTCTTGTACATGAATAATTGTACTAATGGCAATCGCTGCTAGTAGTGTCTCCGTCTTAGATATGTTATAGTTGACTAAAATAAACAGATACGGCGCGCTAAACTAGCGAGTTAAAGTACCGTACTTGTGGTGGTTTCTGGATCACTGTCTTGGGCTGTAGATCTGTCGCAACCTCGAAATCGTGGAAGAGATCAGATGTTGTCATGTGATTGGCCCAGGTCTTTTATATCCTCCCACTTAAGTTACCTCACGCAGCTTTTGTTTACTGTTATTCCATACATACCCATCCCATCATGCGAATAATGTTGTGCACGATTTGCTGGCATGTCTAATGGATTGTATAGGCTTAGAAATTAAATGATTACTTGAACAGATTTCACCAGTGATGGCAAACTCTTAAGACGTTTTGAGAGATTTTCTTTTGTAAGGATTCCCTTTGTGTTTATACTGTCCTTTAGTTTTCTTCATTAGCTATGATTCCTGGAAAGGCTGATTCCTTGTGACTAGTAGTCTTCATTAATTTTTCCCTAGTTTCTCTTGCATCTCATCACATCTCGTCAAGAAAATTAATTTGAAAGGAGGACTAATTACTAGTGGCTAACAAAGTCTATGGGTCTATTTTTCATTAATATAGGAGGTACCCTGTTTTGTAAGTTGTCTTTTTCTAATCTCACCTGGTCCAGTGTAAACTATGCATCAGTTAATTCTAACTAACGGCTTCTACAGAGTTAAAGAGAAGGGGAAAATGAGCATTGGAGAGAGTATGGTGTTATCGGCTGAGTTAATAGTGTTTTCGTTGTGAAATCGGGCAGTCTGCTGCTCTCATTTCTGTTCTGCCTAGTTGTGAGTGGTCACCATGGGAGCAGATCAGCTTTGTTTTTACAGAGCTGAGATGTTTGTGGAAGCCAGTGAATGAGACCGCCTCATTATCTAAGGCTCCTCCCTTCTCCTGTCCTTTACCAGTCAATAATTAATTCTTTGTGGACCTTTTGAATTATTCATGAGACTCAGTTTGTGGTTTGTAGTATTTGAGGGTTAAAATAAATTTTGTTTATTTTGCCTGTCAGTTTTGGCACTTTTTTTGTCTCGCCTTTCAAAAACAACAAAGGAACCCCCAAAACACACACAAACAATGCTCTGCAGAATTATGCAAATGAGTCTAGCCTCCACCCCATTATCACATACAAGCTTTTCTGCTTCACACACAAGCACATGCTCTTGTAGGGTGGGGAGTAGTGAAGAGGCTACTCTCCAATTATGTACACAACCAGTATGTGGCAAAAAACAGTCTAAGAGTCACACACTGGAAGTGTGCTATAACACTGAGTCACACTGGAAATGCACACTGGGCCTCTAGGCTGGAGGACTTGCTCTCCGAGCAGTGCAGATCTTGGTCAGATGACTAAGAGGTCTGCATGAATTAAATTTAGTCATTTAAGAGGGGAAAAGTTATGTTCCTTTTTAAGTTCTTCCTCTGGGTTTTTTGAATCGCTCACATTCATGGATATTTGGGATAGGAATTAATATATGTTCACATGTCAAAATCCTAGCAGTTTGTGTCACAAACCTATGCTTTAAAACAATTATGCTCCAAGTAAGTATGACTTCGTTTTATTAAGTCATTCCCATTGTCATGGATTTGCTCAGTGACACCTGAGTGTGTCACTAGCACTGAGTAACCCCAGTTGAGTTGTCTTGCCCCTCGGTTGGTTTCTCCATCTCAGCTAGTCACACTCACAAAAGGAGGAAATACCACTTTTGGAGTGTGTGGAACTTGAAGGGAGACATTTAAAGTTGTGTGTCTTAATCCTTTTCACCACTGCTGTCATGCCTTAAGACTCAGAAGTTAAATACAGCTGCCCAGAGAGTTGAATGGTTTGTGTGTTTAGCTGCTGGTGGAAAGTTTAGGTCTTCTTGGCTTATCTGTACAACATTGCATTTAACCACATTTTTAAACAATGGGAGGTGTGTTCTGCCAAACGCCACAGGTCTGGCCTCTCTTGTTTTGTTGGTTCTTGCTGTGTAACCTTCGGAAGTTCACGGATGTCATGAGCATTTTTGACATTTTTATTTTAAAGTTGCTCTTAGCAAACATGGGTGTGTGTCTAGACTGGTTATCTTATGTTCTCTTTTTTTTGCTGGGCTAATAACTCATGATGTGTGAACTCTGAGTATGTCGAGTTGGTTCCCAATTTTTTTTCGAGGATTACATTCCCTTCCTGGGGATAGGTTGGACGTCTTAGTACTCACCGCTGCCTGCTTCCTGCTGGCTGCTGCGGCTCTTCCTGTAGCGCAGCGTTGTCTTTTCTTTTCCATGTGCACTGATCAGCAGGTTAATGTGACAGCAGAAGAGTGCTAAAATGATTTACACTTTCTCATGGAGTTGAACGTTTGTTCGCACTTTTTAGTTTCTGTACTTATCCAGCCCAATAGTTTAAAAATTGGTCCGTATCCGAGCGGGATAACCGAAGCTGTTGTCTCAGGTATGACACAATTTATATATATATTTTTTTCTTTCTGTATCTTTCTCTCAGCATCTCTCTGTATAAATTTGTACATATTCTCGCTCTGTCCTGCTTCTGATTAATTCAGAGGTCAGGTGTCTGTCTTTACAGGCTGGTCAGGTTTCAGGTTGCCTGCTGTGCTCCTGTTACTGTCTGCAGTAGCTTACATTCCCCACATCGCTACGCTCATTGTTCGTTTCCGCTCCGTCCTGTTCTCCGTGGCATTGCACTGCTGAGCCAAGCTCTTTGTTTCAGTCTGCGCTATCCGAACCACAGGCTATGCTAACATGATCTGCCCTATTTGAAGGTGGATTAAAAAAATATGCAAAGGTAGCTGTTACACTGTCTGTACCAACAGTGTTGAGTGCGAGTTTGTCTTTAGCACGTCTCATTTAAGTCATTCGGTGGTGCACAAGTTGCAGCTTTGCCTAGTTGTAGTATAACTGGCTACTGACCTTCACTTTGCAACTAACTTTTGGTATGTCTCATTGTTCATGTTTGTTCTCTTCTGTCGCAAACTTGAATGTTGCTTTTTACTAACAAAGTTTTATGCTAACATGTGGTACAACCAGATTTAATACATTTACAACATTTAGTAGATGCTCTTGTCCAGAGCAAATTACAACAGTAGCTAGTTGCAAACTAGTAAATGCCAAACGTGAACATTCTGATTCAACTTTCTAACCCCTGATGTGGACTTCCAGAGAAGGGGTATAAGGCACTGCTATGTACTGTACATTAATGCAGTATTAGCATACCACCCATAATGAAAAAGACCACAATATGCAAATTATCTGTCTTAACACATCACACCATTTCTTTCTCGTGTGTCGTGAGCAAGCTGACAAATTTCAGGCTTTGCATTCACTCTCTGAGTGTTTAGATGAGTCAGCCCTTCAGGATTCAGCAAATGTTAAAGAATCGTCGCAAAAAGTCTTTAATCGTATGGCATCAGAGTCTGCTGTGGTTTTTAAGTTTTGTAAAGTAAATCACACTATGTGGGAATATAATTGCAATACAGTATTTTTCTTCATATCATGCAGCCTAAGAACATGCATTCGTATGTCATGTTAATGATTCTTCAAATTTTATGTTCACTAGGGCTGGCCTGAATATTGTTTTAACGACTGTAATATTAACATGCTATGATACCTATAATCATAGAATAGGCATGAACGTTATTGTACTTCCAAGCATATCCAGTAAGGGGCACTGTTAACGTACTGCTTATGGCACAAATGATCTTATGCATTCTTTGTTTTTTGAACTTGTATAGGTGTACTGTTCTAAGTGTTCTTCAGTTACAACCACTGAGTCTACGCAGATTTTTGCGCCCTGCCCGTTTCTTTCTGGTTTCTCAGTCTGTGCATATGTGCCAGGCTGTTCAGTGCACTGTGATTTTAAGCCAAATATGTGGAGTGTGTTTTGAGGGAGGGGTAGTTTCAGAAGTTAATTATACTGGCTTTTGAATACCCAATGGACAGAAATAACCTAATTTTTCAGTTTGTTCAGGTTTGGCTCAGTGTTTGCTTATGCACATCCCTCTGTTTCTAAGCCTAGGCATAACCACACACAAACCACGCAAAAGGACTGTTCAGATCCCTGTAAATCAGATATGAAGCTGTAGCCACTGCATCTTTGCCCCTTGGGCTTTTCTAAGCCCACTCATGTTTTATGAGGCTTTGTGTAAGGATGCTCAGGTGGTGGAGTTCAGTGCTCAGTTGAACTGTTTTACGGGAACAGCTTACTTGCATATGGGCATGCTCCACTGTAATGTTTTAAAGATGTTTATATATATATAATTTATTTTTTAACTCATATGTCTGTGCATTATACAATTGCTGTTTGTGTGGTCAGTATGCTTTTTTTTTTTTTTTTAAGTTCCAAAATTGATACTGAGACTTGATCTCACAATCAAAATCAAAACTTAAATGTGTGTGCATTTTTCCAAGCACCCTTTTTCCCAGTGAGATTGTAAATGTAGGGATGTGTATGGTTAGTTGTGACTGCACTGGACATGCTGTGAATGGGGGCCTTATGGAAAGTCGCTCATCATTACTGGTTGCATGTTGACCTGCTGTGAGTGTGAGAGAGACACACGCAGACATGTCTGGCATGCCACTAAGGTGTTGCAGATATGAAACTGGAACTGCAACCTCATGGGGTCTCGCCACCCCCTGTGGCACCTTGCAAAGAAGTGACATTTAACACTATAAGCGATAGTTTCAGTCATGGCTGTATGTGGTTTTTCGAATCTCCCCCCCCTCAGATCTTCCACCATGGGGAACATGTTTGCAGGCCTCTTTAAGAATCTCTTTGGGAAGAAAGAGATGCGTATACTGATGGTGGGTTTGGACGCTGCAGGCAAAACCACCATCCTGTACAAGCTCAAGCTGGGAGAGATTGTCACCACCATCCCTACTATCGGTCAGTCAGTGTACCTCTCTACTGATCTTATTTTCCTTTCTGCCTTTTGTGCTTCAATTCTGAGCTCTTGTTTTCCAACCCAGAACACTGGCTCAAGAGCACCTGGAAGAATATACTGTTAAGAATACAAGAGATTTGAATCTCCATACATGAGATTTAGGGTAGTTGTTATGGTGATGGTTAAATAAGCTGCTGGACAACAAAAGACACCTTTTCTCTCTCTCATATGTATTTTGTCAGATTTTCAACCTGCATTCTGTGCCATCTTTAAGGAGTCATTGTTTTTCGTTTCTTCCTCTTTTGCTTAATCTCTTTGTTCAGTGTGTGTGTGTTGGGAAATGGTGGGGGAAGGTCATACAGGTCGCTGTCCTCAGGCTGTAGTGTCATGTGGATGGGGACAACCCGGCCTGCTCTCCCCGTCTCATTCCTGTGTCTGTCTTAGCCGTCTACCTGCTCCTGCCCTCTTTCCCATGATGAACTGCGCAACATGACCTGCCATTCTATGACATGCTCCTTTTTGATTTGTTCTGTGCAGGTTTTAATGTAGAGACAGTAGAGTATAAGAACATTAGTTTCACAGTTTGGGACGTAGGCGGTCAGGACAAGATCCGGCCCCTGTGGAGGCACTACTTCCAGAACACACAAGGTCAGTCTCCAACATGCACGTTCCGGTCTGAGTACAAGATGGGCTGACTTGGACCTGTAGCTACATGCATCAGTCTCCCTCTTGCTTGCTCTCTCTCTCCCCCTTCTTCTCACTCACTCTCCCGCCCCGTGTCTCTCAGGTCTGATCTTTGTGGTGGACAGTAATGACAGGGAGCGCGTGAACGAGGCACGGGAGGAGCTGACGAGGATGCTGGCGGAGGATGAGCTCAGAGACGCTGTGCTGCTTGTTTTCGCTAACAAACAGGTGAGAGAGAGAGCGCACCACCTGCACCCTCTAACGCCAGAGCCTGTTATATCCAGCAGCCTCTTCAGGCAAACTAGCAACTGGGCTGTTAGCATAATCTCACAGTGGTGTGCGTCGCTCTCTTGGCGAGTGAACTTTGGCATGCTGTCAGGGTAATCTGCATAAAAGAAACCACAAAAACAAACAAGACTTGGAAAAAATGCCTACAGCCATACTAAATACTAAACAGTAATAGGCCAGGCGTATTTTCTTCTGGTCTAAGTCACTTACCCTCATGTATGACACACTAATTTGGTAGTGTCCCTAGAATGTGCAGAAGTTATTTGCCCAGTACACACTCCATAAAATGTCCCAGTCGTACATTTGTAGTACTTGGATTTGAATGCTGGTTTGGTTTCCTATGTGCTATGTGCTGCGGTGCTCAGTGTGTGTGTGCTGACATGTTTCCCCCCCCCCCCGCCCCTAGGACCTGCCAAACGCCATGAACGCAGCTGAGATCACTGACAAGCTGGGCCTCCACTCCCTCCGGCACCGTAACTGGTACATCCAGGCCACCTGCGCCACCAGCGGCGACGGCCTGTACGAGGGTCTGGACTGGCTCTCCAACCAGCTCAAGAACGCTAAATGATCCATTCCACCTAGCTCTCTGCTGTCTGCGCTGTGTGCGTGCGTGCGTGCGTGTGTGCGTGTGTGTGCGCGCGTGTGAGCACGCGAGCGTGCGTGTGTGTAGTGAAAACGGCGGCGCTGGACTCGGTCTCTACGTCACCCTCTTTATCCATCCCTTTCTTCTGTTTGGTTCTCTAGACATTTGAGGCTCTCCCCAGTGCTGACTAGTGTACACACACCAGCGTGTGTGTGTGTGTGTGTGTGTGTGTGTGTGTGTGTGTGTGTGTGTGAGAGAGAGAGAGAGAGAGAAAGAAAGAGGGAGGGAGGGTGGGAGCAGCCCTGTTGTGCCTTTGAACATGCGTGCTCCTCGTGCAGCTCCGTTCTCTCTGTGTTTCTTGCCCCTCTTCATCTCCCCCTAGTTTTTTCCACACGGCAAAGAATGACCCAGGATGCTAAATGGCACTGGTGGTTTTTTGTTTGTTTGGTTTTTTTTTGTTTGGGTTTTGTTTTGTTAGTTGCAGAATAAAGGAGAATATTGAAATAAAAGTACAGTCTTGATTTTCATCCTCTGATGTTAAGCAGTCACGCATGTCTAAGATGTTACAAGGTTTCAGTTGCCACCCCTTTATCCCCACTTACGATGAAACTCGTTGTGACCTGCATCAGGTTGGGAGCGGAAGAAAGGTCAACGAAGTGCCGTTTTCCATCCTAGATCCTTTTTTGTGTTCTTTGAGAGCCGTGCTGTTGAAGCATTTTAAAGCCCAATTTTCACGTTAATTGTTGACTCCCCTGATTAGCATTCCTCTGCCCCACATCCTGGAACCACGTGTGGGTAGGTTCTCTTGGTAAACGCCAGGTAAAATAAACTCTTATCATGTTGTCTGCTGGAAGACGTTTTCTGGGCATTTTTCCAAGTTGAGGCTATATTTTAAAGGAATAGCCCAACCAGATATGCTAATATAAGTAATTAGTGGAACCTTGTAGCTACCAATTAGCATAAATACATTTGCAGAGTGCTTATAGGTGGCTAATTGCTTTAATTCACTGTTAGGATCATTAGCATTTTTGACTGAACTACTCCTTTAAAACTCAGGTTGTTCTCCATGCGTGTCCGTGTGATGTGTTGGAGACCGAGAGGAGAGGAGAGTTAGAGCGAAGCCAAGGAGCAGTGAGGTCTCTGAGGGCTGCTCCCACTCTTAATGATAGTTTCCCTTTTCCATTTGAGGTTTGTTTTTTTTGGGGGGGGGGTGGTCTCCTTTCTCATCTTTAGCATGCTCTTTTCGGGCAGGGGTGCAGTCAGGTTCATTCTTCAGACACGTTTAAGCAGCCTAGGCAAAGGTACTTACATAGATTTTTACTGTTAGTACAGAAAAGTGGAAGACAGCTCCCTTCCACGGTAGTGTTGAGCAGGGGTTAAATCCAGATTGGATGCACTGTACTGTAAATGTCAGAAATGTCAGACTCTTCCATATGGCTGCAGGTGTACACTTGTAGATGAGCTACTTAATAAATCTGTCTCCGCCCCTCTGTTTTGGCTCCTCCCCTTTATCTGACTGTGTCCCCTGACCCTCAGTCAATTTCTGAGAATGCATCCATGATATTGTAACCAGCAACAGTGTTCACTCTGGAAGTGTATACCCCTTGACATCCCCTGCCCCCAAACAACTGACATGGGTAACTTCTTTTTCTCTGCAACCAGACATGTATTCCAAAGACTACTGCGATTGTTCTTGCATATGTCAGATATGTACACACTGTATGACACCCCATATCCCCAGAGCCCATAATCCTGTAGACCTCTCACAAAGGAGTTGGTCATTTTTACCCTTACTGTGTCTACAACTGGGTAGCAACAGCTTTGATTTTACAGGGTTTTGTTTCCCCCACCCATGTTTCTTTACAAAATTCACCAGTTTCAGAACTCTAATGACCTTTTTTGGGGGCCTTTTATGGTAATGATCTTATTGACATAATGTTGTGAGTGGCAACTGATTATTTTGAATGATATCATCTGTATGGCAATTAAAAATGTGTAAGAAAATGTATTTTAGATAGCCATATCATTTAGTTACCCTATGTTCAGATGTGAAGCTTTAATTTTAAAAATGTTTAAAAAATGACAAAGGTGTGCATCTGTTTTGTTCCTTTCCTTTAAAGGTTTTCTTTTTGTTTCTTGCTTTTTTTTTAACCCATCTTGTAACATCTGAGAAATGCACTATAATAAAGAGATCTCTATTACAAAGCCTGGGGGTTTTGCTGAAATTTCTACTTTAGTTGACACTTCTTACATTTGCAGCTTCAGGGTCTTCTTCTGTAATACTTTATTTCCAGACCTGCTATGAATTACGTGTTTGGAAAATAACAATTGATTTGATCACAAAGATGTCACTTTATCAAAGCCCATATATTTCTTCATACATAGACAGCAGAAGACAAACATTAAATGTGCTGCATAAGACTGATTCCTTACATGCACCATAACTGCTGAATGATTTGAGAATCAGACTGGTTCCTTATGTAACTGCTGAATGATTTTAGTATCAGACTGGTTCTTTGCATAGACCATAACTGCTGAAATCCACAAGCTGTTCTTTGTGAACTTTAATGTGATCCTGAAGGTTTTGAGGCAGTGGCTCTACTAACCCGTTTAATTCCCTGATTGCATTCCCAAATCCTTATGGCTCAGAACAGCTACAGTTAGTATATTTGCACCCAGAACGTGTATTTAATAAACCTTGCAAAGATTCAGGCTTGACTGCAAAGGTCACTTTCAAGCTCTCATTTAACATGTCAGTGTTCAAGATTCATAAAATTAATCTAAGAATAGTGTTTGTCTAACATACATGAAGTTAAGTAATATAAATATAAATAATATAAATAATGCATTTGTGTGCGTGAGCGTGTGAGGCTCTAGGGTGTGGTGCTGGCGTTCACGTCTGCTTTCCTTTGAGCATGGCTGTTAAAGAGAAACTAGCTGTAAAAATCCCCTTCAGAATTGGCTTCTCCTAACTACTGCGCAGCCGCTCTCTCTGAGCTGAGCTGGGCTGCACATGGCTCATCCACTTCACTGACAGATAACAGATTTGGGTTAGCTAATCGAACTGTGGCCTTCATAGTACTATCGGGCAACAGTCCCAGGGCCACACAGAAATGCGCACCCCACTTCCTGTATTACATTTGGGTGCGATAGCAAGACATGGCTAAATATAGAAAAGCGCAGAGAGAGTTTCATAGCAGTTTGTGCTACAAATTTTGGTGTAATTGATGATAATATAGGATAATTGGCACAATTAACCTAATTAATTTAATTTAGCCATCCAAATGTGGTCAGGTCCACCCAATGAAACGACAAATTTCGACATCATTGTGAAAATTTGAGCGCCTTGAGCTCTTTCTCACTCCTCTCCTGTTTTTCCGACCTTCTGCCGCCATCTCCTGCTCTCTTCCAACATCCCCACGTCCGAGCGGCGGCATGGCTCGCGGATAACTGCTTTCGATACGCTGGAGTAATTTAGTTTGATGCTTTGATGTACCTTGGGTGCTTTAATTATCATTAATAGATGGGCGACACACTGGGGAGGGGGTCTTGGCTCCCTTCATACAACGCTACGTATATGTGTGCGCACACAAACCTGATTAAGATGTTTGTTACTTTTAAGTTATTTTACAAAGAAGGCTCATGTTATGCCAGAATCAGTTTGCTCCCTCCTGGACACTATTAACTTTGGCCTGTGCGAACCATCACGCAGTTTATGTGATGAAGCTTTTAGTTTGTTGATATTGACCACTAGATGGAGTCCCACTACACAGTGTTTGGGTTATGGGACACCGTGGACACTGGGTAAGGTGTAACACATTTAAAGCCATATTCTGTCATTTTCCCAGTTTAATTAATTTTACGTTTTCCACCAATTTTGTGGTGGCCATACAGTGTGTTGTTTATTTAAGGAAATCCCTTTTAGACAACTAGAGTGACACCAATTAAATGTTATTTTAGGAATGGACCGAATACAAATGAGAAACATCAGATGTGAACTGTTCACACATATAAATACAGACTAACACAAAAATCCAAATGCCAACTCCTCATCAGTGATTCCAGACTGGAATATAGAAGCCAGTCGCCTCTGAGCCATCGCCGCTGGGTTTGTGCGGTTGGGAATGGGCCCACCGGGAATGTTCTGGCTAAAGCCACATGTGGTGATGCTAACAGGCCCAGTGATGGAATCTACGTGCCAACAGGACCGAACCCAGCGTCTGATGAGAAGATGGAAGGGGAGGAGGCATGAATGGATGTGTGTGTCTGATTCATTTAGAGACGAGGCCTCTTTTGTGGGGTTTCTTTTTTTTTTGCTGGGTCTGTATCGGTGATAATCCTCACTAGCTCTTTCCATCTCTCACCTATTCTGCTCAACAAGATTTCAGGTGGCCCAATCTCCAAGGAGATGTTACCTTGGAAACAGCACCTTACTTATTTATAGAAATATGAGAGAGAGAGAGAGAGAGAGAGAATCTTAATATAATAAAACCATAATCTGTATCAGTCACAGATATGTATCAGTACATTCTATTATATTTAACTATGGGGGATTTCATTAGGAATTAATTGCAGAATTATTATTGAGTTTTCAGTCTTTAGAGCAGACTGTAATTCTATAATTTGTGTAACATCTCTGGTTCTGTCATTTATTCACACACACACACACACACACACACACACACACACACACACACATTGACCTTCCTGTGGCCGGCATGACTGAATTCCTGTAAGATTCACACCTTCTTCACACTGCTACATTAACCTCATGACCTGTGATGCACTGGAGAGAATACATGTGCCGCTCTCCTCGTGCACAGCTCTCCTCGCGCACAGCTCTCCTCGCGCACAGCTCTCCTCACGCACAGCTCTCCTCGTGCACAGCTCTCCTCGCGCACAGCTCTCCTCGCGCACAGCTCTCCTCACGCACAGCTCTCCTCACGCACAGCTCTCCTCGTGCACAGCTCTCCTCGCGCACAGCTCTCCTCGCGCACAGCTCTCCTCACGCACAGCTCTCCTCGTGCACAGCTCTCCTCGCGCACAGCTCTCCTCGCGCACAGCTCTCCTCACGCACAGCTCTCCTCGTGCACAGCTCTCCTCGTGCACAGCTCTCCTCGCGCACAGCTCTCCTCGCGCACAGCTCTCCTCACGCACAGCTCTCCTCGTGCACCGAGCCTCTCGTGCACTGAGCCCCTCACATGGAACAATGCACGTGCAGTTTCATTTCACAGGACATCTCCCGCTCTCTCGCCACCCAAGGCATAAAGTGGATCTGTGCCCCAGAGTGTGTGAAGGTCACCCCTGACTGAGAGATGGACAGAGGACGGTATGACGAGTGGCTTTCTTTATTGTACAGTCATTTCCTGCATGGAAGTTGTGGAGTATCTTTCTTTTCATGCCTTGCATTCATCCAACCATATCCCGTCAAATTACTCTGGCTTTTCTTTTCTGGTTGTGAATTATTCCACAAAACGCTTCCCTGCTGTTTCCTTCTCCACAGCTTTCCATCTCAGGAGCTAGTTCTAGAAGCACTCTGTTCCCATAGCTCTGCACTTTAGAAGCACTCAGCTCCAGAAAGCACATAGTTACAGAAGGACTCTGTTTTAGAGGCATCCGTTTTCAGCAGCATCCTGTTCTAGAAGCACCATGTTCTAGAAGGACCCTGTTCTAGAAGCACCATGTTATATAAGGCCCCTGGTCTAAAAGGACCCTGTTCTAGAAGGACCCTGTTCTAGAAGCATCATGTTCTATAAGGACCCTGTTCTAGAAGCACCATGTTCTATAAGGACCCTGTTCTAGAAGCATCATGTCCTATAAGGCCCCTGGTCTAGAAGGAGCTTGTTCTAGAAGGACCCTGTTCTAGAAGCATCATGTTCTATAACGCCCCTGGTCTAGAAGGACCTTGTTCTTGAAGCATCATGTTCTAGAAGGCCCCTGTTCGAGAAGCACCATGTTCTAGAAACATGCTGTTTTAAAAGCAGGCTGTTCTGGGCTAGCTCTGCTACAGAAACACCCTGTTCTTGTTCTCACTCCACAGTCAGGGTGGAAGTAGAGAAAATAGACTTACTGGCTCTGAACAGCTAAATACATTCAAGGTTAAAATCTGCCTCTTTTTTGGCAAATGTTGCTGGTACCAGACATCTGGTCAGACTAGGACACCCAACGCAAACATATACGGCCAACGCATACAGCCCCCTCTAGGGACACAGGGACACTCTATGTTGTATACTTGTGTTTCCACAGCCCACTCAGTAGTACGTTTCATTTATGGATAGTTGTGCACCGATGCCCACGGGCCTGGTGGTCCTCTACGCTGAATCAGTTCACTATCGCCCTGTTTTGTTGCTCCTACATACCCAACATCGGACCGCCTGGCCTGACTCAGTCCTGCCTGGCTATATCTTTTCTCCCTTTTTCATGGGCTTCCCAGTCCCTCAGATTTCCACACGGAAAGCCGCGGCTTACGGCAGACCCTCAACCCCTAGAAGAACCCCCTCCTGCTCAACCCATCCCAGCCACCCTAACGTGCAGCAAACCTTCACCATGGTCACAGTCACCATGGCAACCGAGGGGTCTGGGCTGTGGCGCTGAGATTTGTTGTCTGCTGTAGGATTATGGTGATAGACAGTGCAGGAGATGGCTGTTACAGAGGCGGTGATGTTTCTGCGGTCTTCTCGTGTATCATATGTTCCAGATGAAGATCGGTATTGCACATCAAAGTGCAAATTAGAACTGTTAGAAGTTCAAAACAGGAAAAGACCCTGTTATGATAAAACCCCAGACGGAGATGGAAACCTGGTATAAGGTCAATGGGTATTAAATATATACAAATATACAGGTCAACCTATGGAGAGAGGCCTTCAGAAATGATTGAGATATGCAAATTAATGCATTTATGAAGAGATTCATTGGTCCAGGTTTGCAGCCACACCCACTATAATTAACAACTAGAATTACAAGGGATCATTTAAAGTAAAAAATCATTTAAGCATAGATGGAGCTGATACAGTAAATACCAGGAATGATTCTGTAAATATCTTAAATCATACAATAATTCTTCTGATCATATAATGTGGCAGGTTTCCTACCCTCTATCATAATCTCATGTGATTGCTCATAACAGCAACAAGTAAAAAATTGGAAATCCATATTTTTGGTATTTTTCTGTAGTAAAATAAAGCAAAAAAAAACAAAAGAAAAAACCAACCCTCTACTACACACATGGAGTCTCTCACGCATGCCTGCATGCTCTCATGCAGAACTGAGCGCAGACGCCCTTTTGAGGTTAAGGCTGAGTGTGCTTGAGGCAACATATGTGTGGGAAAAGGTGCGTACGTGTGTCTGCTGCAAGAAGGTGGGGCATTCACCATCTCATGCACATCCTGTACAGAGGTCGTGCGCACGTGAGAACGCGAGGGCACGTAAGCCTGCCGTGCTGAGGCTGTGGAATCTCATTAGTGCGTGACTGCACTGTGTGTCCTGAAACAAAGCAGCAGAAGGTTGGGTGAGCAGACCTTAAAAAGCCTTGGAGTGACATGTTACTGGAAAACAGGATAGAGAGATGGAGCACAGCGCCTGAGGGAAGGAGAGGAGGACGAGAGAGAAAGAGAGAGAGAGAACCGTCCATTCAGCACTTCAGTAGTGCTACTGCAATCAGGCTACTGACCAATCCCAGATGTGCATTCCTGCAGGCTGGACCAACTCCAAATGGGAGTGATGTAACTCTTAACAGGTTGGCATTGCTTCCACATGGTATTGCCTTCTCTTGATTTGTCATTTGTGTAATACAAATGTATGCAAATAAGCCTTATGCTTTGCATTACCCACGATCGCTATACTATAATATTGTAAACAGGATTTTATATTAGTTCTTCACACAGAAAATAATAAAACATGTACACAAACTGCAAATATGCTGATATCAAACAAAAACTAATATGTTAGATATTGTAGCATCAACGCGGAAGAACCAGAGAAAGCAATTTCTGCTCAAAGAACAGTTCTTGATTCTAAAGCCGCGCAGCAAATAAGCAAAACTGGAACCCACTAACGGGGGTAATGTTGGGAGGAGCAACAGACAGCCCAAAGACGGTAAGGGCTATTAACGCGCTGATTAAACAGAACATGGGCGCATCTACACTAAATCAATCACAGCACGTCAGTAGCATTTTCCTTCTTGAATGTGTCCAAGAAGGGAAACGGGTGCTAATTCTAAAAATACATATAGAGGACAGCACCAGGAACCTGACCGTGCTCAGGGTGATGCCAGTCCAGCAGGACTACAGGCCGCCAGAGAACTTCCCACGTTGACCAATAAATCTCCTCCAATTCACACTCCAGGAAACTGAAAAAAAAAAAAAAAAAACCCTCACAGAACACGTATCATGATCAAAATAAGTTACATGAATGATGGGGATATATTTGTGAACCGATGCTAAAACATCAAATAATATATAACATTTAAAAATGAAAAACAGTAAATAAATAACGGTTGTCTGTTTCTGAGGCACACTCGAGAACAGATGCAAATATGGTGTCTCTGACAAACCAGAAGACAGTAAGCTCAAACCCCTGGGATCCATTAATAACTGATGACTCCCATATTAGCTGTCTCATTAGCTCACATTAGCTATCTGAAGCTGAATAAATATATGAAGATCACCTTTAGGTGTGCTGGTAAAAAATATGGAATAAGAATTCATTACAGTGCATACTCAATAGACCTTCCAATGGTTTTCAATGCAAGGAACTGCATTAGGTGGATTAAATCCATTTCTGGCCCATTTAACGACATAGATGATTAAAAATAGATATCGGGCGCTCTGAGTTTTCTGTATAGTTGTCACACACACACAATATTAAAACACAGTTTTAACTTTAAAATTTAAACATTATGATGTAACAGTGCAGAAACGCCGTACTCGCCGTCACAGAAAACCCGCCTCCTGGACCATCGGACTTCTCAACAACCAATAGTGAAGCACTTTGAGTTATGCCCCTCCCATTTGAAGGTACGGCCCTCTGAGTTGGAGGTGACCAGCATGCAGAAACACCCATCTCACCAGTCCTACAAAACAGAAATACGGCCACATAAACATGATTTCCTAAAAACACATCATATCTAAAACACATCTCAGACCTTGCAGGAATAAGTACAGCGGCCCTTTACATTCGCGTGTCCCTTTAAGAAATCAAGAGCTCCATGGCATGAATTCACTGCCATCATCGCTGGGTCCAAAAAGACAAGGTTTGGCAAACCTGTCAGCAATAAACAATACGAGAAGTATCAGCACAGTGGTTTATACTTCATTTGTAGTGCACTTCTTTTCTGTTTGTTTTGATTAATATCATTTCACGAATTGTTAGTTGTCGTGCTTACTGTCGTGCTTATTATCAAATATTCCTGATTCTATCATTAGGAACGTAATACATTTCCTTTTATTGTCTAAAGCAAGTTATACTAATTGCTATGCCCTATATAAAATATTCTGATATGTTATATAGCTTCAGAGTACCCTTTCAAAAACCGGTAGGGATAAAGTAGCCATATCAGAACTAAGCGCGACGTGTCCCCAGCGTCCGGACCGTAAGTCACGCTTCCGGTCGCCGCGGCGCCGCGCGCAGTGCAAGTCTAACACCGTCCCGAATGCTCGCGCCGTAACTCACAGGGCATAAACATAATGGCGGTATTCCTGGGCGCGCGCCAACGCCTCGGTGATTTTTAAATTGCCGCCATCACGTCCCTGAATAGGCTGCGTTTTTCTGCTGATTATTTCGCACATGCATTATGAGGGAAGCAAATAACTGGACAAAAATCAACCCCCCCCCCAAGCAAGTTTTTTTCTGACTGAATGGAAAATGTCAAGAGTCTGACATCTTGGCCAAGTTCCAATAGCTCTCTCTAAAACATACCTAAGTAGTATAGCTTGACAGCAGTGAATGACCTATACAGTGGGTTATTGTACAAAGCTTTGACGAATGATAATTAGGCCAGTATTTAGGGAAAGTGCAGGTCTGCATTCCATTAAAAAGGGAGCAATAATATCTTTAAGACCAGTTAATTAGTTCAAGCCACGAACTCTAATACAGCTAATTAATTTCCAGCATAAGTGGTGACTTTTCTCTGCAAACTGCAGCTAGTCAAACACACATGCCACTGAACCACGGACAGTCTGGTTGTTGGACGCAGCATAGTGGAAGTTTAAAAAGAACACTTCGAACTAGGCCAGTTTAGCCTCGTGTGCAGTGCTGCAGGGATGGGCGTGCTACGTATGACTTATGCAAAGATATTAGGCTGTGCTGCCAGACTTTACAAGCTGATTCTGAAACTAGGCCCATGCCAAAACCAGCTGTAAACACAGCACAAACGTGCACACAAAGCATATGGAAAACTAATTTCCGTAAGATTGGTATTCTGGGAAGGGACTAAAATGTGAATGCACAAACCTATCATTTAAAATTGTTCAGGCCTACTCTAAAAAGATGTCTAGTTTCAGTGAGATTCTCTCTTCTCATAACACCCCATTCATTTCCCTTCGATACAAACCTTAAAAGACAACAACAAGGGAAACCTGTGCTTTTCTTTATGTAGATTTAATTTTCATTTCTTTCTCGCCACCTCTCTTTCTTGTTTGCCCTAGAAGAGGCATTTTCACGTGCTAAGCTCCCTGGCAGAAATGCGGGGCTCGTAGTTTAGATATCTATCTTAGTGGCACACACAGTGGTGAACGGTGAGGAGCACAGTAGACACCTTGTGGCCCGTGAAGAGTCCCGTTAATCACGTAATTATGTAAGTAGTTATATGACTGGATTACATCCAACAATAATTTTTTTCAGGGTAGCTAGTGGCCTTGTTTAGGTTAACATTTAAACGTTATGGCTCTTAATCTGGGATGCTTGTGATGAAGATTTTTGGAGTTATTGTAAATCAAGTATGTTCAGTTTTTCCCAGTGGGAAAAATCGGTTTTTAATGCTAAGAATTTACAAAACAAGAACCTACAAACTAACAACTGCAAATTACAAAGTGGACTAACATTTTGGCAGCAGGTTAGCTACCAAGGACGGGCTCTCGGAACCAGCGGCACCTGCAGAAAATATTTAGTTGCGGGTCCAGATGGGGCAAGTGAACATCTTTGGGTGGCACACCAAAATGCCACACAGCACATAGGACTTTCAGAGTATGATTTATTATAGTGTATAATACATTGTATACTGTTTAATCACTTGGCTGATCTCAAGTGAATGTTGGATCAGCCAAGGAAATCTTTAATTAGCCTTTAAAATGGCAATTTCCATGCATCGTCACCAAAAAATCAAGGTATGGGTTGTTTAAACATAAATATGAATTATTGGCTGAGAACAACCAATTTATGTCACATCATACATCATAGTTTATATTATTGACAAGTATTTTATGTTCTTTACTTTAATTCAATCTATTGCAACATGGCAATCTTAATGTTGCTCACGGGCAGAGCATGCAGTTTCAGTAAAAGGGCGCAGAACGTTCGCAGCTGTTTATACTTTTCACGAGTGAAAGTACAGAAGTGATTTTTTAAACGTGAAACAATAAATGATTGTTTCACAAATGCTGCTCGCTGGAGGCACCCATGGAAGCTCTTCCAGAGAGAGTGACATTTCTGAAAAAGGAACACGACTTACAGAACCAAACATGCAAACAAGTTCACTAATAAACTATAGCTGTATCTGCTCTAGGTTCAGTTACTACCCCAAGTAAATCCTCATCGTGGTAGACACCATCAGCCGGGGGGTCAGTGGGGTGACCAGTGATTTTTGCATGCTGACCGTAGCACCCCTGGCCACACCTCAGGGTGCCACTGCCTGGAACGGAGGCATTTTTCCTCAGCAGGAAGACACTGATGTTTCTCAAATTCTGTTTCCTTTCGGGACATCCCAGTGTTTCAGACACAGTACTGTTGACACTGTATGTTTTGAAATTGATGGTTTGTCTGGTTGTCCTGTTTGGTAATGGGCTCTTTAAGAGTGTTTTTTACAGTACTCTGAATAAAAATCTCCTGAGCCATCAGTCGTGTAGAATTTTTGAAAAGGTCACTCAAATCTCTGTTGAGCTGAGACGGGGGAGCCTGATCGTATTGGACGAATGTAAATGTCCTTTTCTAAATGCACACATCCATGCTTCTCTTGTGTCATTTCTGAATGAGGTCTTGTACGGTATTGTGAGGCATCTGCGAGGCATCTGCGAGGATTTCCAAAACTAGGCTTTGTCCAGTCGATGCTGGCTTGACTTCGGCCGCTTGAAGAACGACTGATGTTTAGCACCTGCAAAGAGGATAACGATCCCTGTTTAGAGCTTAAGAAGAGTCAACTTTGCAGTTAGTGTTATGATATGAGAAGCTTTCTCTCTCCTATCTGCCTTATCCTCTCTCTCTCTCTCTCTCTCTCTCACACACACACACACACACACACACACACACACACACTCACACTCACACACACACACACACACACACACACACACACACACACATACACACACACACACCTTATCTCTCATACCCAGTTGAAAAAATAGATATTTATGTTTATATCGTATAATATAATATAGATGACCCTGAACTCTGAATTAATTCAACAATCTATTGTAAAGGAGTTAAAGCTGTAAAATAAGATCCAACACAACACTATCGTATCTAGAGGATTATGTGGGAATATGTTTTCAATGTAAATAAAATGTATTTTATTTTTAAGTGAATCCATCCTGAGGTGGTAATTATGATCTAATACATAGACATGCCTATACATTCAGTATGAAGACTTAAAAACACAAAAAAGATTGTTTGTCCCTCACTTAGAAAATGGCTTGACTACTAAATGTTCACGCAGGCACTAACGACATTGTACTTAGTGACTATGAATTTCTAAATGATCGTTTTAAGACTGTAACAAGACCATATTGGAAAGAGATTCCAAGCTGATAGTTCCTGGCTTACTGCCCAGTCTCATCAGGAGCAAGGAGTCATTCAGTAGACTGCAGGTTAAATAGCTAAGCAGCTTCAAAAGCCGTGATTCTGAAGGAGAACCGGGTCGCTAGACTCCGAGCTGTCAGACTAACTATCTCAATCACTCCCTAAATGAAGTTCTGACTTTTGGTGTCGATGTTTACAAGGCTCGTGCATTTTCCCCCGAATGACGCCGTGTCTGATTAGTCTTCTCTGAATTTTGGAGGAGTGCAAACTAAACTAAAAATAAAGTAGACGTCTTCCAGTTAGTTTGGAAAGAGTCCCTCTGACTGATACCAGACTGCTGTCATGACCCCAGCAGTGTATGCTTGAACCCTGATGGAAAGCAGTCAGAACCGAACTTGGGTCGTAGTTGTTCGGTTGTTTATTAACAAATCATTAGTCCATTCCAGATTTTTTCGATTACCCTTGAACTTAATAGCTCTGATTCCTCCAATAAGAAAATGGAGCATCAGAATGAGAACATATGTGCAGACTACCAGTAATCTGTTGGCCTGTGTGTCTGTGTGTGTGTGAGTGTGTGTGTGTGCTACCAAGGGCTCTGATGATCACCAGTCCTTTTTCAACAACGGTTTAAGGAGTTCGGTTCCATTTGGTTTTGAGCTCTGTACCATGATTCAGCCTGCTGACCCAATCACATGTTCACTACTCAGTGCTGTCTAGATTCTGTCTGGATTATCACCAGTGATTGTTGGTCCAGTAATGAACAGAACTATTTCCTCACTCAGCCTGTGCCATGGGTCCAGATTTGTCAAGTTAGCGGTTGTTACATTTACAGCATTTAGCTGACACTTTTTTACAAAGCAACTTACAATTCTGAGTGAGCACAGGTTGAGCAGTTGAGTGTTAAGGGTCTTGTTCAGGGGCCCAATAGTGACAAAGGTGGAGGTGGGACTTCAACGGGCAACCTTCTGATTACAAATCAAGTACCTTCACCATTGCCCCACAGCCTCTCTGCTAGTATCACATTTCCAACACACCTTTCCTGTCGAAGATGTGGAGAAAACGGTTGTCCAACAGTGTTTCATTCTGGTTTCCAAAAGCATCTCGGTTCAGAATCAGAGTGTCCAGCACCAGGGCTGTCTGACATGATGGGCTTAGTGGTAAATGTTGGAGGGGAAACCAGAGTCCCTAATTATCATTTAACTAAAAGAAAGTGGTTATGTAAATCTAGGTGGGGGCACTAAGCTGTCCAGCTAGCTCAGGTCCTCCCTAATCCAACACTGCCCTACGTGCTTTAAAGGACCTGACCGTATGTCTGTGTGTAGGGGGAGGTGTAGGACCTGGGTGGCCCTGTTGGCGTCCCAAACCCGAGTGTCACTTTTGGCATCCCAAACACGGGTGGCCCTGTTGGCGTCCCAAACCCGAGTGTCACTTTTGGCGTCCCAAACATGGGTGGCCCTGTTGGCGTCCCAAACCCGAGTGTCACTTTTGGCATCCCAAACATGGGTGGCCCTGTTGGCGTCCCAAACCTGAGTGTCACTTTTGGCGTCCCAAACATGGGTGGCCCTGTTGGCATCCCAAACCCGGCGCTCTGCACGGCCTCGTCCAGTCCCTCTGTGAGCCAGAACACAGCTCTTCCACAGTCCACCATTCTCATCTCTCCTCTTTATCCCGATTCACTAGCTTAACGCAAAAGTCCTTCCCAACACTTAGCACTGGGTCTTCCATGGCAGGTGATACCAGGCATATATTTGATTCTTTCTAACATCCACGATTCCTACCTCGGGAGCTTTCAAGCTCTTTCTTCTGAATCTCAAGGGCAAAGTCAGTACCTGTCAGTACCTGTCTCTGCCCTGCTAGTGCAGTCTAACATGAGGCACAGTCCGCGTTAATGTGGCTTAACCCGAGCGCCTTGGACTGGCGTGTAATCAGCGGTGCGCGGGGAGTGTCTGGATCGTGGCTGATTTTACTCTGCAGTGCTTCCTGTGTTCCTTCCCCTTTTACTCTTCATCTCCTCGCTGTTCCCACATGCTCTTCCTCTCCCACCTTCGACACCACTCCCTCCCTCCCTCTCTCTCTCTCTCTCGTTCATCTTCCATCCTTCTCTCTCTCTATCTCTCTCTCGCTCTCTTTCTCTCTTGCCCTCGCTTCCACTACCCCCCAATCATTTTGACCTTGAAAATGATTCTGCCATTATATTCATCACCATCATCGCCATAGTGCCCATGCACTTGATTTGAGAGATGGGCTGCAGTATGCGCCTGATCCAGTACGAGCGTGGGTGTGTGCGCACGTGTTAGTGCGTGTGTGTGTGTGTATGTGTGTGTACAAACGTGTGTAAGAAAGAGTGTGCACATGAATGTGTTTGTTATATTTATGCACTACCACTTATGTCTAGACCAACACAGTACATAATGCTTATGTTTGCGTGTATGTGTGTATGTGTGTCGGCTAACGATGCAGGTAAGGCTGAGCATACCAGTGCAATACTTGATTACGCATTGTGCACATGTGTGTGTGTGTGAGACTGATTAGTTTGTACTCTATAAGAACCCCCTGTGGTTGCGTATAGTGTCAGTCGTCAGTCCTGACACCCCTGCCTCCAGTTGGCCACTTTCTGAGCTGTGTCTGGGTGGGTGCAGCAGAGAGGGTCTCTTCTCTCCACTTTCCCTTGGTGTTGTTGAACAGATGGACTGTAGGCAGGCACCCGTGTTTCCCAGGACTGAGTCATACATTATTAATAATACAAGTCATTAAGAACTCCCTCTCTCTGTCCCTGGAATCCTTCCTTCATCTGCCTGTCTTCTTCTTATTCATCTTGGGGGATTATGCGCAACAACACTTACACACACACACACACACAAACACACACACGCGTGTGCGCGCGCACGTGCATACGCACTCATGCATACTTGCACACCCACACACACATACATACGTTCACATGCACACATGCACACACACAAATGTTCACTGCCCCTCTTTTGAACCCTGGGCTAAAAAAAAATTCTCTCACTTCTTTGCCTTTTATAAAATTCATCGTACACATTATCTGTGCTTATCTGATTCATAGCGCATGTTCATAGCATGTGTTTGCAGCCTGTGTGGTTCCCGACACCATGACCTTGGTATGACCTTCTTATGTCATTCACTATGTGTGCTATTGTATTCCTTACACATCTTTATAGCTTAAGCTTATGTTTTTTTGTTGTTGGAGTGCCATTATTGGCCTTTGACTTGGGTTGTACAATATATCTCTTTTTAATCTTTATCTTGATGTTGACATTTGCGATACCGATATTGCAAATGGATGCAACAGGCATATCCTACCTCTAATAATTTATTTTTTAAAACATAGTGTACCTAAATAAATTTCATCCAGGCCAGTGTTGAACCATGTCAGATCAAGGATTTGTCAGTGGGATTGTGATAAAATGCATGTCAGATCACAGTCTCAAATGCAGTAGTATATCGGCGGTGTGGCATCTTTACCCAGTGCAGGTTCACTAAACAGGCTTGGTAGGTTCTTACGTATTGCTTTGTGATCTAGCCTTTGACCTTACCTTGACTTTGGCGGTCTCCATGGTGAGTGTTGGATGTATCGTGGGACATGTGCAGTGGTTATTACAAGCCACTGTGACATCTGCATTACACTGATAGTTCCACTCCACTTTAGTCAAATAACTGTGTGTTTGATTGAGTTGTCACAGGCCAGCTGCAGTGTGTGTGTGTATGTGTGTGTGTGTGGAGATGGGGGTGTGAGCGAGGGAGAGTGTGTGTGTTTGTATGCTTTGTCTCTGTCTCCTGTCCTTCATAAGCTCCACAGAGCAAAACATCTCTGTGTCAGGCTGTACAACCTTCCTTACCACTGCTGGACCCTGTTCTGCTTGCTTCAGATTCCACACACACACACACACACACATGCAATTTCTAAATTCCAGGATGTATTTAGACCAAACGGGTCTACATTTAGGTTCATACAAAGTCTTGTTGCAGTTCTGCGTCACTCCGTTTAATCGGCTGCTTAGTTCTTGCTGATTGAGCTGATTGGCGAATGTGGGCAGTTGGAAAGAGATTTGCTTCCTAAACCCGAGCGATCCACATGGGTCTGCCTCTGCTTTTCATTTCAAAACTCAGACTGAAGACCCGTCTATTTGAGGAATATTTAAATGACCACTGGCCCTGCTCCCATGTTAACTAACTGAAACTCTAGTACTTATTGTAGGTATTGTTTGTTTATTACACTTATTGTTGTCTGTTATATGTGTTTTATACTTCTAGGCAGCATTATTGATCCCTGTCTTAGTAAAGTATTCTAGTTCATTGGTATCTTGAACTCTAACTTACTGTACTGGCTTTTATGTTCTCAATGAGTAAATGACAAAACACTTTTGTAAGTCGCTTTGGATAAGAGCGTCTGATAAATGCCATAAATGTAAATGATTCACGCAGTTTAGACGATATAAGACGATGTAAATGCAGCAGAATGGTACAGTGTCCAGACCCATCGCTCTGAATGGATGTGATCTTGTATCCGTGCGGTGCCTGTAAAACCCCTCCCACTCTCTCACAGGTCGTGAACTCTCACGGGTCGTGAGCTCCCCATCACCCGCTGTCTCTTTGCCGTTTTCTTCTTCTGCTCTTCAGCTTTAAGCACCCCGCACCCCACATTTCTACATTCTGTCCTTTATCCTCTGGAATGGAAGCTTCACAGGGAAAGTTTAGCTGTTACTTTGGTGGTCTTTTTCAGTATGGAAGGACCCCCCCCTCATCCTTCCTCTCTTTCCCAGGCACAGTTGCTCCTCTCTGGGTACAGCTTTACCCCAGAGGCGACGCTTGGATACCAACAGCTCTGTGTAACCCGCAAGACTCAGGAGTGCCTATCAGTTCCTCCATAGCTGTCTGAGGATGAGAGAGAGAGAGAGAGAGAGAGAGAGAGAGAGAGCGCGAACGAGGCAAACACAGTGAAGGAGATAATGGCCAAAGGCTTCTGCTGCTGCACAGAATGGTCTGTACCTTTAAGAGAGAAAGAGAGAGAGAGAGAGAGAGAGAGAGAGAGAGAGAGAGAGAGAGAGCATGCTACCCGTGTATTTTACTCATTCCAAGCAGTAAATTGAGCACCTTAGCAAAGCTTCTCTGCCATGCACACACTCACAGAGACCGCTGTGCAGATCCAGACGTTCACGCAGAATTGAAGGGAGGCTCAACATTGCTGGCTTGCTCTCTTTGACGTGCGTGCGCGCGCGCACACACACACACGCACACACACACACACGCACACGCTCACACTCGCTGACGCGCAGGCAGTGCTGAGCAGAGCCGAGAGGAGCAGCTAGAGAGAGAGACCATCTCGCATGCGAGCAGAGAGTGAGTGATAGCGAGGACAACAGCGTGTGGAAAAGGGGTGTGAGAGAGAGAGAGAGAGAGAGAGAGACAAAGAAGAAGGAAGACCGAAGAAGAGCAGAGAACAGGAAACGTGGTCCACCCTCGGAGACGCTATCGCACTGGTCTGGGGAGAAGCGCAGCAGAGGAATAAGGACAGGAGGGAGGAGAGAAAAAAAGAGGTGGATCAGGAAGCGCTCGGGCAACTCTCTCGTCGGCGGCGGAGCACAGAGACGGCATCATGGGAAATGCACCCTCGCAAGGCACGTCCCCCTCTATCTCCCTCCACACTCGTGTAGCAGGTAGTTTTTGGCTGGCGTATGATTGGCGGTTCTCCCACAGCTTCTCACTGTGTCGTTCACCTCCTTGATTTCCCAGATCCGAGAGGGGGTGGGGAGACGGAAAGGTGTGTGCGTTTGTGTGTGCTTGCGTGTGGGCGGGCGGGTGTAGCGGTGGATCTGCTTGCTGTCCTGTTGTTGCTATGCGTGGCAGTCAGCCTCCGTGCGCTCCAGAGGGTGCGGGGAGGCCGACCGGGGGAGCAGCCGGGCACGGGAGAGGCGTAGCGGGGAGGCAAGCATGTGCGGACGGCGTGGAGGTGGAGAGATGCACATGTCTGCGAACGCGGGGAGGGAGGACGAGAGGAGGTGCCCACCCTGGTGTAGCCCTCGCAGCACACAGGCGGCGTGCGCGCGCGCGTGTCTGTGAGAGGCGGACGTGGCCTGCTCTGGCTGCAGCCTGGTCCTCGCGGTCTCGGCCACTGTGGAAAGCGCATATGCGGGTGGGAAAGCGAGAGATGGAGAGGAGAGAAGAGGGGGTGTGTGTAGCAGTGCTTCCTGAAGTGTCACAGAGCGCTGGAGAGAGAGAGAGAGAGAGAGAGAGAGAGAGAGAGAGAGAGACGCAGGGAGAGAAAGTGTATAAGTAAGGCAAAAGGAGAATGAGTGGGACAAGCATTGAGATTCTCAGGGAGACATTGGAGGAGAAAAGGTCATGTGACGGAAGTGAGAGACAGATCATGAAAACAGCCAAAGAGAAGGCAAATTAGGAGGGAGAGAGAGAAAAGAGCTGAGAGGAGACCTGTTTGAGACCTGTTTGAGACCACCTGTCTCTGGCCTGAGAACACGCTATGATAAGTCAAAGAAGGAAGTAGTGAGGAGAAGGCACCGTGTGTGTGTGTGTGTGTGTGTGTGTGTGTGAGTGTGTGTGTGGGGGGGGGGGGGGAGGCATTGCTGTTGTTGACAAAAACACCAACACTTCCCTGTCAGCCCTGGACTTGAGCAATAGAGTCTCCCCCTCACAAGGCCAGAGAGGGAAGTAAACGAGGGGAAGAGAGGATGGAGCGAAGCGCAGGAGGAGTGCGCAGAGCGGAGGGATGAAAGAGGAGAGTAGCGATTATTGCTGAAGGAGGAGGAAAGAGAGAGAGAGGTGGAGGGATAAAATAAAGGCGAGGAGGAGGAGAGGCGGAGATGAGGCAGTGAGATAGCTCTGTGTGTGTGTGTGTGTGTGTGTGTGTGTGTGTGTGTATGTGGGTGTGTGTGTGTGTGTGTGTGTGTGTGTGTGTGTGTGTGTGTGTGTGTGTGTGTGCGTGTGTGTGTATGTGTGTGTGTGTGCGTGTGTGATGCTGGACCATCTGTGTGTGTGTGTGTGATGCTGGACCATCTGTGTGTGTGCGTGTGTGTGTGTGTGTGTGTGTGTGTGTGTGTGTTTGTGTGTGATGGATGTGCCTTCTCTGTGTAGGTGGGTGTGTATCTGATGCGAATATGATCTCTGATGGATTAAAAAAAAACATCATATTGGTAAACCATTTGTGTGACAGTGAAAGGCATCCGTTATTTAACCAAAATCATTTGCTGTATGGTGTGAAAGCTTTATTGAAAACACACACACACACACACAGCATGCATCGGAACAGAACAGCAGCACACAACTGATTTGTTGGAGGGTTCATTTACATGTACCTCTATGATATCAGTATCACAATATCCAAAATTATGATACCACCTGTATGTGTAGGCAGTTTGACAGGCTGTACCATCACACCAGTGCACTTGGCCCATGTGTCCCACATTAGTTTATATTATTAGATTTTTAATATCATTAATATGATATTTTTCTATTATTATAAATGATTGTCTCTTGGTACAGGTAACAATTTACATGCCTTCAAACAAATATCTCAATGGTACAAGTGAAGAATAAATAAGTCTGGAAAGAATCTGGAATTTGGAAATATGCATATGCTTGAACCCTGATGGAAAGTAGTCAGAATAGAACTTGGGTCGTAGTTGTTCGGTTGTTTATTAACAAATCATCAGTCCGTTCCAGATTTTTTTCGATTACCCTTGAACTTAATAGCTCTGATTCCTCCATTAAGAAAATGGAGCATCAGAATAAGAACATATGTGCAGACTACCAGTAATCTGTTGGCCTGTGTGTGTGTGTGTGTGTGTGTGTGCTACCAAGGGCTCTGATGATCACCAGTCCTTTTTCAACGACAGTTTAAGGAGTTCGGTTCCATTTGGTTTTGAGCTCTGTACAATGATTCAGGCTGCTGACCCAATCACATGTTCACTACTCAGTGCTGTCTAGATTCTGTCTGGATTATCACCAGTGATTGTTGGTCCAGTAATGAAAAGAACTATTTCCTCACTCAGCCTGTGCCATGGGTCCAGATTTTTCAAGTTAGCGGTTGTTAAGCCTCACTGTTACTGTTGCATTTCCAACACACCTTGCTTGTCTAAGATTTGGAGAAAACGGTTGTCTAACAGTGTTTTGCTCTGGTTTCCAAAAGCATCTCAGTCCAAAATCAGAGTGGATAGATTTTGTTGAAAGATTTCGTCTCTTATGCATGACGTGTTTGGCTGGTTCCCAAAAGCGTTACAGTCTAAAATCTTGGTGATTTGTGTCCAGGATGTGTCCAGCACCAGCGTTTTCTGACATTATAGACTTAGTGGTAAGTGTTGGGAGGGGGGATGAGGTTGAGAGTGAACTGAGGTATATGCTCTAAGCTGTCCAGCTCTACATGCTTTAGAGGACCTGACCGTATGCCTGTGTGTAGGGGGAGGTGTAGGACCTGGGTGACCCTGTTGGCGTCCCAAACCCGGCGCTCTGCACGGTCTCGTCCAGTCCCTCGGTGAGGCCGAGCAGAGCTCTTCCACGGTCCACCATTCTCATCTCTCCTCACAGGCCTAGTCTGTGTTAATGCGACTTAACAGTGTAGTTGTGAAAACTCAGAACTTTGTTGCCCACGTAACCACAAAGCAGCCTGGCTCCTATTGTAGATCCTAATGAATTTGTCCAGGGAGCAGCATGGCCGTCTCCTCTAGTGCTGTAAATACGACGTCCTGCACTTCCAGATCGATAACTGCTCCCGCGTTTGGTTGACGCGCTTCAGTAATTAACTAGCAAGTTCGCCGTTGAAAGTGAGCAACACGGGAGTTCCCACTGACGCGTTGGCTTAGAGAGGACCGGACCCCTCAGGCCTGCGGTACCGAGTCC
Source organism: Electrophorus electricus (assembly GCF_041902795.1). Taxonomy (NCBI): domain Eukaryota; kingdom Metazoa; phylum Chordata; class Actinopteri; order Gymnotiformes; family Gymnotidae; genus Electrophorus; species Electrophorus electricus. The sequence goes on along the minus strand of NC_137499.1, from coordinate 38,107,309 downwards.
GTCACCCTTCCACACGTGCATCACTGTCGGCCCACTCTCGAGGGGGGGGCCTTTGTGTCATAGTGGATCAGTTAAAAATGCCAGACATTTTCCTTTCTTCATTTCACTGGACGGCTTAACCAGCGTAACAGGTATTTTGTCAGATTATGCTGTAATACTTTAAGGCACCCTGGGACTGGAGTTTTAATTTCATGTGCAGTGTGGAGCTGTGAGAACACACTCTGAGGAATTAGGCTGTGTGTTGGCATCCAGCAGTCTTTCTGCTAAAGCCTGGGTGCTTGCGTTTTTGCTGACGCTATTATCTTATCACTCTGTGTGTGTGTGTGTGTGTGTGTGTGTGTGTGTAGCTGAGCTAACACTAGCTCTGTACAGTCAATCTAACACTGTCTCTGTGCAGCTCAGCTAATGCTGTGTATCTCTGTGCAGCTCAGCTAATACTGTATATCTCTGTATGGCTGAGTTAATGCTGTATCTGTGCAGAGGAGCTTACACTGTGTATCGCTAGGTAGCTGTGCTAACACTGTGCATCGTTGGGTATCTGCTAGTGACGGCACTGTGTATCTTTCTGCACCTGAGCGAATGCTGCGTGTCTTTGTGCTGCTGAGCTAACGCTGGATATCTCTGTGTTAACATTAGAGCTGTGGACAAGCTCTTACCGACAATGCAAAAATGAAAATGGGTAGGGTTTACCCTGCAGACGGGTCGGGTTTAACCCTGCAGACAGGTCGAGTTTAACCCTGCAGATGGGTCGAGTTTAAACGTGCCAGCTAGTCTTGTACCTGTCCAAAAATAAACACAGAAGTTATTTGTCAAACCTTTCATTGAGTGATTTCTTCTTTTCTACTCATTTGAAAGGTAGAATGGACAAATTCAATTGGCTTGGTAAAAATCAGAGTTTATAATGGTCTTTTGCGTTCTGTTCAGTGAACAAAGGCAATCCCAACCTCACAATGAGGCAATTATTCCACTCATTTTTCTTAGTTCTTTAAAATTGTGTGAATCATTTGACAGTGCATTTAGCGTAATGGAGTGTCACGGACCCCTTCACCCTCTCTGAGCCAACACTCCTACATATAAGGACCACCGGAGCAAACACTGGATAACACAATACCTACAATACTATAATTATCAAATAGACCAGGTGTGTAAAGAGTATCTGAGGAGTGACGCTAGTTTGTATGTTTGTACCTTATGGTATATGATGGGTATTTGTGAGTGTGTGTGTGTGGAGTGGATCGCTGTGTGTGCATGCATGTGCCATGTTGTAAGAGCTATTTGTTTTGTGCCAGTTCCCCAATCTCTGTTGCACAAAGCAAGCGCTTCTTGATTTGTGATTGGCTGGTGGTGACATAATGGTTTGGGGCAGCGCATTTCTGATTGGATGGGGGAAGGCTTCTTAGAAGAACCTGCTGTGGTGAGTTTGGCAGGGGAGAGGGTCACTGCTGGTACAGTAAATTCTCCAGGTCTCCTCCTCTGATGGGACTAGTGCACTCTGGGATATGCCAGTCCTCCAGGAGTAGCATCATTATGGCAGGTGACCTTGAAAATCAGAGTCCTTCCAGTTCATTCATGGCTTTATTCACCTTGCGAAGCTCTTCCTCCCATATTATTAGGTGTGCTGCGCACGCGCGCACGCGCGCACGCACGCGCACGCACGCACGCACGCACGCATGCACACACACAGACAGGAGCTTCTGTTATTCACAGGGGTTGTATAATACCATTTCCCTGTAGTGGGTGAAAATGACTCTGTCTAGGTTCAGGCTACGTTTACCTACAACGATAACTTCCTCTCCCACATGAGTTTCCTCACACTGTTGGTTCTCACGGCACCAGAACACAGCAGCCTTCAGTGTCTCGGTGAATTTGGATGAAGCATGTAACTGATAGGACAGGTTGGGGGGTCTTGGGTGGTCTTGGGTGATTTTTGCGGTCATGGCTGGATCCAGCTGTCTGGTCTTGCTCCTGGTTGTCCAGCTCCAAAGACACCGTGATCAGGCTCAGTGAAAGAGGGACTGGTTAACCGCGTGACCAGGCACGTGAGACCAGAGGTCAGGACACAGCAGTGTAGAGGTCATTGTCTGCTGCTGTGGTCACAACATGTGCTGACGTGGTCTCGACGTGCGCTGACGTGCTTTCGACGTGCGCTGACGTGCTTTCGACGTGCGCTGACGTGCTTTCGACGTGCGCTGACGTGGTCTCGACATGCGCTGACGTGCTTTCGACGTGCGCTGACGTGGTCTCGATGTGCGCTGACGTGCGCTGACGTGAACTCTGGGATTCCTCATATATATTTTCTTTCTTTGTTTTTGTTCAGTGTTTGAAAATTACACCTTTGGAACAATGAATATCTTATATTGCACGTCTGAAATGTGTCATCATGGGTGTTGGTAACTAAGCATACAGCACACACACGTTTCATGAGCTTCACTGGCTAGGGAAGCTAACATGTCTTACGTAAGGTGTGTCTGGATTAGTCAGTGTGCAGTTCTGCTGAGCTTCACAGGAAAAGAGCAGAGATGTTTTCTTAGCGGTTCCTTCCTCTGGATCAATAGAGCTTTATGAATAAACAGACTCATCTGGGTTGACATCTCTCTTACCTTCCACTACTTCCCTGCATCCCCCCTCCCTTTCACTCTCTCTCTCTAAGAGCAATAAAAGGTTAACGAGAAGAATCTGTTCTCCCTTGCGTTTTGGGCAGTTCGGTGTTTGTCCACTCTCAGAGATCTCTGGGCAGGAAACATTAGGTGGTGCTTGTTTTGGTGTGTGACTGCCTTGGTCTAGTGTAGTTAATATAGTTTTACTGTTCGTCTGAGTTTGACTGGAGAAGGGGTTTAACCTTTGGGAAACTTGACCCTCTTGTCTTTCTCTCTCTCTCCATCATCATCATCATCATCATCATCATCGCTGGATCTAACTTTCCATCTAAAGTGATTAGTGCATACCACAACAGCCATGCAGGAAGTCAGTCCTGTGTCCTCTCTTTCAGGCAAGGTAAATGGCCTTTTCAGCGTCACCATGGAGACAACGCTTGCAAGAGGCCGGGCTCCGTGGCAACCACCTGACTGTTTTCCTCTTGAAGCACTTTGCTGAACTTTATTGTAGTTCTATTGTACTTTCAGATGTGGTGGACGGCGCATATTAAATAGCGAGAAAATGTTTATTAACACCAGCTGTATTTCGCTGGCATTCACGTGACGGCGTGCAGGCTTAGCATTACCGGCTAGGGCCAGTTTGTGAAGGGCTTTTTGGAGTTGGAAAGTCTACAAAATGGCCTGGTCATTGAAGCCTTTACGCACATGCATTTCAAACTCAGTCTCTCTCTCTCTCTCTCACAAAAGCACCTGTGACATGACTTCTCACCTGTCTGACTAAAATAGCACCCAGCTCCAACCCTGAATATCATTATTCTCTCTCAGCAACACAACTAGGTCAGTTTGGTCTGGCTGCCTGCTGTACACGATACTGCAGACAGAAGCGAATCGCGATCTCTCCTTGTGTTGCCGTCAGGTCCAAGAAACCGGTGAAACCACCTAAAGAGCACCAACGCAGTAGCTGTTAGCTGGTTGGTACAGTAAGCTGCTGCCTCAATGAAAAACCAGTCTAGCTAACACCAGTGGAAGCTAAGGCTGTGCGATACGATGTGAAATACTATATCGTGATTTATTTTGCCCAATATTATGATTTCCCTTAAAACATATAAAAATATATCCAGTGCTAAACAGTTGCTGATGTACCACAGTAAAAGACTAGTTAGCGTTATAAGACTTGTGGAGTCTTTTATAAATGAGGAAACTCCCAGGAAGCACATATGCGCACACACACACACACACACACACACACACACACACACACACACACACACACACACAAACAAAGTCATCATTTCGTACAGTGTCAGTTTGCATATAGTACCCTTCTGTGATATCGGTGTCGCAAAGGCCAATACTGAGGTAAATATTAAAAAATGACGTATGGTGCCACTCTGGTGGAAGCAAATACCGGCACGTCTGCCCTGCTTCAGTGAAGATATGTCATCCCCAACAACTGAACTTTCTGTTGCTGGTAGGTTTTTATTTAGCTTGGCTGAGAGCGTGTTCCTGTTTCCAGGGCCAGCCGTGCTGCGGCTCCAGAACTAACAGCCACAGATGCGGAAGAGCTCATGCTCCAGGTACGAGTAGCGTGTCGCCGGCAGGGTCCTGTGAGGAGCAGAGAAAGGAAGAATGGAGAGGAGAGGAGTGTTTTCTTGTAGTCTGTCTGTCCTGGGGGTGGTGTTTAATAATGAGTGAAGGAGAGAGTAGGGTGTTTAACGCTGGCTGCATTTCTGAACAGCCGCACTCCCAGTGGAGTGGCCGACCCATCTGTCACCTTTGGGGTGCGGGTGCGTGTGTGTGTGTGTGTGTGTGAATTGTTTACCTGTGCCTTTGCGTGTGCATGCATGCGTATGAGTGTGTGCTGAAATAATAATGTGTGTTATTTCTCTCTGTTTGACTTTCCGTGTCTCTTCTCGTTTTCCACTTTAGAGAGATGAGAGACTGAAAGAATGAGGGATGAGAAGAAAGCAGGATGATGGGAGAGAGAGGAACACAGTGAGGGGAAGACGGAAGAGAGGAAAATGGAGGGATTAAAAGAGAGAGGGAGGAAAACAGAGAGACAGAGAGAGTGAGATGGTGTCCATGGTTTCGTCACAGTACAAGCCTCACGTAATTCTGTGTCCTTTGTCACACCCTTCGCTCCCACCGGTACTGCTGTGGGATTCAACCACAGACAGAGATCCGTTAAGATTGGTTAAGATCCGTTAATCTCGGTTAACATCTGTTAAGATCCGTTAAGATTTGTTAAGATCCGTTAAGATTGGTTTGGCATCATCAGGAGCTTTCTAAAGTCTTCCTACTGCATTTACCCCTGCCCCAAGGCTGCCTGCCACATTTGCACCCTACTGTTTGTGTGTGTGTGTGTGTGTGTGAGTGTAAGTGTGAGTGTGTGTGTCTTATTATAGACTAAGCCTTCCTTTCATTGTGCGTTCTCTTAGCTGGGCCAAGCCTTAGCTATGTTGTATCTGTTGTTTGTCCGCTGTCATTTCCAGTGTGAGAAGATGATCTGTTTAAGGAGGGGTTCACCCCCACATTTCTTCACACAGCATGCACATGAATATGTAACTATATAAGATAGGAACAGGGGCTTTTTCAAGGAGAATACGCTAGTAGCAGTTGGGAGCAGTGTTGTGCACTTCACTTAAATCTCTTTGCTGAAAATCTTAAATGAATATGGTGTTTAAAATGTACTGAGATGTGATTCTACCATGTTATAGTTTATTATGCTAGCTGGATTTGAGATTAGTTGATGCCGGTAACATCCAGGTGCCTCCGCCAGTGCAGTGTAAGCAGAGGAAGGCTGACTGTGGTTAGCTGTATCTGACTGTGGTTAGCTGTATCTGACTGTGGCTGGCTATGGTCTGTTGGAGGCTAGGTAAATGAAAGGCCATCCCATATTTGTGGCGAACACTGAAGCAGATAAGAGTTCCACACGAGAAGTCCCACACCTCATCCAGACGGCGGACGAGCAGGGGGGCAGTCATGCGGCGCGCTTTGGGGCACCTGGTGTGACAAAGTCCAGCCAATCGGCACTGTTTTTTTCTCTCTGTAACCATGTTTCCAAGTGATGTCACAGGGTTGAGAACGCTGGAGCCCAAAAAAGAAATCCCCCCTGAAATAGTTGTGGCGTGAGCAGTCGTGTCTAAACCCTCCGCGCTCCTCGCAGTGGGAGACTCCAAAACGAACCTGCTGTCTGTTTTTCTTATTTATTGCTGTTTGTGTTTATTGCTCTTTTTTTGATCAGTGTAATGGTTTCTTTTTATTGACTCCTCAGCCTGGACAGAGAGGGAAAGGCTGCAGTTATGAATAGACAGACAGTAAATAAAACACGTATTGGACTGACAAAATGAATGCCTAGAGAATGTGTGTGTATGTGTGTGGTTGGGGGGGAAGAAAACGCAGGACACGACAGCTATCACCCCCTCCAAGTGCACACACCAATGCCTGCCATGCACACACAACCTCACACACAAGTACGCACACATGTGCGCACACACACGCAAATAAGCGGCTGTACATGCACACACATGCACACGCGCACACTTGCACACACATCCACATGCACAGACACATGTCCCTACACACACACGCACACACACACACGCACGCACACACACACACACACACACACACAAACACGCACGCAGGAGAAGGATCCATGTTCTGAGTCTCCAGTATATTTTGAGAGTACACCCTCTTCGTTTTCCATGGTGCAAAATCTCTCAGACGGTTACTAGGAAACTGAAGTTATGTTATTTCACTGCAGTTCCTCCTCCAAGGTGTGTGCGTGTGTGTCTGTGTGTGTGTGTGTGTGTGTGTGTGTGAGAGAGAGAGAGAGAGAGAGAGAGTGTTGAAGTTGTTGGCATAAAAGACTTGTTTTATGTTAGAAGCATGAAAGATGCTGCAGACTCCCTTCACTGTTTATCTCTGTGGAAACTTTATCAGCATAAACTAATATTAGTAGATCTCCATTCAAACATTTATGATCAAAGTTACTGGCTGTTATGTGTGTGTGTGTGTGGGGGGGGTGGGCATGGATGTGGGAGAGGGTGTGTGTGGGTGTGGGAGATTGAGACTGTGTGTGTGTGGGTGTCGGCGTGAGAGTGAGACTGTGTGTGTGTGTGTGGGTGTGTATGGGTGTGAGAGAGTGAGACTGTGTGTGGGTGTGTATGGGTGTGAGAGAGTGAGACTGTGTGTGTGTGTGTGTGTGTGTGTGGGTGTGTATGGGTGTGAGAGAGTGAGACTGTGTGTGTGTGTGTGTGGGTGAGTATGGGTGTGAGAGAGTGAAACAATGTGTGTGTGTGTGGGTGTGTGTGTGTGTCTGGGTGTGTGTGTGTGTGTGTGTGTGGGAGATATTCAATTGAAATGTAAATTTCCATAATTTACAACCCCCTTGTCACCTCCCAGGTCTACCAACCAACTGCTGTCTTGGCCAACTGGTGGAAAGGAGTGTAACACATGGTACAGGAGTGTAACACACGGTACAGGAGTGTAACACACGGTACAGGAGTGTAACACACGGTAGGGGGGTGTAAAACACGGCAGGGGGGTGTAACACAGGGTACAGCGGTGTAACACACAGTAGGGGGGTGTAACACACGGTAGGGGGGTGTAACACACGGTAGGGGGGTGTAACACACGGTACAGGGGTGTAACACACGGTACAGCGGTGTAACACACGGTAGGGGGGTGTAACACACGGTAGGGGGGTGTAACACACAGTACAGCGGTGTAACACACGGTAGGGGGGTGTAACACACGGTAGGGGGGTGTAACACACGGTACGGGGGTGTAACACATGGTGGATTCATACACTACCAAATAGAGCACACAGCCAATGAAATGGAGACATAATAGATTTGAGTCAAATTTTTAATGTGTACACGCTGAACATTGAAATTAAATAACAAAAAACCCTGTCAAACAGTAAACAGTTCACATAAAACACATCATTCAGGCAAGAAAATCCAGCTCAGATCAGAGAACCCAGAATTGGTGAGCAGAGTCTGGCAGCAGAGAAGGAGGAAACATCATTCTTTTAAACCAAGACTCAGATGCAGAGCTTCTTATGGACGTGTCAGAGCTATGAGACACGAAGCAGAGGTGTCTGTCAAGGGAAGAAAGCGTGTGTGGTTGAAGACTCCTGGATGTGTGCAAATGCTCTACAATCCACAAAAATACTCCCATATTGTCCTGTAACCCACTGCAGTACAATCTACTGCAGAATTTATTATTGAATATTATATTATTATTATTATTATTGAACATACACAGCTTTGTGTTGTGGTGTCTAAAAGTAAACGTGATGGGAGCGGGGTTCGGGCGTTTTTTTTTTTTACACTTTTTTCAGTGACTATTCAGTCAATTACATTAATTGTCACGTCAACCTGCAAGGGAAAGTGAACTTGCGATATCCCCCCAAACAGAGAAAACTATTGACAAAAGGTTAACACGACATTATTTATATGGAAGCAATTTGGATATCTGAAAAGCAACGAAGCACATATGTGAAACAAATAGGTAATTAATCTTTCATTATTAATTAATTAATATTACTTTATTCATATTACTTCAATGACTGCAATTAATTAATTAATTAATTACTTTATTTGTAGCCTACTTAAATGTGCCTGGCCATTTGTGATCCGCTTTTTATGTCTGCAACCATCTACAAACATTTGAGATGTTTGCTACCCTGCCAAAGTATAGCATTTAGTTTTATTTGATTTATTTTCATTTTAATTATTTTAATAAGTATTTTAATAACTTGTACAAGCTATCTTTTATTGTTTTGTTAAAGCATGTTCGCACAGTTAAATGTTTACCTTATATTGTCTTATTTTGGTAAATAAATTGTTTAACTAAGGAACCCTCTGGTTTCCTCAGGCTTCAGTCATTATCAGAATATTCATCAAACTAGCAGCATTATTAAATTATATCTCGTAATAATTATCGATATTGATCAATATGGGAAAATATCATGATCATATTTTTCCATATCGCCAGCTCTGTGCTCACACAGACACACGTGAAAACCGTTGATGTCCACTGCCATGAGCTGATTTAGCTACTGGAGATATACATTCTGCAAAAACCCCCCCAATAATATAAGCATTACTGAAAGTGTTTTTTAAATGCCTGCAGTAAGATAATTAGTAAGACTAAGATATTGACGTAGGATAATTCTCAATAAAGCATAATTTAGCATTTCATATAAAAATAAACAAAATAAACTAAAAAACTAAAATCATTGATGACACATTGATGACACACAAATGACACGTGTCAGGACTCGATAATCCTTAAAATACACATTCATGGGTTGATATGTGGGTACGTAATAAGTCATAAATATTGTTTTCTACGTCATAGCAGAGACACTGGAAGTCTAGCAGGCAGAATGCGCCCTGATGTCGGTGTGGCATCACAATGCTGGCTCACCATTGTGCTGTCGGTCTGCCATCGATGGAAGGCGATATCGTTTATCGGCCTAGCCCTAACGTTGTACTCTATAGTCTTTATGCTTGAACGTGCACCGTATTACCAGTCAGGTGTAGCAAACCACGTCCCGAGCCTGCTCAGATCGTCCTGCTCACGATGGTGTGTTCCCAGTGCAACAAATCACTCTGTTCTTCTGCACATTTATTGAACTACCAACCACAAGTATTTAGCATGAAGCAATTCTCAAGGGGAAAATATACAGGGAGGCTAAAAAAACCTGTACACTGTACAAAATTGTGTGTTTTTATCTAAAAATTCCGTAACCGTGCCTCCTTAAACTTCTATGTTCAAATAGTAGGTTAATAGATTATATGACATGTTATTGCTCTAACATTTATTATTTTAGTTTCACTGAAAAAACAAATTTAAGGCATTAAGTTTATTCACCTTTTGATATTAAAACAACATTTTTCACAGTGTTATGTTCCATTTTCTGCAAAGGGAGAATCTAACATCTGACATCGTCAGCTTCAAGCAGCATGTGGCACAGCTGGGATTTAAACCTGCATTTCAGCAGTCATTTCAGCACCTATGCTCTGAAGTTTTTGCCCCATCTTACTTGTGTTGTACTGATGCTGGAGCACGGCTCCTTCGCCCCGGCGAGGGCGTGTGGGCCCTGGGACCGATGACTGGTCCCTTTAGACACGCCATCTGGCGTCTCCTCCTGTGTTGACTGGTGCTGATGTCATCACTGTTGGACAGGTATCAGAGCAGCAGGGCCTCCAGTGGTCACTTGGCGTCGGCACGGGGCCGAGTGCCGTCAGTGTAGGTGTTATTTGGAACCTCGCTAACCCACTCCATCTATAACAGATCTGCTCGCTACGAGAAGCTTCACTCGGGCCGATTCTCCTCTGCCCGCCTCGTGGTGCTCTCGTCGGGAAGACCAAGGACCTAACGTTTCCTGTCCAGGGAAAATAACTGCACTGCATGCAGCTCCGTATCTCAAAGACACATCGCATGAGACGACAGTAGGCAGGACCGCAGTCTAAACATTTAACTCTGTTTAGCACAGTCAGTACACACACACACCCCCAGAAGTAAATACACTGAATCTTACACACACACACACCCTTTTCCTCTCCTTGTACTCTGCGGTATGCAAGGCTAGTGTCATTATTGGTGGTTATTATGGATGTGTCTGTTCTGCGTGTCTGGTTTATGCAGGCTCAGTGAAGTCTTTCCTGTTCCTGCAAAGATCAGGCCTACAAATGCAGGGGTTTTGTCTCTGACATTTACAAAGCATCTGCTCATATATGCTTCCATTCTCTGAGCACACGCACCGTGTTCTGAGAGCTGGCGGGGGCTTTTAGTGTGGCCAGCCTGGGGCGCGTGTCACTGAGTCTCAGCTTGGACACGATCTGATGCTTCTGTGATTAGTGTGAATGATTAGAATAGAGACATGAAGAAAGTAGAACTCTGTGTCATGGTTCAGTAAGAAATGCAGTTTTAAATACATTATATCGTTTTTGGTCCAAAATCTGAGCCGTCCGTCCGTCCGTCCGTCCGTCCACCTCTCCAGACTCCCTGTCTGTACCTCGCTGTCCCTTTGCCGCTACAGCTCCATCCTCCTGAGTGGTCTTAGCCCTTGTTTGATTTTCGTCACGCTCTCTGTCGTATAGAATGTTCAAATATTCATGAGCTGCCGGAGTCCTTGATGCAGAGAGCTGTCATGTCCCATAGGGGAGCCTCTTGTGTTTCTCCAGATTCATTTAAACAGCTTTTTTTCTAGCCAGGTGGAAATCCTAGATGCGCATACCTGCGTGCGTGCGTGCGCGCGTGCGTGCGTGTGTGTGTGTGTGTGTGTGTGTGCGTGCGTGCGTGTGTGTGTGTGTTGGTCTCAGGAGTGGCTGCCATGCGCTGCTTATTAGATTTTATTTCCAGCAATAGCAGCAGGAGAAGCGCAGGGAGGATGCGATGGAAACGTCACCCTCTCTCCAGAGAGGAGCCTGAGGTGGGAGGAGCCCTGAGAGGAAGGCGCCTGTGGTGGGAGGAGCCGTGATGGGAAGGAGGCTGCGGTGGGAGGAGCCGTGATGGGAAGGAGGCTGTGGTGGGAGGAGCCCTGAGGGGAAGGCAGGAAGGAGAGAGAAGATTATTGAGTTAGTGATTCTGGTACATGGCGCCATGCTAGATTTATATGTCTGTGCGTGAGGGTGTGTGAGTGTGTGGGAAGGTATTGTTACGACCCCGTCTAGGCTGTGAGGCTGTAACAAGGAAAAAGAAATGTAAACGGATAACAGAATGTAAATTGTGTAAAAAGTGAACAGCAACAAAACAAACAGAAGCACAAATGGAAGTCTCCTTTTTGGTGTATTTCACAGAAGATATTATTTATAAACAATCTTACTGGTGCAATGTCTTCAGGAGTGACCCAGGCCAAAACAATAAACAAAACCCACACCAATGAAAGAAAAGTACACACTAAATAATCCTCATAACAGAAGAAACACACGGCAGACTTCCCTGACTACCTGACACAAACAAAACCCACACCCAACAAAAATGGCAGGCACTCCCTACCACCAGCGTCCAACACCAAAGCACCAAACAAAACAATATTTAAAGTCTTTATACAATATCTATAAGTATATATGCAACAGCTACCAAAGCAGGAGGGGCCAAGCCAAAGAACAAAGTCCAAAAATCACCAAAGTCATAGAAAATTTCAACCACAAGCCAAACAAACCAACAAGTGCAATCCATCAAAACTGTTTCCCTTCTCTCTTGTGTTAGGGGCCATTAAATAGCAGGAGCGAGGAATGGGGGTGGAGTCTCCAACGCGGGAAATTGTGACAGTGAACCTGAAAGACACACACACGTCCATCTTTCTGTAACATATGTATGAGGGTGTGTGTGTGAGGGTGTGTGAGTGTATGCGCGCACAGGTACGTGTGTATGTGAGTGTGTGTATGCACGAGTGGGTGTGTGTAAGTGTGTGTGTGGTAGTGGGGATGTAGGAGCTGTGTTTGGCCACACTGTGTAGGGCTGTGATTTATGTCATTAACATTTTCATTGCCAGTGTGGATGAAAGGCCGTAGGTGTTAGACAGAAGCACACACACACACACACACGCACACAGAACTTCATACAAAGGAAGCGAGCAATGCAGTAGTTTGTGTAACTTCTACCAGGACTCTTTGTCTTTATTGCACTCCACCAACCCCCATACTATCCTCAGGTTTCTGGACGTGTTCCCACTCTCTGCTTGAGTGTGTGCTTGCTGATGGCTGTGGTCATGTCACCGCTCTAGTGCTGTCAAACTGCGTCACACAAACCAGCGCCTTAGCATGATTAGCGTTTTACTGATGCTAAGATCACACAGGCAAACCCGCACAGTTCCAAATCACAGTACAGGAATGCAAACAGGCAGAATAAGGGGAATATAGGGACAGCCTCGGAACTGGGAGCACAGCAAGAGAGACCTCGCCACAGGCCAAGGAGAGGGTGGAGTGTGTGAATGAGGCACACGTGATGGTGAGGACAAGCAAGAGTCAGGGTGGAGCACGTGACCAGCAGACTCAGAAGCAGAAGGACTCTAGAGGCGAGGCACTGTTACATCATTATAGGACGTTACACCTGCAGTAAAGGCAGCGGGAGTCTAGAGGCCGTTAAATCGTTATAGAATACACACACCGGCTTCAATCTCGGCTCTTCCACGTGCCAAAAATAAGCACCGGAACAAAGATCCAGATCCCTGGACTGGCATCCAGAGCCCAGATTGACCCTCCTGGTCGAGCGTGTCCGTAACGCTGGCCTCTCCTTCAGGTCATCTGATAAAGGCACACTGTACGGAGGAGCTGTCCTGCCTGCAGGGTGGACGTTTTGGGGGAGACTCTACTGCGGTGCGCCCTGTGCTGTTCAGGGGCTCTGTATTACGCACTAGAACTTCAGCGTGTAGTGCTACCCCCAGCGTACCTCTCTTAACCTTAGGGACCGCCTTTTCTCCTTCCTGTCTGGGCTGGTCTGGGCTGCAGCATGCCACTGGACGCACCCGAGAGCTGAAAACATTGTTTATGCAGCAGGACACTTACGTGATCTACAAACACGTGACCTTGTCACGCGTGACAGGCATGACGTGTGGCTGGGGTTTAGTACTGTGTGAGTCATTAGAGACTGAAGTAGAGGAAAATGACTGATGGAGAGAATGAGAGAGAGTCAGAATAAAGGGGTGGGGGCTTGAGTCCAGTCATTAGTCATTTCTGAACTGTTTCATTACTGTTCATCACCTCTTTGTATCACTCTCTGCTAGCGCCCATGTCAAAGGTCAGATCTACATGTAGAATGTCTGGTGTTTTCCCTGAAAAAGGTCTGATGTTTGTCCATGTAGAATGTCTGATGTTTTTTGTATTTAAAAGGTCTGATGTTCTCCTACGTAAAAGGTCTGATGTTCTCCTATGTCAAAGGTCTGATATTCTCTTTGTCAAAGGTCTGATCTACATATAAAAGGTCTGATGTTCTCCTACGTCAAAGGTCTGATGTTCTCCTACGTAAAAGGTCTGATGTTCTCCTACGTCAAAGGTCTGATGTTTTCCTACGTAAAAGGTCTGATCTACATGTAGAAGGTCTGATGCGTTTTCTGTATTCTGGTCCTTGTTCCCCCCCCAGGCTCGTTCTGTCTTCCTCTCTGCATGTGTCGTACGGAACACAGTCCGTGTGCTACACTTGAGGTTCATTATTGATCCTCCCTCCCCCTGTCTGTCATTCCCTTAGTTTGACACATGGATTGCAGTGTTGTCAGGTCTCTACCCTGCAGCACAATCTCTCTCTCTCTCTCTCTCTCTCTCTCTCATGCTCTTTCTACCATTCTCTTCGTTTGACACATGGATTTCTGTAATGTCGGGTCCCTAGCCTGCAGTATTCTCTCTCTCTCTCTCCTCCCTCGCGATCTTTTCCCTCCAACCATTGTTCATTGCGCTTATGTGGCTGTTGTCTCCATTGTCCACTGTCTCTGGCATGACTTCAGAGTGGACCCGTCTCCCACGGCGACTGGTGTCCGTGACCGAGCAACAGCAGAGGTATTGTCCAAGCTTGACCATCTGGGTTAACAATGTTAATTGGATTTCTTAGATTGTAATATAGGACCAGTGAGAAGTTCACACTCCAAATAACACTTTTGATTTACTAACACAAAACCATTCCTACACAGACCAGTGTGTAGAAGGGTGAACACGTACACACACACACACACACACACACACACACACACATATCCACACATGCTCACGCTCACACTCACATGCACGCACCCTCCCCCCCATACACACCCCCACACACACAGTTTTTCCTCACTCATGTTAGTCATAATAAACATGTTATGGTTCTTTCTCTTTCCTTTACCCCCAAGAACACACACACACACACTCTCACACACACACACACACACACACACACTCTCACACACACACACACACACACACACACTCACACACACACACACACAGATGGTCCAGCATCTCACACACACACACACACACACACACACACACACACTCACACACACACACACACAGATGGTCCAGCATCTCACACACACACACACACACACACACACACACACACACACACTCACAAACACACACAGATGGTCCAGCATCACACACACACACACACACACACACACACACACACACACACACACACACACACACACACACACACTCACACACACACACACTCCATGGTGCTGCCTCATAATCAGTCTAATTGGGAGCATAAAGGATGCAATTTAGCAGTGAGCGGAAGGGGAGAGAGAGAGACAAAAGAGGGTCACTGAGAGAGACTGTTTACAGAGAGACTGATTACAGAGAGACTGTTTACAGAGAGACTGATTACAGAGAGACTGTTTACAGAGAGACTGATTACAGAGAGAGACTGTTTACAGAGAGACTGATTACAGAGAGACTGTTTACAGAGAGACTGATTACAGACAGTCTGTTTACAGAGAGACTGATTACAGAGAGACACTGTTTACAGAGAGACTGTTTACAGAGAGACTGATTACAGACAGTCTGTTTACAGAGAGACTGATTACAGACAGTCTGTTTACAGAGAGACTGATTACAGAGAGACACTGTTTACAGAGAGACTGTTTACAGAGAGACTGATTACAGACAGACTGTTTACAGAGAGACTGATTACAGAGAACACTGTTTACAGAGAGACTGATGCACTGAGAGAGACTGTTTACAGAGAGACTGATTACAGAGAGACTGTTTACAGAGAGACTG
>NC_137499.1:38081990-38086990 GCF_041902795.1 Electrophorus electricus | reverse complement strand
GTTATGTTGCCGTTGACTCCATACCATACATTCTGATTGGTTGTGTGTGATTCTGTTTCCATTGTCTCAGGAGATCAGACTCCATGCTTGGTTATGTAACCACATGCTCACAAAATTATCCTCTATATAGTAAGTTCTGGACAAGGTTCTGTTATCATGCACTCAGGAGATCAGACACCATACATTAAGATCTGGTCCAGTGGGTGCGGTTCTGATGGGTTCTGTGTGGGCCTGTCAGGGGATGACGCTGCTCTCATGGCTTCAGACTGCAGCCTCCTGCTGTTGGGCTGACAGTCGGCAGATTAAAACACCCTGTTTGCCTTCCACAGACAAAGAGTTGAAAAGCTTTATTGCTTTACATTCTTAATGGGTTTCTCTAACACCAAGTGTGTGTGTGTACATGCTTGTCTTTGTGGGTGGGTGGGCGTGATTTTCAGGTATTTGGTTTAATGCACTTTTTTTAGGCTTTAGAGACATCAGGTGATTATGAAAAAGAAAGAGTGGATTTCAATAAACGTAGTGTGAGAGTGTGTGAGAGTGAGAGAGTATGTGAGAGTGAGTGTGTGAGAGAGTGAGAGTGTGAATGTGTGAGAGTGTGAATGTGTGAGAGTGAGAGAGTATGTGAGAGTGTGTGAGAGAGTGAGAGTGTGAATGTGTGAGAGTGTGGGAGAGTGTGTGTGAGAGTGAGAGTATGTGAGAGTGTGTGAAAGTGTGAGAGAGTGAGAGTGTGTAGATGTGTGAGTGTGGAAGTGTGTGTGAGTGAGAGTATGTGAGAGTGAGTGTGTGAGAGTGTGTGAGAGAGTGAGAGTGTGAGAGAGTGAGAGTGTGAATGTGTGAGAGTGTGGGAGAGTGTGTGTGAGAGTGAGAGAGTATGTGAGGAGTGGAGTGTGAGAGTGTGTGAAAGTGTGAGTGTGTGAGAGAGTGAGAGTGTGATAATAGTAGGAGTGTGGGAGAGTGTGTGTGAGAGTGAGAGAGTATGTGAGAGTGAGTGTGTGAGAGTGTGTGAAAGTGTGAGAGTGAGAGTGTGAATGTGGGAGAGTGTGTGTGAGTGAGAGAGTATGTGAGAGTGAGTGTGTGAGAGAGTGAGAGTGTGAATGTGTGAGAGTGAGAGAGTATGTGAGAGTGAGTGTGAGAGTGTGTGAAAGTGTGTGAGTGTGTGAGAGAGTGAGAGTGTGAATGTGTGAGAGTGAGAGAGTATGTGAGAGTGAGTGTGTGAGAGTGTGTGAGAGAGTGAGAGTGTGAATGTGTGAGAGTGTGAATGTGTGAGAGTGAGAGAGTATGTGAGAGTGTGTGAGAGAGTGAGAGTGTGAGAGAGTGAGAGTGTGAATGTGTGAGAGTGTGGGAGAGTGTGTGTGAGAGTGAGAGAGTATGTGAGTGAGTGTGTGAGAGTGTGTGAGAAGTGTGTGAGTGTGTGTGTGAGAGTGTGAATGTGTGAGAGTGTGGGAGAGTGTGTGTGAGAGTGAGTATGTGAGTGAGTGTGTGAGAGTGTGTGAGTGTGTGAAAGTGTGTAGGGAGTGTGGGAGAGTGTGTGTGAGTGAGAGAGTATGTGAGAGTGTGTGAAAGTGTGAAGTGTGAGAGAGTGAGAGTGTGAATGTGTGAGAGTGTGGGAGAGTGTGTGTGAGAGTGAGAGAGTATGTGAGAGTGAGTGTGTGAGAGTGTGTGAAAGTGTGAGTGTGTGAGAGAGTGAGAGTGTGAATGTGTGAGAGTGTGGGAGAGTGTGTGTGAGAGTGAGAGAGTATGTGAGAGTGAGTGTGTGAGAGTGTGTGAAGTGAGAGAGTGAGAGTGTGAATGTGTGAGAGTGTGGGAGAGTGTGAGAGTGAGAGAGTATGTGAAAGTGAGTGTGTGAGAGTGTGTGAGAAAGTGTGGCAGAGTGTGAGAGAGTGAGGAGTGTGAATGTGTGTGAGAGTGTGGGAGAGTGTGTGTGAGAGTGAGAGAGTATGTGAGAGTGAGTGTGTGTGAGTGTGTGAAAGTGTGAGTGTGTAGAGAGAGAGTAGAGTGTGAATGTGTGAGAGTGTGGGAGAGTGTGTGTGAGAGTGAGAGAGTATGTGAGAGTGAGTGTGTGAGGTATGTGAGAAAGTGAGAGTGTGAATGTGTGTGAGAGTGAGAGAGTATGTGAGAGGTAGGTGTGTGAGAGTGTGTGAGTGTGTGTGTGGTGTGGCAGAGAGAGTGAGAGTGTGAATGTGTGAGAGTGAGAGAGTATGTGAGAGTGAGTGTGTGAGAGTGTGAGAGAGTGAGAGTGTGAATGTGAGAGTGTGGGAGAGTGTGTGTGAGAGTGAGAGAGTATGTGAGAGTGAGTGTGTGAGTGTGTGAGAGAGTGAGAGTGTGAATGTGTGAGAGTGAGAGAGTGTGAGAGTGAGTGTGTGAGAGTGTGTGAAAGTGTGTGAGTGTGTGAGAGAGTGAGAGTGTGAATGTATGAGAGTGAGAGGAGAGTATCTTGAGAGTGAGTGTGTGAGAGTGTGTGAGAGAGTGAAGTGTGAGAGAGTGAAATTGAATGTGTGAGTGTGGGAGAGTGTGTGTGAGTGAAGAGTATGTGAAGTGAGTGTGTGAGAGAGGTGAGAGTGTGAAAGTGAGAGTGTGAATGTGTGAGAGTGTGGGAGTGTGTGTGAGTGAGAGAGTATGTGAGTGAGTGTCATGAGGAGTGTGTGAAAGTGTGAAAAGGTGTGTGAGAAGTGAGAATGTGAATGTGAGAGTGTGGGAGAGTGTGTGTAGTGAGAGAGTATGTGAGAGTGAGTGTGAGAGTGTGTGAAAGTGTGAGTGTGTGAGAGAGTGAGAGTGTGAATGTGTGAGAGAGTGAGAGTGTGAATGTGTGAGAGTGTGGGAGAGTGTGTGTGAGAGTGAGAGTGTGAATGTGTGAGAGTGTATGAGAGTGTGAGAGAGTGTGAGTCAAAGCTAAGGAACAAGAGAGACTGTAGAAGGGTAAAGAGAGTTAAGAGAAAAAATAGAGAAAGAGATGTTCTGAGATCATCTCGATCTCTCTCTCTCTCTTTCTCCCCTTCACCGTGTGTGTGTGTTGGGTAGAGGTTGGTGGTAAGTGGTGGTGTGTGTGTGTGGGTTTGGGGTTGGGTGGTGGTGTGTGGTGGAGTAAGTGTGTCCATCCATGGAGATGTTTGTGTGTCATGGGAAATGTTTCTGTAGCACTCCTGAAGATGAAACGTTTGCAGGATGTTGTTAGCCGCAGTGGAAACATGTCCGTGTTCATGCGTACCTGGAAACATGTCCGTGTTCATACGTACCTGGAAACATGTCCGTGTTCTTGCGTACCTGGAAACATGTCCGTGTTCTTGCGTACCTGGAAACATGTCCGTGTTCTTGCGTACCTGGAAACATGTCCGTGTTCTTGCGTACCTGGAAACATGTCCGTGTTCATGCGTACCTGGAAACATGACCGTGTTCATGCGTACCTGGAAACATGTTCGTGTTCATACGTACCTGGAAACATGTTCGTGTTCATACATACCTGGAAACATGTCCGTGTTCTTGCGTACCTGGAAACATGTCCGTGTTCTTGCGTACCTGGAAACATGTCCGTGTTCATGCGTACCTGGAAACATGTCTGTGTTGTCATCTGTGGGCCTCTACCTCACTGTGTCAAGACACTGAACCCACATGTTAGTTAACAAGGTTACATTAAGGTTATATTAAGTTTATATTACGTTTTCATCAGGCTCCTTTGACATCATGTCTGTATTGCTGTTGTGTACTTTGAGGAGTGTCAGTAGTGTCAGTAGTGGTGAACAAGAACCAGTAGGCGTTCGCAAGGCGCTCCATTGAGCTGGTGGAAACGCCGTCGGGTTTTGGCGAGGTACAAACTCTCACGAAGAACCGCATAAGAGCGTCAGACCCTGTGCGGCTCCTGCATATAGACCAGCGGAGCAGCATTCTGTCTCAGAGACAGCTGGGAGAAATTAACGAGCACTCCCAAATCAAAAGAGTCCCATCCCTCCTTCCCATGCTCTCTCTTTCTCTCACCGCCTTCCGCCTCTCCGTCAGCGGCTGGCTGAGTGACAGATGGAGAGGATGCGGAGATTACGAGTCCTTTGTTCCCGAAACAAAAGCGAAAGGAGGGGAGGATGAAGAGCGTGACGTGCGCAACGCCAGGGGGGCCGGGGGGGCCGGGGGGTGGGGTGGAAGCGGAGAGAGGCGGAGAGAGGGATGGCGCGAGATGGAGGGAGACAGGTGGAGAAATGGAGGGCAGGTGGAAGGATGTCTGGTGGAGATAAGGAGGAAAGAGATGGAGAGAGAACAGCTTCTTTGCCCCACAGAGGTATCACCTGGGAGAGAGAGAGAGAGAGAGAGAAAAAGAGAGAGAGAGAGAGAGAGAGAGAGAGAGAGAATAAGGCTGAAGAAAAAATTGTGGGAAAAGGAAAACAGAATGATTTTAGAAAGTAAATGAGATGGTGAAGAGAGATGACGGCCTTTTACCGAAAAAAAAGAAGGGATGAATGGAGAAAGAAGTGTGGGAGAGATTGCTCATCTTCTACCTCCCAGAAAGAGAAGTGCAATCTCTTCATCATGTGCACACACACACACGAATGCACGCACGCACACAAAACTTCACTTTGCCTGCACCTCTGCTCTGTAGCCAGCACCAATTACTTTAACCCTGAGAATAAGGCTTCTCTCCATCATTCTCTCTGTTCTCTCCTTTCAGTCTGGTGATCTGATGACTGTCTCCTCAGAAGGCGAGCTGGAGCCCCACTTAGACTTTACCTCCAAGCACTGGATCCTTGAGACAATCCAGAAGGACTTTAAAACTCTCGATGCGCCACTGTTACCTCACCATTGTGTTGCGAGGGTTTGAGGCTTGTCCGCCCTCCGTTCTGTCCACCACTCCGCAGGGGTGAGCACTTGCTGCAGTGCAGTAGAGGATTCATGCAGCCTAATGAGCTGGAGCTGTCCGTGGTTCTGAAACTGGCGGAGCTGTCCGCGGTGCTGAAGCGAATATGCTTTTTGTCTTAAATCTCATTGCTGTGCTCCTGACACCTGACGCTTGGGGGCCG
>NC_137499.1:38064490-38074490 GCF_041902795.1 Electrophorus electricus | reverse complement strand
TCAAACATTCACAGTCGGAACAGTTTCAGATATACACATTTGTACAAATATCTAACCATATTTACCACACACTTTTATCCACAGCAAAGTTGCAATTACTCAACTTAGGTTAAGGGTCTTGCTCAGGGGCCTAACAGTGCCAACCTGCTAATGGTGGGGCTTGAATCAGTGACCTTCCAATGACTATTCTAATACTTCAACCACTGAGCTACTACTGCAGTGTGAGTCATCACAGATTTATAGGCACTTGTGAAGTAGCTCAGGTCTAAGTGCAGATACTTCAGAGGAAACGCATTCACATACACAAAAAGCCACATGTTTTCAGGTAACACCCTGTGTGTGTTGTTTCTGTATGTAAGGGTGTATGTTTATGTTTTTACTGGGATGTATACGTGATATGAATTTTGAACCAATACAAACATGTGACAGACACTAACTGTCAGCACACGCACACACACACACACACACACACACACACAAACACACCCCGCTCTCTTTATAGAGCTTCAGTTTTGTTATGAAGTACAGGGATGAGTACTGGCGTTCTCCTGGTTGAGAGGGGTTTCTGGGATTGGGCTTTGTGCAAGAGAACAGAGTGCTGCATGAGAGCTTCTCTCATGAGAGGGAGTCCCACACCAGAGCTCACAAACACCAGGCCTCCGGCAAACGAACCCTGAAAAGGAAGAGTGGAGGAAAACATCACACACACACACACACACACACACACACACACACACACACACACACACACACACACACACTGTTTATTGTATATGTATGTGTTAGTAAAGGAAACTCAGAGGTCCTCTGCAGGGAGCAGAGTTTCAGTATGTGGTGTTTTGGTGGTGTGGTGGTAGAGTATCAGTGGCGTATGGTGGTGTGTTGGTGGTGTATGGGTGGAGTCAGACAGAAGCTTGGGGTGATGAGGTGGTGTTCAGGGTGTGTCAGTCCCCTACTCTCACTGTGAGGGACTGAGGAAATGGACTACAATTCTCTGGGAGTCCACAGAGGCCTGGGCTGAGGAAGGCACACACACTGTATGAAAAACAATGAACAGAGGGCCCTTGTGAGTGTGTGTGTGTCTGTGTGTGTGTGTGTGTGTGTGTGTGTGTGTGTGTGCGTGTGTAGGATGGTCAGGTAGTCAGGTTTGAAGATTATTGATGCCTCAGTGATGCGTCACACCTTATCAATCACCCTCTGACTAAACAAACCCCACGGACTCATACACACTCTCTCTCTCTCTCTCTCTCTCCTTCTCTCTCTCTCCTTCTCTCTCCCTCTCTCCCACTTTGCATGTTTCAAACTCACATTCACCCAGACAAACACACACACACACACACACACACACACACACACGTACACACACACACACACACACACACACATACGCGCACATGCACACGCACACAAACCACACACCCACAACTCTGGCAGGAGACGGTTAGATTGTTCGTCTTCTTTGTCTTCTTTTTCCTGCTCTCTGCACTCACACAACAGTCACAGATTCAATCAGTTACGTTAACGTGAAAGATGAGAGAGACGTGCAGAAGGGAAGACATAATTGACAGAAAGAGAGAGAGAGAGACTGAAAGAAAAACTGGAATCTGTCCTTAGCCAGCTCCTGTGCCAAGGCCTTCTCTCTCTATCTGTCTCCCCCTACCTCATGCTCTCTGTCCCCTCTGTCGTGAGCAATGTCTGGGACTGTTTGGAGCTGCACAGAGAGATGGATGGACAGTTGTAAAAAGGAATGGCATGATTACACCAGGGAAAAGCAGTCAGGGAGGGGGGGCAGAGAGAGAGAGAGAGAGAGAGAGAGAGTGTGAGAGAGGGAGAGGAGGAGAGTTTAGAGTGGCGATGAAGACGGAGGAGCAGGACGTGGCATGGTGCTCTGAGACACCTCTCCTCACTTCTCCTCTGAGACACCTCCTCTCCTGTCTGTTCTGCTGCTGTAAGGCTGTTTGGGTGTGTGTGTGTGTGTGTGTGTGTGTGTGTGTGTGTGTGTGTGTGTGTGTGTGTGTGCGTGCATGATGTTCTATGGCTCAAGGGATCACATGACCTGGCACTGTGGGGAGGACCAGACTCGCTGGCACCTGTTTGTCTGAGCTCTGAGGAAGTCCGGTATGGTCCTCTCAAGACATGCAGGTCTTCTGTTTGTTTGATTACATTCGGGTCGGAGTTTCCAGGCCCCTGCACAGGGACTCAGACCTGGGATGTAGAACTGGGACGTAGACCTGGGACGCAGACCTCGGACTCAAACCTGGGACTCAGACCTGGGATGTAGACCTAGGACATAGACCCAGGACTCAGACCTGGGACGTCTGTGAGTTAGGAGAGATGGAGCAGAGTTCTGACAACCCCTGTCTTAAGGGGATATTCTGTTTGATCATATCAACTGTGTGTTGTCTTTGTAAACCGTTCTGTTGATTGTGGTAACTGTATTGATTGTTGTCTTTATAGGCCATATTTGTTTGGTTGTTTTGATTGTGTGTCTTGTTGATTGTGTTAATTTTCTTGATTGTGTTGTTAGAGGCTTTGTTACTGATTGTGTTGTTGTTAGAGGCTGTGTTACTGATTGTGTTGTTGTTAGAGGCTGTGTTACTGATTGTGTTGTTGTTAGAGGCTTTGTTACTGATTGTGTTGTTGTTAGAGGCTTTGTTACTGATTGTGTTGTTGTTAGAGGCTGTGTTACTGATTGTGTTGTTGTTAGAGGCTACGTTACTGATTGTGTTGTTGTTAGAGGCTGTGTTACTGATTGTGTTGTTGTTAGAGGCTGTGTTACTGATTGTGTTGTTAGAGGCTGTGTTACTGATTGTGTTGTTAGAGGCTGTGTTACTGATTGTGTTGTTAGAGGCTGTGTTACTGATTGTGTTGTTGTTAGAGGCTACGTTACTGATTGTGTTGTTAGAGGCTGTGTTACTGATTGTGTTGTTGTTAGAGGCTGTGTTACTGATTGTGTTGTTGTTAGAGGCTACGTTACTGATTGTGTTGTTAGAGGCTGTGTTACTGATTGTGTTGTTAGAGGCTGTGTTACTGATTGTGTTGTTGTTAGAGGCTGTGATACTGATTGTGTTGTTAGAGGCTGTGTTACTGATTGTGTTGTTGTTAGAGGCTGTGTTACTGTGTGTGTTTGGTGAATCGGTCCAGAGTGCTGGTGTTGGAGGCTCTAGCGGTCTTGATCAAGCTGTGTGTAGCAGCGTGTAGCGCACTCTGCAGGGTGAGGGGGAGCTCCTGTCACGTCTCTGTACTGGGCAAGATGTTTCTGAAGTGTGCGACTCTGGGTTCAGCTTCCGTTCTGTGATCCTGAAGAGTTTGCTTGTGTGTGTGTATCTGTGTGTAAAATAGAGAGAGATTGTAGAGAGAGAGAGAGAGAGAGAGAGAGAGAGCGAGAGAGAGAGCGAGACAGAGAGAGAGAGCGAGAGAGAGAGAGAGCGAGAGAGAGAGAGAGCGAGAGAGAGAGCGAGAGAGAGAGAGAGAGAGCGAGAGCTCTGACTTGTTCCATGCATGATTACTTTTCATGGGAACACGAGCACTGTGAGAGAAAAAAAGCAGATGAATGCATGTGTACCTTCTGCTGGAGTGTGCGTGCGTGTGTGTGTGCCCATTTTGGTAGGAGAAACATATAAAGTGGGTCAGACATGTGATTTGGAAGTTGGCAAGTCAGCAGTGTGCGCATGTGTGCATGTGAGCGTACGTGCGTGCACGCTTGAGTGTGTTTGTGTGACTGTGTGTGAGGGGCTACTAGCCAATGGACTGATCTGTTTTCATATCGGAAAAAAATCCCACAAACCACATCACCAAAGAGAGAGGGAGGAGAAGAACAAGGGGAATACGGAAAGAGAGAAAGAGGTTTGTTAATGAGATGCTGGTGTTTATACCTTCATTCTGGAAGATGACTGCAGAGGGCGTGAGAGAGGGGGAGGAGAGGAGGAGAGAGAGAGGGAGAGGAGGAGGGGAGGAGGAATTGGTTGGAATGAAAATCAGTGACAGCAGAGAAGGAAAGGTTTGATTTTTCAGAAGCTGCACCACGTCCCATAATGCACCCTGTCTGATAAGCTGTAGTTTGCCTCATCAGACACATCACACACTACTCTAGACACGCTGTCCTCCGTCCCCGTCTGTGTCTTCTCGCTGTCCTCCGTCCCCGTCTGTCTTCTCGCTGTCCTCCGTCCCCGTCTGTATCTTCTCGCTGTCCTCCGTCCCCGTCTGTATCTTCTCGCTGTCCTCCGTCCCCGTCTGTATCTTCTCACTGTCCTCTGTCCTGCCCCAATTATGGTATTTTGGCAAGTTGTAATTTTCTCTCTCCCATCATCTTTATGTCCAAACAGAACTGAATACCTTCCCCTCCATGTGTCTCCCCTCCCCTCCCAGAAATGACACGATTATACATGCCTTCCAGAGACGGCATGCTGTTTCCTTTCCTGCTGGTGATTTTTTAAGCTGACCCAACACTGGCTCGGTTTGGTGTTGTGATGGTTTATTTTGAACCATTTAGAGATGATTTTGTAAAATCGTTTGTTAACGGGCAGCTTTGATCCACGGCTCATCCGCCTTTAGAGAGGAAGCGCTTCGCTCTCCACATTATGCACACTAGCTGACATTTCCCAGCTCACAGAGAGGCTGCTCTGTCTCTGTGGCCTGTTCAATGTAACCTGTGTTCAGAGCATTGTGGCCTCTATATATATATTATATATATATATATATGAGAGAGAGAGAGAGAGAGAGAGAGAGAGAGAGAGAGAGAGAGAGAGAGAGAGAGCGCGAGAGCTGACCATGGATTCTGCATGATTTGGTCTCTCTGGACCAGACATGGGCTGCTTGCAGTCCCTCTGAAGTGCTCATAAATGTCATATTGCACTGTGTGCTGACACTGATACTCCACAGAACACTGAGGACTTCCCCATGGCTCAATGCTGGAACTTTTTTATTGATATATACTTCAGCCAGATGGTATAGTTTTAAGTATATTGTTATTTATGGGATATACAGTATACTTTAGCCAGCAGGTATAATTTACGAATGTATTATTATGCTTTCATCTGTATACAGACAATGTACAGCTTCTCTTAACATCACCTATGTCAGAATCCAGGTGCATATTTTATTAGGTTTATGGGGTAGGTATAGCAAGCCAGGTATGTGGGACTTAGCAGGCACTCCGAGATCAAAAATGAGGGGCAGTGTACAGGGGGAGTCCAGGGACCAGACCGGAAACGAGGTCTGGAAAACAGGTTGAGTTCAAAAACCTGGAAAACCAACCCTTACATAAAAGGCTTGGTGCATCCCGAGAACGGCAAAACTTCACAACGAAAGTGGGGGAGGTGCGCTTGAATATGAGAGTTCAGAGAAGGTGAGAACAGACAAAAGGGGTGTGTCTAGTTAGCGCTTTGGCAAACCAGGCTGGAGATGGTGGTGGGAAGGTCTGGCAGAACTGGGACGGGCGTGGTTTATGGGATCTGAAACACCGTGTGAAGTTCACGTCACCTAGCATCATCTCTGGCAAGTACAGAATGTTGCTCAGAGCTCCCTGTTGGACACAAATACATTTTACTTGTGGATATCTCAAAATGTTCTGCGATCAGAACCAAGGTGAAAGTAGATTGTTGTTATTGGACAGAGGAAAGGTACCCTGCAATCTTCTGGCTCCTTTTCTCTGAAGGCCACAAAATCCATCAAAATTCGCTGTGTCAGTTTTGAACCCAGTTTCAACAACCACCTGAGTAATGTCTGCGTGAGACGCACTCTCACCTCTCACTGCTGACAGTGAGGAGCTTATTTCTGCTTCCATGTCAACGAGACTGGATTACTGCAGCTCTTTCTTATCGGCCCTCGCCAACAGCTCTATTATAACATTTACAACCTGTTCATAAAATAGCTGCCAAAGCACCAACACAGCAGACTGGGGGATCACATTACAGACTGAGGGATCACATTACAGCCTGAAGGATCACATTACAGACTGAGGGATCACATTACAGACTGGGGGATCACATTACAGACTGATGGATCACATTACAGACTGAGGGATCACATTACAGACTGAGGGATCACATTACAGACTGAGGGATCACATTACAGACTGGGGGATCACATTACCTCAGCTCTTTGCTCACATTATTATCTATCTGTGGTGTTTTTTATTAAGTTCTTGTCTAAAGTAAAAGTGTCTTTGTGGTCTTAATCCTTTCCACCTTAGCAAAGTGACTGGCAAACATGTTTCAACCAGGTCACTGTGATGATTAAACACAATGTGTTGGCGATTGTTAATGTTGGGGTGTGGAGGTGTGGGGGCGGCTTTAGACGTAAAGTCTCTAACTCTGGAACAACTTGGCACTGAAAGGGTGGCGAACTTTGGCATGGCTGATTTAGGAAACACAGACTTCACTGTAATCCTGCCATGTCGCTAGACAGAAATGTCTAGACACTACTTGCTTTACCTGTGTGTGTGTGCGTGCGTGTGCGTGTTCCATTGCATCCACTAACCTGTACAAAAAAGACAAAAAAAGAAATCTCACAATAAAGTAAAAATAATCCATGCCACAAAACTTTTAAAAAGTCTCTTCCTCTCTGTCTCTCTCTCTCTCTCTCTCTCTTTCTTATTGTAGAATAATAGAGTCAAAATTCTGCTGTGTTGGCTAGAGTTGGAATGTACATTTGGTTTGGAGATGTACTAATCTCCTTGTAGTGTGCGCGCGCGCACACACTCACACACACACACACACACACACACACACACACACACACAAGAGAGTGTGTGTATGTGCTGTCTGAATTGAGTCAGCATGTGTCGTGGGTAGATACTTTTCTCTCTGTTGTGGAGGTGTTGCCACCTTTCTGAGGGCGGGGTCACTGAGTTCGAGGGAACACGTCATCTCCCACAGCCGTTCCGCAGACGGCTGCCTCCTCATCTTCCTCTTCCTCCCCCGTAACTAAAGAAACCTGTGCACCAGCCCATGTGTGAGCCTGCCCTGTCTGGTGCTTTCACCATTGGCACATCTCAGTGGGTTTTTCTCAGGCCAAGAGAGAGAGAGAGAGAGAGAGAGGGAGGGAGGGAGGGAGAGCGAGAGAGAGAGAGAGAGAGAGAGAGAGAGAGAGAGAGAGAGAGAGAGAGAGAGAGAGAAGGAGAGAGAATAAGAGGGAAATGGATAGGTAGAGGGAGAGAGAAAGGGAGGGATGGAGAGAGGGATGGAGAGAGGGAGAGACAGAGTGAGGGAGAAGGAGAGAAAGTGTCGTCTTCTGCATTTGCATTCTCGGTATTTCCGTTTTCAGACTCTCAGTATTTAGACAAAGAGACGCTTTGTCCGTTTGTCACAATCCGATAAACAGCTCCTGCAGGGAAGTAGTTGTGTTCGAGGTTTTATCCAGACCAAAGCAACAGCTCTGAAAGGCCAGGAGTAGTTCTTATTCCAACCTCAAGGGGGCACCTGCCTCATAACCAACTTACACTCGTCCCTCTCAGACCTATATGTTGCGTGTGAATTAATAACCAGTAATACATTGTTCTTCTGATTGTTTTTCCTTTAGCAAGACCCAAACAGATCCAACCTGATCCATCCAGATCCCACCAGAATGTTGGACAGCTTAATGCCTCGTGTTGTAAAAATGTAAGATTTACGTGAATTTGATGAAACCCAGTCTTCAAAAAGAGGTAGCTAAATAAACATTTTAGCAGTGTCAAGTATAAGTGCTAACTCCCTGATCCCGCACGTGTTGGGTCCCGCAAGCGAGCAGTCCCGCAGTCCCGCGGCTCGGCTGATCGCTCAGCACTGGCCTGGCTGCGCTACACTGTCATCATCATCATCATCATCATCATCTTCATCATCGTCGTTTTCAGCATGCTTGATTCAGCCATTTTGCCTGCTCACATCATCACTTCTAAGTTAAAAA
Source organism: Electrophorus electricus (assembly GCF_041902795.1). NCBI lineage: Eukaryota > Metazoa > Chordata > Actinopteri > Gymnotiformes > Gymnotidae > Electrophorus > Electrophorus electricus. The sequence continues at coordinate 38,066,606 of NC_137499.1, read as the reverse complement.
CACACATGCTTGTGTCAGGAAGCATCAGACTGTGTGAGTGGGGTCAGAGACTGTGTGTTTACTGTGTGCAATAAACTAAAACCCCTGAACAAATATGTGTGTGTGTGTGTGTGTGTGTGTGTGTGTGTGTGTGTGCATGCTCTGTCAGCAATAGTCTGTGCCAGCTAGGGATTAACACTGCATGCTAAAATTCTAACACCTCAAAGCCTAAAATTCAAAGCCAGTGCCAACAAATCAACAATAAGAATGCATTGTATCTGAACACACACATACACACACACACACACACACACACACACACACACACAACACAATCCTTTGGCAGTTTTATTGTTCTCAGTGTTGGCTATATAGAGCAATAACCCGTTGCACCCAATCAGAACCTGCTCAGAACCCATTCAGGCCTGTATTGAACCTCTAAACATGGCTTGCTGTTATTAGACAGGTCTGCAGGCAGGTCCTCTGGTCCTCTTCATCAGCTGTCTGCTGAGAAAGAAGAAGTGCCTTCTTTTAACCTTTCTAAAGTTGTCTTCTTTGGGAAAGTGCCCTTTCTAATGAATCTTGGCCAGTCTCATATATATTTCATCTAGACTGGCATTTAAAGCGGACATATTATACCCCTTTTCCCACAAATGAGCGTCATGCTTTGGTCGGAACGGCTGGTCCCTTTAAATGACGACCAGCCAGTGCTCGCGCCCAGCCCCCGCTTCCGCGAGGTGCGCTGATGTGCTCGCGGCTGAGCGCTACCGTGGCTGAGAGCGCACCCTGGGTGAAACGGGGCAGTGCGACCATAGCTAAAGGGTTGGGGGCTTGTTTGTTTTGCAGCCTGTTGCAGCTCCCCTGTGCTGTGTGTCTGGGGGCCGGTATCGCGCGGGATCGTGCGCTCGAGCACAGAGCAGTTCCGTGGCAGGCGAGAGAAAGAGCCGTGAAATCTCACAACGGCGCTTGTCAGTAGTTCCAGTCTAAACGGCAGCTTACAAAAAACAAAGCAAAAGGCCGACTGGGCTGTCTTAGTTCTGTTTGTGGGTTGGTAGGAACTCCAATAGTACTCAAATGCATGTGTTGCAATCCCTGAAAAGTGAATCTTTCCTAATATGCCCCCTTTAAACCAACAGGATGTAACCCGTATGAAAACAACCTTTTACCGCGTTTGTTGAAATGTCACTACGTCCTGACAAAAGGATACGAGACAGATCATCGGTAAAAAAAAATTAAAAATCAGCCTCTTCTGGCTCCGCCTACTCCTAATGGCATCTGCAAGGATACGCTACAACCGAATCAAAACAGCCAATCAGAGCTGGGAAGACAGTTTGCCGGAGTGTCAATCACTGTCAGTGCAAATGCATGCACTCATGCAGTAGAGCTCAGGAGTTTTAGAAAAACAATAGTGCATAAACAAGCCTCATGGGTGAAGAAGCTGCCCACCCCTCCATCGCCAACAACAGCTTACACGACAAAAGGAAATAAACACAGGATGACAGATGAAGAAAAGCAAGCTGAAAAGAACTGGACCGCGCCCAGATAAAACAAGGATAAACAAAGATTTATTAGATTTTTGAAAAAACAAAACAAAACAAAAAACCCAACAATAACCAAAAACCCACAAAGCTGTAGTCAAGATTATAGTAACACTCCAAAACACTTCTCATTTTCCTGGGCTGTTGCTAATGGCAGCATTTCCCCAAGGCTAAGGCTACTGTTAGCATTGTTTAATTTGGATGTTGCTGAAAACCTCCTTGTTCTGTGTTTCTCCTGATATCTGTGTGTGCCTGTGTTCTCACAGCCAAACGTTACAATACCGCCTATACTTCGCACTGTCCACGATGCTGGCTGTTACCAGACAAACATCTAAGCACTGAAATAAGTGTGTTGCCTGTCCAAATAGATAAATGACTTTGCATGTCTATAAAGGATTTATTTCTGTTTGTTTGTTGGCCATGTTGACATTCCACAGTGGGCGCGGCTGCCTCTTCTAGGGGGGGGGGGGGCTTTGGAGGCGGGGCTGGAGAGGGAGGGGGAGGGGGGGGGAGTGGCTTGGTAGTTTTCATCACTACCATTTTCAAGCTAAATTCACTCTCTTCTCAGTCTCACAACCCCTCTCTCTAGCCCTCTATCG
>NC_137499.1:38051990-38056990 GCF_041902795.1 Electrophorus electricus | reverse complement strand
CATAGCATCCCTTAGCCAAACCCCTGTTAACCCCGCCCCCTAGCCTAGGTGTCTAGCTAAATATCGTCTGAGCTCTGTCGTTCTCCTGTGCAGGGCATCCATCCCTGCCTCAGTGACTCTTCTGCAGCCCACCCCCCATGTGCATGAAGTGCGTCCACTCCCGTGAAGTCCATTCCTTTGGTCTCTGCTGTGCTTCGTTTTTCTGCTCTAGCTTCCTCTCTTTCTTGCCAAACAACAGTAGTAGTAGCTGTGCCTTAGCTGTGTTTGAAGCTGGATGGACAAATAAACAGATGCGCGGCTAGACAGACATCTAGAAAGCGAGAGAGAGTTCTAGACTGGTCTCTCTGTAGGAGGCGGATCCTTTAGTGTCATTATGCACTATACCTCACTATACTATACACTTTCATTCAGTCTCTCCATCTCTGCGCTTCACTTTCCTCCTTCAAATCTCAACTTCAAACACACCTCTTTTCTCAACATTTCTCATAACGTCTCTTACTATTTGTATTTGTTAATTAATGTGTTGATTGCGTCAATTAGTGTCTTTTTTTCCTCTGTATCTTTGTCAATGTAAATCGACCTTGAGTCTGTGAAAGCACTATATAAATTAAACTTTATTATTATTATTATTATTATTATTGATAGCTAGCGTGGGGCCGTTGGTAAGGTATGTGCATAACAGTGGCTTTAGTATCAGAGACATTGTGTTCTTCACACGTTCCTCCTTTAGCAGATCCGTCTAACTGAAGAAACGTTGAGATCACATCTATAAAAGACATTTTGAAAGTTTGTGTAGCTCAAATAAAAAAACAAAAACCAAATTTACCACGATGTACATATTTATGCAACATAGTTTGGGAACCGAATAAAAGTTCAAACAGTGTTGCCCAGCAATTCCTTTATATGTTTGTATTTATTAAACAAAAACATATGTATAGAAACATGTTTCCTGTATATTGTGAGCAGCAGGCTGCCCTGTGTGTCTGATCCAGGGTGCGATGAGGCAAAGACGCTGGACAAACCTCTGAACTCCAAACCTTGTGCTGAGCGCGCTGTCGCTGGCTTCGCAGGCGGTGTGTGTGCTTGTTGTGCGGTTCTCGCTTTTAACTATAAGTAGTTTCAAACTCCACACATTTTCATCACGCGGTAATTCCTCCTCACTGCCACACGTTGTGGAAAAATGTCCAACTATGGCACACGCCTGACCGTGGCGTTAAAAAGAGTGCAACAGAGTGAAATAACGCAAACGGAGAACTGAGTGCTGCAATTCCTCAACATTAGTTCTCTTTGTCAACAAGTGTGTGTGTGTGTGTGTTTTCAATGCTAACAACATTAACCACAAGGTCATTCAATTTAGCTTTTCGCGGAGAGTCTGTGAGCTCTCTATTAGTCCGCTACGTGTTTGAAGGACCTATTATACTTCACAAACTGGCGACGGGTTTCACATTTAAAGCTGGGCTTTATTGAAATAACATGTGAATTATTCATGGAGGGCACATCCTTAAGTGCCTCATAGAGCGGGGCGAGCACGCCGGCGGTGCACTAGCCGGTGTGAGTTTGAACCTGCCATCCACTGAGATAACTGGGAAGTGATATATTAGTCACGGGAGGGGAGATTATTGCTGAGCCTTACTGCCGGAGATGATGAGGCCCGCGATCTTGTCTTCCCTTCATATGGGTCCGCAGCTTATGAGAAACAGTCTAGGATTGCACGATATATTGTTTGTTAGTTGATATATCGATATTGCAGAAGTCTGCAGCGTGCAATAATTGCTCAATAATTATGAATTTAATTTTTTTAGGGGCATTGTGACAGCTGTTCCAGTGAATTCCTCGTGTACACATCAGCTGTTCCAGTGAATTCCTCGTGTATGCTTTTAAAAGAGGTGCAAAGACATTTGGATAAATTAATGTGTTTTAAAAGTGTTGCATATCCATATACAAAAAGCATATCAGAAACCAGGTATGACCCAGAAGTACTATAACCTTTTAATATGAAATGGGAAGTAAGTGAAACCATGATGTCCGTCTGAATTTCATGCACTGATATCTAGATGCTGGGTAAGTAGTTAGACATAGACACAGTGGTCAGGAGTTAGATACAGGAATCACAGGTCAGCTGTAGATGCAGGGGTCTGTCGCTCTGGACATGGAGATCACAGGTCAGCTGTTTAATCAGCATCAGGAAGTGAGAGTGGGCAGGGGGGCTGTAGAGGAAGCAGAGACGCGTGCTGTGGACGGGTGGGCTTCTGACCTGCTTGACCACCTACCCCCGGGGCAGCACATCCAGAGGCAGCACATCCAGGGGTAGATGTAGCAGTGGGCTGTTCAGCCTCCAGTTGGGATTCTTTGGCATTTAATTTCTAACAAACGCTGTGAGAACGCTGAATCAAATGCTGTTAGATTGCATTGCTTAATAAGAAACACACACACGAACACACACTGATCTGTTTCAGAGATATTGCGTAGCAATTTTCATGGTTCAACCTTGAGGATTTTGTCCAACCTCCCCCCAAACAAACAATAGATAAGAAGATAGAAAGGAACACGTGAGAGAAAGCGAGAACGAGGGCGGCGCTGTATGTCCAGTATCGTCTGTTCGTCTCAGGACAGAAAGTAGACGCGGTTATCGTCTACTTCAGCGAGGGCAAGGCCGCGTTGCTGGAGGCTCGTCAGTCACAAGATCGTCAGGCTGGGGTTCCATTCTAACTCATATTATTGACTGCACAACACTTTTATTCCCGTGTGTACAAAACAGAAAGAGTGATTTGAAAACTTGTGTTCCACCGGCAGCGTAGATGCCATATAGCGTGCGTGCGTGTGCGCGCGAGTGTATGTGCGTGTGTGTGTGTGTGTGTGTGTGCGTGCGTGTGTGTGCGCGAGTGCATTTGTGTGTGTGTGTGTGTGCGTGCGTGCTTGTGTGCGTGCGTGAGTGTGTGCATGCGCGTGTGTGTCTGTGAGTGTGTGTGTGTGTGTGATTGATGAGATTAACTGTGGTTGATGTTTCTCTTTCAGCAAAAACTGTGCCCGGGGCCTGCTTTCCAAAGCAAGGTAACTGCACCTGGCCAATCACAATCTCACTTCCTCCCACCTGGTCTGTCTTTGGCCAATCAAAGTCTTTCTCTGGCCAGTCGCTGTGTTTCATTGATCTTTGCCATCAATGATGTGTCAGTCTTGTTTCTGCTCTCTGGCTTCACTTTGTGTGTGTGTGTGTGTGTGTGTGTGTGTGTGTGTGTGTGTGTGTGTGTGTGTGTGTGTGTAAATGTGCGTGTCTCACTGGTAATTATGCAGGGTGATTAAGGGATACTCACTGCTGTCAGTGTGACATGTTTCACAGCAGCAAGCACTGTGTCATGAATTACTGCTGTAGGTGTGAGAGGAGACACTGTGAGACACGCAGAGTGGGACAGACAGGCACAGAGGGTGAGACACGCAGAGTGGGACAGACAGATACAGAGGGTGAGACAGCAGAGTGGGACAGACAGGCACAGAGGGCGAGACACGCAGAGTGGGACAGACAGGTACAGAGGGTGAGACAGCAGAGTGGGACAGACAGGCACAGAGGGGGTGAGACACGCAGAGTGGGACAGACAGGCACAGAGGGGGTGAGACATGCAGAGTGGGACAGACAGGCACAGAGGGTGAGACATGCAGAGTGGGACAGACAGGCACAGAGGGGGTGAGACACGCAGAGTGGAACAGACAGGCACAGAGGGGGTGAGACATCAGAGTGGGACAGACAGGCACAGAGGGGGTGAGACACGCAGAGTGGGACAGACAGGCACAGAGGGTGAGACACGCAGAGTGGGACAGACAGGCACAGAGGGGGTGAGACACGCAGAGTGGGACAGACAGGCACAGAGGGTGAGACACGCAGAGTGGGACAGACAGGCACAGAGGGTGAGACACGCAGAGTGGGACAGACGGGCACAGAGGGGGTGAGACACGCAGAGTGGGACAGACAGGCACAGAGGGGGTGAGACACGCAGAGTGGGACAGACAGGCACAGAGGGTGAGACACGCAGAGTGGGACAGACAGGCACAGAGGGTGAGACACGCAGAGTGGGACAGACAGGCACAGAGGGTGAGACAGCAGGTGGGCAGAGATGGAGAAGTGGGTGAAAATAGGGAAACTCCATGTGGAACTTTATCAGCGTCCGTTGTTAATGGGATGTGTAATGAGGGGGTGTATGTGTGTAGCTGAGTGAGTTATCAAGTCTCTAATTATCTTTTTGCAGTGCTCTGCATTACAATTATTCAACTGAAAAATGTATGTATTCGTGTGTCTGTGTGCATGTGTGTGCGTGTGTGTGTGTGTGTATGAGTGTATGTGTGTGAGTGTGTGTGTGTGTGTCCAAAAAAGCAATGAATGGCAAAACCAAGTGGAATCTCCTGCAGGGAGGCGTGGCCGTGTTCTTGGCTTTGATGTGAAGAGGCACTTTTCTGCTTGTGGTGCCCCTCCTGTTTTCACCTAAATCTGAGATTAATAACTCTGAGATCAATAACTCTGAGATCAATAACTCTGCAGAAGGCCATCATGGGCCCACACCCATCAACAGCTCATCCCATCTCTCGCTGTTTCTCTCTTCCTCTGCTTCCCTCGCTCTTTCTCTATTGCACACTCTCTTTTCTCTTCCTGTCTTTTTCACTATCTCTCTTTCCTGTGTGTGTGTGTGCGTGTGTGAGTGTGCGTGCGCGTGTGTGTCTGTGTGTGTGTGCGTGTGTGTGTGTGTGTGCGTGCGCGTGAGTGTGTGAGTGTGTGTGTGTGTGTGCATGCGCGTGTGCGTCTGTGTGTGTGAGTGTGTGTGTGCGCGTGAGTGTGTGTGTGTGCATGTGTGTGCGTGTGCATGCATGTGCATGAGGGTGTGGTGTGTGTGCGTGCGTGCGTGCGTGCGTGTGTGTGCGTGTGTGTGTGTGAGAGTGTGCATGTGTGTATAGGCATGTGTGTGTGCGCGTGTGCGAGTGTGTGCGTGTGTGTGTATGCGTGTGTGTATGCGTGC
>NC_137499.1:38044490-38049490 GCF_041902795.1 Electrophorus electricus | reverse complement strand
CTACACTCATCACTCTGTCAGTTCTCTTTGATTCCCTGCTACCTGCTTCATCCCTTCATCTGTCTCCTGCTGGAGTTCATGCACCAGCTGCTGCAACAACATCTACTGATTGGCATTTTGTGTGCGGTGTGTGTGTGTGTGTGTGTGTGTGTGTGTGTGTGTGTGTGTGTGTGTGTGTGTGAAAGAGGGAGAGGGAGAGAAGGAGAGACAGAAAGAGAGTGAGAGTGGGTAAGAGACAGGTGGAGTCTGTGGTTGCCACAGCAACATTGCCCATATATGGAAACTAATGATATCATATTGCAAAGGTCAGGCTGGAAGGAGAGTTAGAGAGACAGAACAAGAGAGACCGTGAGAGAGGAAGGGAGACATTGAGTGAGAGTGAGAGAGAGAGAGAGAGAGAGAGAGAGAGTTAAAAGCTGTGAACTGGGAGGAAGACTGGCGTGGCGTCCCTGTGGGATTGTGGGAAGCTGAGTGGCATCGGGGGTGCTGCTTGCGTCGCTGGGGAGCGCTCGCGGGGGAGGAGCGGAGCCGCAGCAGGGGAGCGAGGGAAGAGCAGGACGAGTCCAGCAGCGTGTAAACGAGGAAGAGGAGAGTTAATTAGTCCAGTATGTGGGCTCCACCCCCTCCCCACACGCCACACACTCACACCCCCGTCCTGTGACTCTGGTGGCGGAGAGCTGAAGCAGCTGCCTGCTGATGTGGTAATTAATTAAATAAAAACGCTGCTACTGCATGTGGCTGAGAGACAGAGCGAGACAGAGCGAGAAAGAGTGAGATCAAGAGAGAAAGAGAGAGAGGGAGGGGAAGAAGAGCACAGGATGAGGGGCTCGGACAGCTGACAGCTGCCGGGACTGACTGACTGAAGGCATCTTTGTGTGTGTGTGGTCAAGCACACACACGTGGTTGCAGTTGCAGGTAAGTCCTTGGAAGTGCTTGTTTGTTTATTATTGGCATAGGTGTTGTGTTGAACATATGCAGGTGGTGCGTGGTTGCTTTTGAGGTAGGTGTGTGTGTGTGTGTGTGTGTGAGCATGTGAGCTGTTTTGCATGCAGGTCAGGTGGTGTGACTCTGCTGTTCTTCTGTGGGGAACCCTGCAATTGTTTTGCACATTGGTTAAAGAGGGTGTGTGTGTGTGTGTGTTTACATTTCCGGGAGCAAGTGATTTCTTTTTAATTGCTTTAAAAGTGCACATGTGTGTGTGTGTGTGTGTGTGTGTGTGTGTGTGTGTGTGTGTGTGTGTGTGTGTGCTCTTTCTCACTGAGCTAACATATGTTACTCAGTTGGATGTTAACACTGGCAGCTGGACCAGGTGCAGTGTGATTGACTACGCATTAGTGAGACCATGCTGTGTGTGTGTGTGTGTGTGAGTCTGTGTGTGTGTGAGTCTGTGTGTGTGTGAGTCTGTGTGTGTGTGTGTGTGTGTGTGTGTGTGTGTGTCTTTGCGGTGGATAAAGGCATGACACAGGCTGCGTGAGTGCAACGTTGGCGTATTCCCCTGCTGCTACCTGTACCGAGTCTCACCGGTGTCTGTTATTGGATCCTACTAGCCCAACTGCTGTCTTTTTAGCAAACAGCCCTGTGGAATTTCACTGGCCGTTACTGTCGGATGTCATTTAGCAGCCGTGGCCTATCCACCAGCAAGCTAAATAGTCCGTTTTCCTCCGATGGCACGTTACTGCGTTGCTAAGCAACAGTCAACGCTCGCTGGCCAGGAATGACATCATCGGGTAAAACTGGAACGTGCAGGCCGCCTGCACCAGTCTCCACAGCCTCTGACTGAACCTCTGCGCGTTGTCATGCCCCATGCATGATTACAGTACTCGCTCGGTCTGCGGTCGGAGCGCACGGAATCTTCTTCAGACAGAAGAGAGCTTATGATGTTTGGCAACAGCCAGGAGCGTCTTCAAATGAGTGCACAGCTTGCATCTAGAGCGCTCAAACCCGAAGACCTAGAAATCGCATAAACCTTGCATAACCTCAGATTTCACCACCATTAGGCACGGTCGTACAATTACCAAAGTCGCCTTCCGTCATCCCGACAATGTAGCTAGAAAAAAAAAGGCTTAACGTCTACACGAGAGCCAGAGAAAACCGTGCGTGCCTTTATCTCGGGTACCGACCTCCGTGATGGTCTCCTAACTGAGCTCCCCACTAAGACCGCTCAACGGCTACAGCTCTGCTGCTGTGGGAGTTTTGTCCCGGACAAAGAAGCAGAGCGCATTACTCCAGTACTAAAATCTCCACACAAGCTTCCAGTGAGTTGTAGACTCCACGGAGGCTGCTGTTCCATAAATCACTGAATGGCTTACGCTCGGGATACGTTTCAGATATGCCCCACGAGTATAAACCCAGTACGGCTCTTAGATAAGTGGGCACGAGCCATCTTGTAACGTCCGGGATTCAAACCGCACGTGGAAGGGCAGTGTTTGGCTTCTGTGCTCCAGATAACTGAAACCGACTGCCCGTCCAGCTCAGACGTGCCCCGAGCATGGTGCTTTTAAAACCACTTTAAAAGCCGCTCTGCTCTCTCATGCGTATCGTTGAGTTCTTTTTTTTTTGGGGGGGGGGGGGGGGGTTGTTTGGTTTTGTTTTTTGTTGTTGTTGTTTTTTTGCGCATATAATTTTGTCATTACTTTGTGTTTTCATCAGCTTTTCACCTTTTAATTCATTTCATTATTTCATTATTTAACTTTTTTTCCTCTTTTGCCTGCACTTCTGCTGTATATCATTTTATTGCTATATTTTCTATCTCAATAACTTGTTTTATATATCTACGTAGCGGTTTATTTTCTTCCTTAAAAAAAACCTCTCCTGAGGCGATAGCTCTCGGGATGTAATAAGCTTTATTATTTAGTTCCTTTATGTTTGTGTGAAGCGCTTTGATTTGCCACTGTATGAAAAGTGCTATGCAAATAAATCTGCCTCGGAATATTTCACTCCCAACGAGTGGGGAAAAAAAAGCGCCTGTCAAGCCGAGTCGAACGCGCGAGCCCGCCGGCGCGCAGACGAGGGCGCGTGCATCGCCGCAGCGGGAGCTCGGGCTCGGCGGAAGCGGCGGGCACGAGGGCGTGCGCGTCAGGGGCCGGGGCTACTTAACCCTGCGCCTGCACGGCGCGCGCAGCCAGGCTCGGGGCCGCGCCTCCGTGTGCTCGTCGAGTTGTGCGTTGCCGCCGTAGCGCACTGCGAGCATTAAGTCAGTGTTCTGTCCCATTTTATTTACGTAGTTAGTTATGCTAGTTTACATGGTTGTTAAAATAAAGGCCTACCAAAAGTTTTGTTTTTTTTCTGCAAAAAATAAAAGATGATTTTTAATGGTGTAAAAAATATTCATTTTGTAAACAGTTCTTTTTTATTGTTATTATCATTATTATTTCTCTTAGCTGTCGTGAATGTGTGGCAGAGATGTCGCCAAGTTTTTTAACATCATCGACTACCGAAAACAAACAGTCAAAGAAATGACTTTTCATTCAGCGACGGGCGTTAGCTAGCCGAGTGCCTGCGGTTCTTCCCCGCGTGTGAACAGACTTGGATGCATTTAAATAAAAAGAACAAAACAAAAAACTACTTTAAACGACTTTACCTCACTGCGTGGGGTAAAAAAAAACACACCCAAATGGACATCTAACCAAGAGGGAAGTTTTTCACAGCAAGCAAGATGAAATGGATGCCAAAAATACGACCACATTCTGATGTGGTCATTGGTGTGAAGACATAGAGGCCCAGTTACACCAGCCCAGGGATCAGATACAGCACATTGAGAAGTCAAGCTCTGCAGTTGTGGGAGGAGCTTAAACAATGAGGGTATAATTAATAGGATGTGATAATATCAATAACCACACCCAGTCTGAAAATCTTTTGTTATTGTGACATCTTGTTATCTTTAACAGTGTCATAGTGTTCAAAACTTTGACAGCTAGCTACAGTTCTTACCTTTACATGACAGTTTTATCCAAAGCAACTTACAATTAAGTATAACTTGAGTGTTAAGGGTCTTGCTCAGGGGCCCAACAGGGGCACTCTGGCAGTGGTGGGGCTTGAAGCAGCTTGTAAACTTCTGCTTACAATTCAGCTACCTTCACCACTAAGCTACCACTGTTTTAATGCAGATGTTCCCATATCCATACACAGACAAAGGTGTGTGAGTGCGTGTGTGGACTTCGTAGTCAGTATGCCAGAGACCTTTGCACAATAGTGGAAGCAGCATGTTAGAAATAGCTCAGCATCCAGAACACTCTCACATGGCTGACGTCTGTGGCATCTCGTGGGAGAGTCCAGGCAAGATCTTTGTGAGGAGTAACTAGTGTGAGGTTTTATCAGTGTGTAGTTTTACCAGTGTGTGGTTTTACCAGTGTGTGGTTTTTATCAGTGTGTGGTTTCTAGCAGTGTGAGAGTTGATTTGTGTGAGGTTTTACCAGTGTGTGGTTTTTATCAGTGTGTGGTTTTACCAGTGTGTGGTTTCTATCAGTGTCAGAGTTGATTTGTGTGAGATTTTACCAGTGTGTGGTTTTTATCAGTGTGTGGTTTTTATCAGTGTGTGGTTTTTACCAGTGTGTGGTTTCTATCATTGTGAGAGTTGATTTGTGTGAGGTTTTACCAGTGTGTGGTTTTACCAGTGTATGGTTTTTATCAGTGTGTGGTTTTACCAGTGTGTGGTTTTACCAGTGTGAGAGTTGATTTGTGTGAGGTTTTAAGTGCCTTTGTTAAGTTGGTATCAAATCAACAGAAGTGGAGGACGAAAGTCTCGGGGACTGGAAATCACCAGACTAGAGACGGATGATCCTGGAGTGAAGAGAAGGTTTAAAGGCAGTGAGCGTCAGATATGTTTAGCTGTGTGCTGCTCAGGCTCAGGGGTCAATACTGGCAATAATAACAAAATTACGTGTTGTGGACGTCATACATGCTCCCTGTAAGGTCACAGGCATGTGCAGCGATCCCTCTACACCACGTGTCTCTGAAGGTCCAGCACGGGAAACCCAACCCTCCAGTGAATAGTGTGGAAA
>NC_137499.1:38034490-38039490 GCF_041902795.1 Electrophorus electricus | reverse complement strand
TGCTTGAGGAGAACTCTGGCTGCTAAAGCATTCTTACTGTAATATATACTATTAGATTGTATAATGAATAATAGATTAATCAATAGATTGAGATTAATAACTAAATAATACGTGTCTCACTCTCTCTCTCTCTCTCTCTCTCTCACACACTCTCTCTCTCTCCATCTCTCACACTCTCTTTCTCTCTCACACACACACCCTCACTCACTCTCTCTCTCTCTCTCTCTCTCTCTCTCTCTCTCTCTCTCTCTCTCTCACGCACATTCCTCCACGTGCACGTGCGCCTGTGTGTGAGAGCAGGAGATAAATGGGGTTCACCTCAGCTCACTACCATTTACCTGCACACACACCCACACATACACAGACACACACACACACACACACACATAGATACGTACAGACCATCTGTATCAGCTCACAGATAAAAACGGCTGCTGCATTTGAGTAGCTATATTTGTTTGAGGAAGAGAGAAAAAATATATACGTGTGTGTGTGTGTGTGTGTGCATGTGTCTGCATGCTATCCATTAAACACTGGTATTCATTCCAAAGTAAAGAAGCGTTCAGACTAACTATAAACACCAAGACTCTCATGAGAAGTGCCATTTTGTGTGTTCTGTGGAGGATTCATGTGTTCCCAAAATGTCCAAACTGCTTTCAGGACCAAACAGAAAACTTCTTCCACAGACATTGGGATGGCCAGTCCTAAGAGGTATTCAGTGGGAATCTTGAACTAGCGTTGGCATGTCCCTTCCTTCCCAGTGAATGTGGGAGTGCAGTGGATAGAGACACAACTCCCTTTTGTAAGAGACAAAAGTGTGTCCCCTCTCTGTGGCCACAGCTCCAGTGTGTCCTCTCTCTGTGGCTACAGGTCCAGTGTGTCCCCTCTCTGTGGTCGCAGCTCCCGTGTGTCCCCTCTCTGTGGCCATAGCTCCAGTGTGTCCCCTCTCTGTGGCCACAACTCCAGTGTGTCCCCTCTCTGTGGCCACAGCTCCAGTGTGTCCCCTCTCTGTGGCCACAGCTCCAGTGTGTCCCCTCTCTGTGGCCACAGCTCCAGTGTGTCCCCTCTCTGTGGCCACAGCTCCAGTGCCTCCCCTCTCTGTGGCCACAGCTCCAGTGCCTCCCCTCTCTGTGGCCACAGCTCCAGTGTGTCCCCTCTCTGTGGCCAGAGCTCCAGTGCCTCCCCTCTCTGTGGCCAGAGCTCCAGTGCCTCCCCTCTCTGTGGCCAGAGCTCCAGTGCCTCCCCTCTCTGTGGCCAGAGCTCCAGTGCCTCCCCTCTCTGTGGCCACAGCTCCAGTGCCTCCCCTCTCTGTGGCCAGAGCTCCAGTGCCTCCCCTCTCTGTGGTGTCAGATCTCTGTCTTCACACACCTACCTAACACCAAGGCTAACGGGAATGATGATATGATTACGGATCATTAAAATCCACTCAGCAACTTGAATACTGTTGATTTTTAATACTTGTATTGAAAACAGATGAGTACTAAAACAGATGAAATTACTGAAGAAGAACAGTATTCCAGATGATCTTAACACATGAAGAGACAGGTGCATGGTGTACATATCATAAACACAATACAATGATAAGTGTTCGTGAGCACTTAGGTTTACCAGGTATACCAGACTTATACATAGATCTACCACATGTGTATATAGATCTAATACATGTATACATAGATCTACCACATGTATACATAGATCTACCACAGGTATACATAGATCTACCACATGTATACATAGATCTACCACAGGTATACATAGATCTACCACAGGTATACATAGATCTACCACAGGTATACATAGATCTAATACAGGTATACATAGATCTAATACAGGTATACATAGATCTACTACAGGTATACATAGATCAAGTACAGGTATACATAGATCAAGTACAGGTATACATAGATCTACTATGTAGATGTAGATCTACCACAGGTACACATAGATCTACCACAGGTATACATAGATCTACCACAGGTATACATAGATCAAATGCAGGTATACATAGCTCAACAACAGGTAAACATAGTTCAACTACAGGTATACATAGATCTACCACAGGTATACATAGATCAACTACAGGTATACATAGATCTACCACAGGTATACATAGATCAACTACAGGTATACATAGATCTACCACAGGTATACATAGATCTACCACAGGTATACATAGATCAACTACAGGTATACATAGATATACCACAGGTATACATAGATCTAATACAGGTATACATAGATCTGCTACAGGTATACATAGATCAACTACAGGTATACATAGATCAACTACAGGTATACATAGATCAACTACAGGTATACATAGATATACCACAGGTATACATAGATCAAGTACAGGTATACATAGATCAAGTACAGGTATACATAGGTCTAATTAATGATGTGTGTAAGGACGCCTTTATTCATGGAATTTGTGAAGTCAGCTCATGGACCCAATGCCTCTTTGGTTAGCAATCAAAACTGGAGCACCATAAACCTTATTTTATAAATGATAAAAATGACAGAATCAATGAATGCACACTCCTGGATATAATCTCTCCAAACCCTGTCAAGGTATATATGGATAACTAGTAGATTCCATCGCATCCAGACAGTTCCAAAATTCCACAGAGCGGGACTGATGTCTTCTTCCAGTGATCTGGATTAGAGCCGAAGGATTCCAAACGTGCAAAGATAGACATGGAATGAAGTGGTGGACTGGATAGCCTGATCCAAAACCACCATTCACTGTAAAAATGAAAACACATTCAGCACGACTCCTACACGTGTCTGGGCTGCAGATTTAACAAAGCAGGCGTGTCCGCTGCCTCTCGCTGTGAACTCACCTTGCACGGTACAAGCAGCCCCGGTGAAGTTCAGCCATGAAGTCATAATTGTAAGTCAGATAAATGCTGTAAAGGTAAATGTTAGTGTAAATACCTTCAGGCTCGTGGTGCAGGATTTGGGCTTTGGCGTGATTGGCTGCGTCAGTGGACAGGGCTCAGGCTGTGTGGGAAGGACATTGCCGTACCAGCATTATGAAGATGACTTTTCAAATATGTCTGCTAGTAGGCCTCAACTATTGATGAAGAGCAGAAAAAAAAGGTTGTTTCTGGTAGCGGCAGGTTGTTCTTCTGAGTCTTGCTTATTTAAGTATTTAAAATATCACTCACTTGTTAATCAGTAGTTTTTGCTAATGTGTGCTTTGCTCAACAGTCTGGCCACTAAGTGTCTTTGGAATCATCAGATTTTTAACAATGAAAGCAAAACAAATTGCAACGTTTGGAGGAAGAGATGCTTTCTTCATGTATAAAAGCAAATCCAGGTTTAGTGCTGGGCCCTCATTTTATGCTAAAAAATGTAAATGTTATTGAGAGAAAGAAAAAGGGTGCATATACACACACTTTATTAGGAGATTTATCTTGGTCTTGTATTTGTGTGTTTGTGTGTGTGCGTTGGTGTGTGTGGCCAAGTTTTGTTAATCATAGTGCATTATTCACGTTTGTGTTTTTGTGTTTTTCTATGTGTCAAACCCTTAGGCCCCATTACAGCAGATGATGATGACGATGATGATGATGATGATGATTTATCTTTTATTATTATTACACGATTATAATATTAATGCCCAAACCATCTCAGGGCCAACATCAACATGGCATAAACTGTTCATTCAGTGCCTATGCTGTTCTGACACGCTCGTGCCGCTCAGTGGGTGTTGGCTGCACCACCGATTGGCTCGCGGCTCTTCCCCCAGTGCACCATGGGAGCTCATTATAGGCGAGTGCTTGCTGTGGTGCTCTGTGCCATCACAGATGCATGAGCCTCTTCATTAAGGACTGTTCAGCTTCCACAGAGCAGAAACCACACAGACCACACATCCTCCCTCATTAACACAATCTTCCCTGGAGTCCGTGGAAGAGACAGAGAGACAGAGGGAGATTTATTACGGAAAGGCTCATTATCACCAAGCCGTTCCCCTTAATCACGAGGCTGTGCACGTATTTTTGGCCATAATTTCATTTATTCTAATAGCAGATTATTTCTCTGAAATGTGCTCTTCTGAGAAGTTATTTCCTGTGTCTGTGGTTATGTTGCCGATGGCCTCACCATGGTTGTTTGTTTGTTTGTTTGTTTTTCTTATGTAAAGGCAGTAAACATGCGGGGGAAGGGCGATACGATAACAGGAGGTTTTATTATGATTCCGGGTGCAGGACGCTTGAGCACAGAGCATTAGGGAGGAGGCGTGGAACATCGCGATGAGCCGGTCCAGGCGGAATCCAGGAGCCAAGCGGGGAGGGCAGAGTCCAGGAGGTGGAGAGGGGTCAGGCCGAAGGCTGGGTCTAGAAAACACAGTTCAATAAGCAGGCAGACAGACAGACTGGCCACATGCTCCAGGACGAGGTCAGAGAGGAAGAGGACCAGCAGGTGTGGAGGGTTACAGCTCCAGTGAGCTTGACCAGACCTGGTGAGGTGTGTCACAGGAGCGGCCACGTCTGGGTGGGGCAACGTGGGTGCGAGGGGCTTGTACATCGCGTGAGGGCTCGTTTGTTCGGTTGTCTCCGTACAACTCCCTCACTCATTATCCCTAACGAGCTACAACAGTGATGTCATATTCTAGAGCAGAGTTTGGATGAAAGAAGTGTGTGTGTGTGTGTGTGTGTGTGTGTGTGTGTGTGTGTGTGTGTGAGTGTGTGTGTGTGTGTTCTCTGTCTTTTTATTTGTGTCTCCGAGTTTTCAGGCTTCATGTCTCCGTCCTGCTTTTTGTTTTTCCTTCCTTCTTTCTTTTGTTCTCTGCACTCTACACTTTTCTTTCTTTCTCCCTGCTTCTATCGCTCTGTGTACCCTTCATTTGAAGAACTCTCTCACTCCCCCGTCCCTCTGTCCTGCCCAGAGCCGGAGTCCGCGTCACTCCCAGTCCACCCAGTCTGGGCTGGCGGACCAGGCGTCCAAGCTCTCCTTCGCCTCGGCCGAGTCTCTGGAGACCATGTCAGAGGCGGACATGC
>NC_137499.1:38026990-38029490 GCF_041902795.1 Electrophorus electricus | reverse complement strand
TCTCGGGCCAGGGCCACGCCCACCCGCAGGGCTCCCAGCACGGACACCACGGCCCGGGCTCCGCCCTCACGGGCTCGCCCTCTGCCATCCTGGAGCGGCGCGACGTCAAGCCCGACGAGGATGTAGCAGGAAAGGGTGTGGTCCTGCTGAAGGCGGAGGGCCTGTACGCCGACCCCTACGGCCTGGTGCACGAGGGCCGGCTCAGTGTGGCCTCCTCGGGCGACCCGTTCGGGTTTCCGGCGCCGGCCGGCCTGTACCGGCGAGGATCGGTGCGTTCCCTCAGTACCTACTCGGCGGCGGCGCTGCAGGCCGACTTGGAGGAGCCGCTCTACAAACCCGGGGCGGGGATGTACTCGGACGGCTACGGTCCAGCCTCCACGCTGGCCTTCCGCCTCCCGCCCTCGTCCCCGCAGAAGGTTCCGGACGTGCAGCTACGCGACAGGGACTCGTACTCCAACACACCCAGCAGGGGCTCGCCCGTCCGGCAGAGCTTCCGCAAGGACTCGGCCTCCTCGTCCGTGTTTGTCGAGAGCCCCAAGTCCCGGCCGGGCTCCAGCTCCGAGCCACTGGGAGGTGACATGGGAAGGGGCGCACCCGGGTTTGGGTCGGCGCTGGTGGGCAGTGAGACGGACACGAGGTAAGAAGTGGTGGTGTGTGTGTGTGTGTGTGTGTGTGTCTGTGTGTGTCTGTGTGTGTGTGTGTGAACATCTGTGTATATTTCTGAGATTGAATATGTGGACATATGTATGTGTATATACACACTGGATATTCTTTGTGTGTGTGTGTGTGTGTGTCTGTGTGTGTGTGTCTGTGTGTGTGTGTCTGTGTGTGTGTGTCTGTGTGTGTGTGTGTGTGTGTGTGTGTGTGTGTGTGTGAACATCTGTGTATATTTCTGAGATTGAATATGTGGACATATGTATGTGTATATACACACTGTATATTCTTTGTGTGTGTGTGTGTGTGTGTGTGTGTGGTGTGTGTGTGTGTGCTGATGGTTTGCCTCTGTTAGCAGGGATCGTATGGAGGCGATGGAGAAGCAAATAGCCAGTCTCACTGGCCTGGTCCAGAGTGTTCTCACTAGAGCTCCAGATAGTGACAGCACGTAAGGCACACACACACACACACACACACACACACACTCTCATACACACACACACACACACACACACACACACACACAGATCCACTAGGGAGTGTCGGCCTCAGATGCCTCAGTCCTTCAGCTGTTTAGCACAAAGCATTACATATCTCCACCACAGCCAGTGTGTGATTGTCTTAACTCCGCCTCCACTCCCATATAGCAGAGTGGGACTCCCTTAACTCCGCCTCCACGCCCATGCAGCAATGCGGGACTGCCTTAACCCCGCCTCCACTCCCGTGCAGCAGTGCGGGACTGCCTTAACTCCGCCTCCACTCCCGTGCAGCAGTGCGGGACAGCCTTAACTCCGCCTTCACTCCCGTGCAGCGATGAGGGTCCACCTTCACCTCACACTCAGCAGTGCTTCCAGGCTGTTCTGTGTGCCTGCTGTAGTTTGCTTCTGCTCAGCCATCGTGTGTATTCCACTGCTTCCCATGTGCTGGCGTCCTCCCTCCCTGAGCAGGGCTGTGTTCTGCGCTCTTTCTGTGGACTGTTGTCTCTGGAGTGTGCTGTGGCATTGCTGGCGTCCCTCTGCTTTCGTCCTGTGTGTGTGTGTGTGTGTGCATTCATGTCGATGGACACTTTCATTCATAAAAAAACCATCAGCACTAGCACTGATTAGGAAGACCAACCCTGAGAGCACATAGACCAACACTGAGAGCACATAGACCAACACTGACAGCATATAGACAAACACAGAGCATATAGATCAAGACTGAGAGCATACAGATCAAGACTGAGAGCATACAGATCAACACAGAGCATATAGACCAACACTTACAGCATATAGACCAACACAGAGCATATAGACCAACACAGAGCATATAGACCAACACAGAGTATATAGACCAACACTGAGAGCATATAGACCAACACAGAGAATATAGACCAACACTGATTGTATAGACCAACACAGAGCATATAGACCAATATTGACAGCATATAAACCAACACTGAGAGCATATAGACCAAGACTGAGAATATAGACCAACACTGAGAGCACATAGACCAACAATGAGAGCATGTAGACCTAAACCACTGCAGATCAGACAAAGCTAATTTTAGCAGTTTTAGCTCACTATCACTGTCTAAGATAATAATGCTGTAGTGATATGTTAGTTATTTAGTTTGTTTAGTGGCAGGGTTGTTGTGTAGGGGCTGTAGTGTTAGCACCATGTTCAGTACTATGATAATGGACTAGTAGCAGTGTTCCTGGCAGTTGAAGGTTTCTGTAATAGCACAAAAGGCGGTCAGCATGAGCCAAACACACACCAGTGACGTCCAACACTGGCAGCCGGCTTTAGGATGTAAAAAAAACCCAACAACCAAGGAGTCAAACATGAGTCGTTTTTGGAGTACAGC
>NC_137499.1:38014490-38016990 GCF_041902795.1 Electrophorus electricus | reverse complement strand
CTCTTAATGAGTGAAATACAGTGAAACACGAGTGCGCGCACACACACACACACACACACACACACACTACTTATGGAATATTGCACATACACACATACCACTTACATATAGATTTGTTAAAACATTTACACATCAACACATACATACTCATATTTGCATGCGATATTTTACACTTGTGTATACCCGCACTTGCGTGTACGGCACTAAGGATGGAATATTCTCACAGTTCCACACGTACAGTTCTCACAGTTCCACACAGTTCCACACGTCACCCTGGAACGCCTTAGTCCCTGTTTGGATCTGGGATAGCTTTGCCTTTTGGAATTGATCTATAGATCGTTTGACAACATATTGTTGTCCAATATGCACATTGACATTTTTTTTACATACACATGCATCCAAGACACACACACATGAGCAGAGTTAAGTGCTACATTTAAGTACATGTGAGTGAATATGCAAGTTAGTGAACATGTGATACGCAGATGTAAGTAGTATGTGTGTATGTTCCAGTGTAAGTTCTCATATGTAGCATGTGTGTGTGTAAGTGAGTAGGGTGTGTGTCCAGGAGTGTGTAGGTGAGCAGTGTGTGTGTCCAGGAGTGTGTAGGTGAGCAGTGTGTGTGTCCAGGAGTGTGTAGGCGAGTAGTGTGTGTGTCCAGGAGTGTGTAGGTGAGCAGTGTGTGTGTCCAGGAGTGTGTAGGTGAGCAGTGTGTGTGTCCAGGAGTGTGTAGGTGAGCAGTGTGTGTGTCCAGGAGTGTGTAGGCGAGTAGTGTGTGTGTCCAGGAGTGTGTAGGCGAGTAGTGTGTGTGTCCAGGAGTGTGTAGGCGAGCAGTGTGTGTGTCCAGGAGTGTGTAGGCGAGCAGTGTGTGTGTCCAGGAGTGTGTAGGCGAGCAGTGTGTGTGTCCAGGAGTGTGTAGGCGAGCAGTGTGTGTGTCCAGGAGTGTGTAGGCGAGCAGTGTGTGTGTCCAGGAGTGTGTAGGCGAGCAGTGTGTGTGTCCAGGAGTGTGTAGGCGAGTAGTGTGTGTGTCCAGGAGTGTATAGAACACACTGGGATTTGTCTCCTGTGTGTTTCCACCTTCTTTGTTGTGTTTGGTTCAGTGTAATGTTCCACTCTTCCAAACATTCTGCTGAGTTCTGCTGTTACTGAGGTGCGTTCAATGCCTTCTGCGTCTGTGTGTGTGTTGTTTTCTCCGCCTCCCCTTCTGTGTGTGTGTGTGTGTGTGTGTGTGTGTGTGTAGATCAGTTCCCTGGGCTGCAGAGTAAGATGCGGGTGGTGTTGCGGGTGGAGGTGGAGGCGGTGAAGTTTCTGAAGGAGGAGCCCCACAGGCTGGATGCCCTGCTGAAGAGATGCAAAACTATCACTGACACACTAGCCACACTGAAGAGGTGCACACACACACACACACACACACACACACACACGGACACACGGACACACGTACACACGTACACACACACACGTACACACACACGCGCCCTTGTTGTGTAAGAAATTTACATACACTAATGGAAAGGTTTTAAATCGGAGCATGTTTTATGCATGTTATTTATAACAATACTTCAGATTTTTACCCAATGTTAAAGATAAATTCATCCCTGTTCTTCAAAAATGCAATGACATAATGACATGCAAATTGAAAATGCTAATTGTAGCAATAATCAACAGAAGACAAATCAACTGTCAAAGTAGTCCTCAAAAACAACAACAAAACAAAAACAACAACAACAACGGCCTTGAATTTACCCATCCGCATAATTTTCGTGCTGGTTATTTTTGCCACTAGGCAATTAATCATTAATAACAGATAACGTTTCACTAGTCAACATTCTGCACCACAATTACAGGCAAGTGAACGAGGGCATCAGGAAGAGCCAGGAGGACTTCTCCAACCCCTCGCCCAAACACACGCCCGGAGAAGACTACAAGAAGAGCGCCGACTTCAAAATACCCACCAGCCCACCACTCAGCCTCAGTGAGAGCACCCTGGCCAATTGGAGCCCTCATTCTGGCCATGGACACAGTCACCATGGCAACCCCACATCAGGGCAGCATGGGATGGGGTCCCTGAAAGGGCGTATCCTGGAGGAGCTCGGGGGCCGTGGAGGGTCCGATAAGACCTCCTCTGTGGAGGTCAGGCTGGTGAGAGCTCGATGCCTGGACCTGTATGAACGTGAACACTTCTGAATTTGAAGATCACTTACTGCAGACACGATGAGTGTGTTTACGGGTGTTTTCATACGTAGGTGTGGCGGAATTCTTCCTCAAAGATATTGAGATTTTCTCTCACTCTGTCTATCTCTCTCTCTGTCTCTCTCTCTGTCTCTCTCTCTGTCTCTCTCTCTTTCCGTCTCTCTCTTTCTCTCTCTGTCTCCAGGCAGCCGAGAGAGACTGGGAGGAGAAGCGTGCCAGTCTGACCCAGTACAGCGCTCAGGACATTAACCGTCTGCTGGAGGAGACCCAGGCCGAGCTCATGAAGGCCATTCCGGACCTGGACTTC
>NC_137499.1:37989490-38009490 GCF_041902795.1 Electrophorus electricus | reverse complement strand
CCTGACGGCCCAAGCTCAGAGTCCTTCTCCTGGGTGGTCTGCACTCACTGCAGCAGAAGGAGAGGCCCAGAAGCTCCTGGTCCCACCCAAACCCTCCGTCGTTGCCGATGCCACCAAGGTTCAGCCCCGTGCTCCTCCATTACTGTCTCCTGGGTGTGGTTTCTCCAGACTTCCTGTCCCCGCTCTATTCATTCTGTAGATATACCGAGACCTGGTGGCACACCTCTAGACTCTCTCTCTCTCTCTCTCTCTCTCTCTCTCTCTCTCTCTCTCTCTCTCTCTCTCCTTCTTTCAGTCTCTGTTTCTTTCTAACACACACACACTCCTTCTTCGCTTTGGTCTGGGTTGATCGCAATGGTTTCTCTGCCTCCTCTTCTGCCTCATTAGTGGATGCCTCCGTCCGTCTTCTCTTTAGCGAACGGGTCTATCCGCCTCCTCTTCTGCCTCACCGGACACAGATAAAGAAATAAAGCAAGAAAATGAAAGAAATGGTGTGAGATGCAGGCGCTGAGCTGTGGGAGGCACCACTCTGCAGTGAGCTCTCCAGGACTGCGCCGTTACACCGGAGAGGCAGTTGTGCAGGTTTCACAAAGTTCTTGCACTTGGCTTTGTTTGTTTGGGGACTTTCTCTACTAAACCAATTCAGTACCAGAGGCATCAATCTTGCCAAGAAATGCAAAAGTGTGTGTGTGTGTGTGTGTGTGTGTGTGTGTGTGTGTGTGTGTGTGAGTGAGTGGGGGGGTGTTCTCTTCTCTGTTCTCTGGCAGAATTTGAAACTCCACAACAATGATCATATTACCATCGAGCAGATGTGTTGTGTGCTTATTTCTTCCAAACATTAATGCGCTGTAAACAAACACTGATTTATTGTCCAACATTCCTCCAGATCAATATGCCTTTGCCTCAGGACTCTCCCGCGTCCCTCGTAGGATGGTCAGGATATGTTGCAGACTAGTAGTGCATGACTTCATCAGTCTGTCAAAGGTGATCTGGTACAGCAGGCTGTCCTGATTATAGCCAAGCGAACTCCCACCAGGGTGTGCTTGTTTAGCACGTCTCTGTGGTGTTTAGCACGTCTCTGTGGTGTTTAGCACGTCTTCTGTGGTGTTTAGCACGTCTTCTGTGGTGTTTAGCACGTCTCTGTGGTGTTTAGCACGTCTCTGTGGTGTTTAGCACGTTTCTGTGGTTCTCACTGCAGCCCCCAAATGCTCCCCTAATTCCCTCCCTAATAATGGTAGTGCAGATCTCTTATTGTCTTTATCTAGAAGGTACATTTCCTGGCGAATCTTTCTGGTCTCAGCATGATGCTGTCTGTGTGTGTGTGTGTGGTGTGTGGTGTGAGATGTGTGGTGTGTGTTTATGTGTGTGTGTATGTGTGGTGTGTGTGGTGTGTGGTGTGTGTTTGTGTGGTGTGTGGTTTGTGGTGTGTGTTTATGTGTGTGTGGTGTGTGTTTATGTGTGTGGTGTGTGTGGTGTGTGTTTATGTGTGTGTGGTGTGTTTATGTGTGTGTGTGTGGTGTGTGGTGTGAGATGTGTGGTGTGTGTTTATGTGTGTGTATGTGTGGTGTGTGGTGTGTGTTTATGTGTGTGTGGTGTGTGGTGTGTGGTGTGTTTTTGTGTGTGTGGTGTGTGGTGTGAGATGTG
Organism: Electrophorus electricus; assembly: GCF_041902795.1. Classification (NCBI taxonomy): domain Eukaryota; kingdom Metazoa; phylum Chordata; class Actinopteri; order Gymnotiformes; family Gymnotidae; genus Electrophorus; species Electrophorus electricus. The sequence continues at coordinate 38,007,846 of NC_137499.1, read as the reverse complement.
TGGTGTGTGTTTATGTGTGTATGTGTGGTGCGTGTTTGTGTGTGTGGTGTGTGGTTATGTGTGGTGTGTGGTTATGTGTGTGTGGTGTGTGGTGTGAGATGTGTGGTGTGTGGTGTGTGTATGTGTGGTGTGTGTATGTGTGGTGTGTGTTTATGTGTGTGTGATGTGTGGTGTGGTGTGTGTTTATGTGTGTGTGTATGTGTGGTGTGTGGTGTGTGGCGTGTGGTTATGTGTGTGTGTGGGTGTGTGGTGTGTGTTTATGTGTGTGTGTATGTGTGGTGTGTGGTGTGTGTTTATGTGTGTGTGGTGTGTGGTGTGTGTTTATGTGTGTGTGGTGTGTGGTGTGTGATGTGTGTTTATGTGTGTGTGGTGTGTGGTGTGTGGTGTGTAGTTAGGTTCTGTTTCCTTCTCCAGTGCTTCCTCCAACTTCACAGCCTCACTGCAGCCTCCAGAGCGACTGGTCACACTAGTACTGCTACTGTTTCTGAGAGCTCCATTCACACCAGTTTTCTGTCTCTCTCTCCCTCTCTCTCTCTCTTTCTCTCCCCTTCTCTCTCTCTCTCTCTCTCGGTGTCTCTCGCTCAGACTGGCGGGGGGAAGGCAATATCTCGTCTGAAGCAGCTCCAGCAGAGCGGCTGTGAGAAGAGCAAACTGGGCAAACACAAAGACGACTTCCTCAAGAGCCAGGGTCAACAGCAGGTACAACCCCTGACCCCTGACCTCAGAGGTGTTCGCTTTATTTCATTTACAGCACACACACACACACACACAAAGTATCTGAGAGGAGGCTGTCCCATGGGCTCTGAGAGAAAGACACACAGAGAGAGCACAAGGAGAAAGATTTTAAACATATGAACTCTAAAAGTTAAGAGACAGAAAGACAAGCACAGCGAGTTAAAGAAAGAGAAAGAAACCGAGCGAATGTTGAGCAGGGAACTCGAGCTTCTCCTCAGTCCATGCTCAGAGGTTCTCCAACTACATGATCATTTGTTTCGACCACCAAGCTTGGACACGTGGAGCACTGAGTAGCCCTCGGCTGGCATCCTGGAGTGTGTAGCGTGTCGGATCTCATCAGTAGTGTCAGTGTGCGTTCTCAATGCTCTAATGAGGGGACGTCGTTAGCTTTGGGCCTGCGTGCAGGAACTGTATTTGTCTACTTATACTCTTATTATTATGATGATAAATTCATATTCGTCTATGTCCCGTTCACATACTATATCACTATCATAACTTTGATTATACCCAGTGTGATTATACCGCGTGATTATACTCAGTCTGGTTATAGCCAGTGAGATTATAACCCAGTGTGATTATACCCAGTGTGACTATAACCAGTGTGATTAGAACCCAGCAGTTATAATGCACTGGAGGTTTAGTGAAAGGTTTAATGGTGCACACAGCAGCAAACCTGAGAAGAGAGAGGTAGAGAGAGAGTGGGAAAGAAGGAGGGAGAGAGAGAGTGGGAGAGAGAGAGAGGGAGGGAGGGAGAGAGAGAGTGGGAGGGAGAGGGAGAGTGTGCAAGGAGAAATAGAAGGTTCTTCATGAGTGTCCTGATTTTTGACTCCAAGATGCAAGAGGAGTACACATACCCACACACATGCACACACACGCACACACACGCACACACACACACACACACACACACACACACACACACACACACTATCTCTCTCTCTTGCTCTCCCTCTCTCACACTTTTTTTGTATGCTCTCTCTTCTCCACCCCTAAGGACCCCCAGCTGAACACTCTTTTCATCTGATGCTTAATTCTCTCCATCTGTCTTCACCTTCTCTCTCTTCGTCCCTTTGAGGACGGGCTTGTCACAGGCTGCTCCTGCACTTTAGTGAGGGACCTTCTTTATTAAGGCCCCATCTGGTCCACCTTGGGATGAAAGGCACGTGAGGAGCAGAAGCAGCTGTAGAGCAGGCTGGGGTACCGCCTCACTGGGGGGCTAGGTTACCGCCTCACTGGGGGGCTAGGTTACTGCCTCACTCTGGGGGGCTAGGTTATTGCCTCACTCTGGGGGGCTAGGTTACTGCCTCACTCTAGGGGGCTAGGTTACTGCCTCACTCTGGGGGGCTAGGTTATTGCCTCACTCTGGGGGGCTAGGTTACTGCCTCACTCTGGGGGGCTAGGTTATTGCCTCACTCTGGGGGGCTAGGTTACTGCCTCACTCTGGGGGGCTAGGTTACTGCCTCACTCTGGGGGCTGGAGTACCACCTCACTGGGGGGCTAGGTTACTGCCTCACTGGGGGGCTAGGTTACTGCCTCACTCTAGGGGGCTAGGTTATTGCCTCACTCTGGGGGGCTAGGTTACTGCCTCACTCTGGGGGGCTAGGTTACTGCCTCACTCTGGGGGCTGGAGTACCGCCTCACTCTGGGGGGGCTAGGTTATTGCCTCACTCTGGGGGGCTAGGTTACTGCCACACTCTGGGGGGCTAGGTTACTGCCTCACTCTGGGGGCTAGGTTACTGCCTCACTCTGGGGGCTAGAGTACCGCCTCACTCCGGGGTGCTGGGGTACGGCCTCACTCTGGGGGGCTGTTGTGCCATATTTGAACCCCACCATGTGTGGTAGTTTTTTCATATGCATGAGCAAGTTAGTTGCAGTTTTTCTGGTACTGAGCTAAAATCATTACTTGATCAGTCTGTGTAACACACACGCACACATACATACACACTTTCTCTCTCTCTCTCTCTCATTCTCTTTCTTTTCCTGTTATGGAACAGTAGAGGTACCTGATGTGTGAAATAAGTATGCGTGTGAGAGAGAGAGTGAACATGTCAGCATGTTAAATGCCACATAAAACAAACTCTAACAGTGAAGGGGTTGGGGTTTAGGCCCTGGTGATGTGTAAATATATCCGTGGCCACATTCGTTAGACTCAGCGCTATGTCATGGTGAGTAATGCAGTACACAGAGCTGCGTATTATCAGCGTCCCAGCGCTCGCGTCCTGTACGGTGTCCCAGCGCTCGTGTCCTGTACGGTGTCCCAGCGCTCGCGTCCTGTACGGTGTCCCGGTGTCCCAGCGCTCGCGTCCTGTACGGTGTCCCGGCGTCCCAGCGCTTGCGTCCTGTACGGTGTCCCAGTGTCCCAGCGCTCGCGTCCTGTACGGTGTCCCAGCGCTCGCGTCCTGTACGGTGTCCCAGTGTCCCAGCGCTCACGTCCTGTACGGTGTCCCGGCGTCCCAGCACTCGCGTCCTGTATGGTGTCCCGGTGTCCCAGCGCTCGCGTCCTGAGGCTTGTTCGCGGCTGATGCTAACTGCTGTTTGTCTTCTCTCCACTCCTCCTTCGTCCTCCTCTTCCTCACTGGGTCCGTGACCTGCCATCGGCTCCCGGTGAACTGTGAACCACGTCACATCGCCATGGCAACCTGATGTTCTTAAACCTCCATGACCCTGCAGCAGCAGTGAGAAGAGGCACGCCCCGACTAGATCCAACCCCACCCTGACCTGACCTGACCTGACCTGACCTGCCCCAGGCTTCTCCACTACCTCTCTCTCCTATACTCCACATTCTGATTCCTCTTCCCCACTCCATGGAGCCCCCCCCACTTATGCTTACTCCTGCCACGCCCACCAAGGCTACATGCCCCACCCACCAATCCCACAAGGCCCACTATCTCATAAAAGCCAGGCCCCATGAAAACTTGTCCAGGACCTGGATAAAAGAACTTATTCCCACTCCTCTCTCTCTGTCTCTCTGTCTCTCTCTCTCTCTCTCTCTCTCTCTCTCTCTCTCTCTCTCTCTCTCTCTCTCTCACCCTGCCTCGCCACTATTCCTCGGGCCTCTCTTCTCCCCTCCTCCCACAGACTCTGATTGAGCCTCCTCTCTGTAGCATCAGGGCTGCCAGCTTCTCAGGCCAGCTGCCCTTCGGCCTCCGTAAGCGCCCCCAGGAGGGGGCGCCATCCTTGTTCTGCCCTCCCTGGGTCATCTGAGCCTCTGCTCCGCCGACAGAGGACCTGCCCATTCCTGCCCTGGCCCCGAAGCGCTTGACTAATTGCAGCCAATGATTGAGACGGACAGAAGTGAAGCCCCACCCCATCTGCCCCAGCAGCCAATACAGAGTAAGAAGGGAAAAGGCGGTGAAAGTACAGCTGCAAAACAATCAGCCAATCAGGACATCGAACTGACTTTAAACGCGGATAAGCATATACACATACACACTCAAGTGTACACACACACACACACACACACACACATTTCCTGCATTACAGCTCCACTTTACACCCATTTTGAACCTCCAGAGCCCAGCCACCCAGCTGGATTGCCAATCCCCCAGACAAAAAGCCCACCGATGGGCTCGGACGCCTGCCCCTCACCCTCTGCCTGGAGCTCTGCAGTGCCACCAGGTTGGGGGACCAGCATCCACGCCAGGCCAGGGGGCCGACACCAAGCCCACACAAGCCTCATCTGCCAGGCCTCACAGTGTGGACATGGAGGCCTGCCGTAGGCTCTCACTGAGCGTAATAGTTAGACTGTACAAAACTGTGTAAACTCTCTGTGGAGTCACAACGACTGAAAAAGACAGTAGCGTTATAGCGTTGTCAATGTGTGTTCAGATTTCTATCAGTAATATCAATGATTCCAATCACCTGATATGAAAAAAGAACAGCAAAAACAAAAGATGTAATCAACCTTTTCAGTTCTGGAACCAATTCCTTGAGTAGTAAGAGCACAACTAAAGGAAGCTGCTTGAAACTGGTGCTATTATCCTAGTGACATTTTAACGGACGTAAGAAACAGATATGAAATGAACGTGGGACATGGTTTCACTTCCTTAGTCCAGCACACAGGCCCCCAGACCCCACACACAGGCCTGATGGCTTCTCCTGTGCCTAGTTTGTCCTGTTTCCATACTTCTTGTCACAAGGTTGCCATGGCAACAGATGGACTGTGGGGAGGAGAACAGGTCTCCAGGCACAGTCCGAATAGGCAGCATGCCAGATTTATGTCTAGCCTGTAGGAGAGAGTCGCTCATCCGATAGCCCGAATGTCTTCTGAGGCACGTGACTGCGTGAGCGCGTTCCTCGAAAGCACAAACCTGTAGGTCTGAAGGTACATGCAACAGCCAAAATAACCTTCTCAGCTCTGAGACCTTCTTTTAAAAGAGTGTAGTGAGAATGAATCTAACTTTGGGAACGCCTCGCTCAGAAGCCGCGGGTTTCCTAAACATGCAGGAACGTCAATGGGTGGTACATCCACAAAGATGGGGAGGGGTGGTGTTGTCAATCAGTATATCAGCAGGCTCAGGGGCCAATCAGACGCGTGCCTCCTGTACGAGCGGGTCCTTTTCTTCTGAGGACGGTCAAATTGCTCGTGCTTCAAGATTAACATGTGTTACTTCCTCAGCGCGCGGTAACTGCCATTCGCGTTTAATGGTCGAAAGCATCCAAACCTCGTGTTGACTGACGTGCGCTTTTGTTTGTGTGCTTTTGGGTTTTGAGGGCTTTCAACTGCTTTGATGGCTTTGTAACTTTGTTTGGGCCCGCCTGTGATCCTACAACGGTCTGCACTGGCGTTTGCGCTATTGCTGTGTGTTTAAAAAAATGTAAAAATAGTGAAACGCGACACTGCTCCCTGCATGGCGTGTCGCGGGCTCGGGCATTTCTGCTCTCGCTAATGCCCTTCTGTTACTGCTCTTTCGTGGCCGTTACTTTGTCGTGTCGCACTGTTGTGTTTCTAAACACACATGGAAAGTGCGCAGACATGGAGACGAGCTAGTGTTGTTCGGGGCTCGTGTGAAGGTACGCGCACACCTGTGCTCAAGGGAGCATATACAATTAGTCCGATGCGCTTTGTGTATGAATTGATCGTTTTGAGTTTTCATACGTCAAATTACTATTGACCTCATCAAAGAAAATTCTAACCCAAAATCGTCAAAGCATATTCCATTAAAACGCAGGCCGCAGGGTTGCCAGGTACAGAGCATGGAGACCCAGATTTGGCAAAAACATTCAAGAAATGTAAGCACTGACCCCACCCCAAGACCCAAACCCATCCCTGGAGGAAAGTGAAGGTGTTGCTAGTCTTAATCCTTAAAGAGTTGCAGAAAGGTTACAGAAGGATCACCAATGTCCAGCGATCAACCTGGACGAGACTACATATAAACTTCAGGCAGAAGGATCAGAGTCTATGTAGACAGAGATGTTTGTGCGTTCCGGCCACAAACTAATCCGGAATGTCTCATAGCAGGGACTTTGTTTATTTTGGGTACAAAAATAAAAGTCCATATGAAATGTAATATCCTGAAAACACATTACAATTACAGTAGATTTTGGAACACGTGGACAAGGTATTGCAGTATATTTCACTTTAATAGAATATGGGAGTACAACCTCTGTGATATTTGTGTATGAAGTTCATAAGGGTTGAAAACATTGTCACTATAAACAAAAGGTTTTCTGTTGTCATCTTTATGTTTTATATTATGAGATTTATTTGTACAGTTTTTTTTCTTTTTTGTAATTCTTAGGAAATATATATCATATTAGCTAATTATTTATTCATAAGAAAAACATTTTATATATTGAGTTGAATATATATTTACCTAAATGTACAGAACAGATCATATGTAATATAAAGTTGGTTTGATTTTAGATTGTGTGATTAGCAGTTTTGTTAATAAGGAGTTTATATTAGTTCTTAGATTTGAAATGTTGGGTGAATCTGAGACTTTGAGGTCTGTGTCTAGCCGACTTGCCGACAGTTTGTCTGACCAGGTGAATCTTCAAACTGTGAGACTGTTTCTGCCCAGATCTGTAATGTACTCCGAGGACAACCGGTCATTTATGCATTTTCTGAGAAATTGCGTGAAGGAGTCTTAAATTGCATGTGTGCATCCCCTGGTGGCAGAGAGTGGTACTGCACCATCCTCCCGGTTTCTTTTTTCAAACGTACTATATCTTTAAAATGAACAGGTATTTACAGATGTGGGTTGACAAATAATTGCTTTAGTGTTACTCTTTCTTAATAAGTCATTTAAAGATCAGCAATGAGGGAAACAAAAGCTATTAAGAGAGCAAACTGTAATAAAGGGAGATTTGGTGTTAATATTGAATGTTTCTGCTGCAAGATAATTATGTCTGGTGTTCAAGACATAACTGGCACACAAGTAACAGGACTGGAAGCACATCTTTATGAGCTGACCTATGTAACAACAGATTAGTGGAAGTCAAGTTTCTGTAGATTATTTTAACTAAACCATATCCCTTTTAGAAAGCTTTTATTTAACTGAATGGATGATACGGGGTCAAGGCATCAAACAAATATAGACAAAAATAGTAGAAATCAGTAATATGTAAATATAAAGCATCATTCTTATAGTTACAGAAAAATGTTGTCTGGAAAAAAATGTTTTATCAAAAAAAGATGGCGTTCTAAGGTATATATATTAAAAAAATAGCAATGCATGTATATTCTATATGCAGTCGCACGGTGCCATTGTTAAAAAAAAGTTGTCTACATGTTTTATCAAAAAATGTTTTAAAAAAAACCCCTAGAGAGACTAGAGAAGGGCACAGACCTAAAAGGTTTACAACTTTAGAGTAAAGAGTAGGAAAAATCTGATGTTTATTCATCAGATGTGTTTGTGGCACAGGCATGTCCAGTTCTTCTGTAATCTGTGGTGATGTGGTTTCCAGAGTTGATTGAGAGGTGCTGAGTGTCTATTGCAGAGTGATTCCACCCATTGAACTCACCCCTGCCGCTGACCCACCAATCGCGGTTCGACGCCTACTGACCCACCAATCGCGGTTCGACCCCTACTGACCCACCAATCGTGGTGCGATCCCTACTGCCCATAGCGTGCCCCTCCCATCTCTAGAGTAGTGTCATATACGAAAATATAGATCTCTATATAAATAAGATATACATGTACAAATATAGATGCCTATACTGAAGAAAAAACAAACTAGTTTATCAGTGTGGATGCCAATGAAACTTTTGTGAGAACTGTAACCCCTCCCCCCAGCCCCTGTAAGAGGATTCAGAGAGCTGAACTCTTTTGTATATATTTGCTGTGATTGTGTGTCTAATAAACTCCAGCTCTCTTCTACATCTGCTCTTCAGCGGCTGTTTATTGCGAAAATCATTTAACACTAACATTTTTATTTCTTCATGTTTTTTATTGTTTCTGTGCCTCTTTAATATTGTACAAATCACTTCAATCGTTTTTTAAAACAACCTTTTTTTTCCTCACAAATACTTTGGTAATAGAATCAAAAACCACAGTAATTATAACTGGCATAATAACATACTGGTATAACATTTTAGGGAAATTAAAATATTTCTGAATTCGTCTGTAGGGCTTATATACAGTATAGGGTTAAAAGGTTGCTAAGTGATTTAACAAAACAAATACTGATAATCTGTATGAGCAAGTGCATGGTGTGTGTTTGTTAGTGTGTTTTGTGTATTTCCTCATGAATTTGCACCACGTAAGGTAGGTTTGTGCTCGTAAAGGCATGTGTGCATAACTCTCAAGAGTGCAATAACACTCAAGATGATAACAATGGTTTCCATGACTGTGTGGGCTGTTCTGGTTTACATGCATATGTGTGAACGCAACCTTTGAACTCTTAGTTTTCCTGTCGCTGAGCAGGTCTTCGGCCATCTGCTCTCCTGTATGGAGAATTTCTCAAGTCTGATGAAACAAAGACAAAACAGAACAGAAAGCAGATAAACACTTTAGAGTTCACAGGATACATACAACACTACTACATATTTATAGGCTATATACTTCACACTAAGTGTTAGACTGGCACACTTAACTTACTATGCAATTATGCACAGAAGATTCTAGAAGGTGATGAATAGTGGCAACAATGTCCCATAACACAGAACAATCCTTCAGAACACTGCTCCGATACTGTGCAGCAGAACAGTGCTCTAGAACAATCCTCCAGAACACTGCTCCGAAACTGCAGCAGAACAGTGCTCTAGAACAATCCTTCAGAACACTGCACTGGCACAATGCTCTAGAACAATCCTCCAGAACACTGCTCCGAAACTGCAGCAGAACAGTGCTCTAGAACAATCCTTCAGAACACTGCACTGGAACAATGCTCTAGAACAATCCTCCAGAACACTGCTCCAGAACACTGCTCCAAAACTGTGCTGCAGAACAGTGCCCTAGATCAATCCTCCAGAACACTGCTCTAGATCAATCCTCCAGAACACTGCTCTAGAACAATGCTCCAGAACACTGCTCCGAAACTGTGCTGCAGAACATGCTGGAGCCCCCCCCCTGGGGGCTGTACCTGTAATGATGCCCTCGATGGCTCCATCTGTGACCTGCGGCTTCACCTGCCTCTTCTTCAACTCTGCTATCAGATCCATCTGAGGCATCTTGGGCATCATGGGACCCTGATAGAGGTCAAATGAATGTCAAAGGTCACACCTAATCAGGCCAACAAAGTCAGCAATCGTTTACGACGATTTCCCCTCCTCCTTGGTCTACGTGTGGAATTGAAAACGTGAACCAGAGGAGAGAGATGGCAGTTCTAGGAGGTCAGGGCTAAACGGAGATATTCTTCTTACCTTTTGGGGCGTGATGTCCTTCTTCTTGGGTGATGGGATGGGCTGCTCCTCTGATGCGATCTCCTGCTTCCTCTTCTGCTCCATGTCCTGCTCAGCTTGCTGTCAGGGCCGGGGTCAGACAAACAACACGAACTTTAGCATTTCACCTGTTTGGCCAACCGTATTTAACACTTCACCAACCGTATTTCTACCTATCATTCTTTTTTTTTTATTCATTGTCAAAATGTAAACATATTTGAGACACTTCCTAGTTTAAAGGGAGAAAATAATTAATGGTCGTTATAGTATTTATTGCGTCATGTCTTTATGAACAGAAAACGATTCAGCATTTGAATCATTTCACAGCTGCAGCTGTAGGAGGTCAGTAGGGTCAGTAACAGGGGTCAGTTACCTTGTAGGCTTTAACAAATCTGACAAAGAGAGGGAAGAATGTAGAGGGCTGTGTGGTCTTTGGGTTCTCGCCAAAATACTCCACCACTGAACCATACGCCTCCTAGTGGAGTGGAGGAGAAATGACAGCGAAGTCAGTCAGACCACAATATAATGAACATGTAAACACGTTGAAGTGTTTAAATAAGAGTGTGAGTGTGTGTGTGTGTGTGTGTGGCTGCATGCACTCTGACCTGGGCTGCCTTGCCGTCTTTTACCAGGGACTCTAGCACTTCGCTGTTGACCTTGACAAACTCCTTCAGCGCTGGGATGTCATCCTGCACCAGGAACTCCTTCTTTGTCCCCTCCATCCCGCGCTCCAAAGAACGCACGTCCTGCAGGACGCCGTCCAGGGACACTGTCCCAGAGGGAGCGACACAGACACACACATTTACCATAAAGGTCATTAGCCAGTATGTCAAATTGGAGGCTTTGGTGTTTGGCCCTGAGGGGTTCCTGGGCATGGAAGGTCACATCACAGTCTGGTGATTTCCCTGCCCACACACACACCTTTCCCGACTCCTCAGTTCGTTTAGCCGGTTTAGTGTGTGTGCGTGTGTGTGTGTGTGTGCGTGTGTGTGTGTGTGTGTCGCGAGCGGCCCTTACCCAGTGCGGCCTTGTCCACAAAGTGCAGCTCCGTGTGGAAGGAGACCAGCTCCGGATACTTCTCCCGCACCATGTTCGCTATGAAGTGCAGGAGCGTCTGTGAGCGATCTGTGGACTTTGTGTCCAACAGCTGAAGGAGAGAGACAGAGAGTGAGAGAGAGAATGAGGGAGAGATCAAAGGAAAGAGCAAGCGACACCCCCTTCAGTGTAGCCTTCTTCAGGAGAACAGCTAGGGCCGCTTTCATTCAGGCAACTAGCCCTTACAGGCACCGTTCAGACAGCTAGCCCTACAGGAGGGTTCATTCAGGCAACTAGCCCTTACAGGCACCGTTCAGACAGCTAGCCCTTACAGGCACCATTCAGACAGCTAGCCCTTACAGGCATCGTTCAGACAGCTAGCCCTTACAGGAGGGTTCATTCAGACAGCTAGCCCTCACAGGCATTATTCAGACAGCTAGCCCTTACAGGCACCATTCAGACAGCTAGCCCTTACAGGCATCGTTCAGACAGCTCTAGCCCTTACAGGCACCATTCAGACAGCTAGCCCTTACAGGCACCGTTCAGACAGCTAGCCCTTACAGGAGGGTTCATTCAGACAGCTAGCCCTTACAGGCATTATTCAGATAGCTAGCCCTTACAGGCACCGTTCAGGCAACTAGCCCCTACAGGCACCGTTCAGGCAGCTAGCCCTTACAGGCACCGTTCAGACAGCTAGCCCTTACAGGAGGGTTCATTCAGACAGCTAGCCCTTACAGGCATTATTCAGATAGCTAGCCCTTACAGGCACCGTTCAGGCAACTAGCCCTTACAGGCACCGTTCAGGCAGCTAGTTCTTACAGGCATCGTTCAGACAGCTAGCCCTTACAGGAGGGTTCATTCAGAGAGCTAGCCCATACAGGCACCATTCAGACAGCTAGCCCTTACAGGCATTATTCAGACAGCTAGCCCTTACAGGCACCATTCAGACAGCTAGCCCTTACAGGCACTGTTCAGACAGCTAGCCCTTACAGGCACCATTCAGACAGCTAGCCCTTACAGGCATCGTTCAGACAGCTCTAGCCCTTACAGGCACCATTCAGACAGCTAGCCCTTACAGGCACCGTTCAGACAGCTAGCCCTTACAGGAGGGTTCATTCAGACAGCTAGCCCTTACAGGCATTATTCAGATAGCTAGCCCTTACAGGCACCGTTCAGGCAACTAGCCCTTACAGGCACCGTTCAGGCAGCTAGCCCTTACAGGCACCGTTCAGGCAGCTAGCCCTTACAGGCACCGTTCAGGCAGCTAGCCCTTACAGGCACCGTTCAGACAGATAGCCCTTACAGGAGGGTTCATTCAGACAGCTAGCCCTTACAGGCATTATTCAGACAGCTAGCCCTTACAGGCACCATTCAGACAGCTAGCCCTTACAGGCATCATTCAGACAGCTAGCCCTTAAAGGCATCATTCAGACAGCTAGCCCTTATAGGCACCATTCAGACAGCTAGCCCTTACAGGAGGGTTGATGATTGACATGTAGCAGACTGCTCAGTCCCACCCACCAGGTCAAGACTCTGCAGACGGAAGCCGTAGGCCGCTCCTCTCTTACTGCTGTTCATGTAGTTCCCAAAAGCCAAGATGATCTGAGAAAGAGAGACATACAGGCACATCCTCAGTCCACGCCGCACATGTCAGGGGCCGGAGCTGACAAAGTCCACCCCCCACTGGTGTATCCCCACTGGTGCATCAGTCACTTACCTCTAACATTTTCTTCAGCTTCATGGAAGACTTGAGGGACACAGAGGCTGCGATGATGGAGTCCAGTTGCTGTGGTGGGAGTAGAAGAAGGTCGCAGTGTTAACACGCTGAACCACCCATGCAGTGGAGGGGCCCTTGCGGGAACGCTGGCCCTGTGCCACTCACCGGCCGCAGGCGCTTCACGCTGTCAGGGAAGTTGCCCATGAAGGTGAGGGTGCTGATGCGCTGGGCCAGCCGCGGGATCTTGCCGAAGCGCATCACAAAGCGGTCCTCCTCGGCCAGCTCCTCGAGGGGGCGCCCTTCCTTCTCGTAGTTCTGCATCAGCTTCAGCTCATAATCGGACGGAATGAAGCGCTCCAGGAGCTCCAGGAAGTCCAAGCTCAGAGCCTGCTGGTCATACCTGAGAGGCAGAGACTTTAAACTGTAGTTTTTACCGATTACCGTATTGATTATTTTTAGCAGATATCATTTACTTTGAAATATATATTATTGTCTTGCTGAAGAAAGGCAAGACAGTTTCCCAGCTGCTTGAGTAACCACACCTAACTACTCTTCTACAGAGCAACTTATAACACATATAGGAAGTCCGGCACTTTCGGACTGAACGCATTGATTAGGTGTTTTAGTTGGGAAAACACTGAAATGTGAAACACAGTTGTTCCTCCAGCACAAGGACACTATGGTGGGAAAACTGAAAGCTCCGCCCACTGTCCTGATGTGCAGTAGTGGAGGACCAGAGATGGAGAGCAATGCATACGTTTGGATGGCGGTGCAGATGTCGGCCGGGCTCATGCCTGCCTTGCGCAGGGTGATGGCCAGGTTCTTGGCCTTGTTGGCCTCCAGAAGGGACACCTTGACGGGGGCTTTACTGGCCTTCACTTTCAGCTTGGACAGGTCGGTCGGCGGGCCCTGTGCCTTCGTCTTAAACTGTTCCGCAAACATGTCCATGTTCAACTCCTGCGGTACGAGGAACAGATGCGTTTAAGAACATGGGTACTATGACTATGGGGACTATGGGTACTATGACTACAGGTAGTATGGGTGCTATGACTACGGGTACTATGGGTAATATGACTACAGGTTCTATGGGTGCTATGACTATGGGGACTATGGGTACTATGACTACAGGTAGTATGGGTGCTATGACTACGGGTACTATGGGTAATATGACTACAGGTTCTATGGGTGCTATGACTATGGGGACTATGGGTACTATGACTACAGGTAATATGGGTGCTATGACTACGGGTACTATGGGTAATATGACTACAGGTTCTATGGGTGCTATGACTACGGGTACTATGGGTACTATGACTACAGGTTCTATGGGTGCTATGACTACGGGTACTATGGGTACTATGACTACAGGTAGTATGGGTACTATGGGTCTATGGGTACTTCCTAAACTTTGTTTTGTTTGCTTAGGAAAGATTTTTTTCATATCAAATAAGGAGAGAGAGAGCCAGTGAAAGGGTTTGGGCAAACAGATGTAAAATTGACTGACCAGAGGTGGATCAGAATTAAGCATATTGCAGATATGAAATGCAAATACGAAAAATCAACAGAAGGTTTTTAGAGCTGTGTGTCAGGTCTGTGTCTGTATGCTATTTGTGTGTCAGGTCTGTCTGTCTGATGTTTGTATCAGGTCTGTCTGTATGTGGTTTGTGTATCAGGTCTGTCTGTCTGCCGTTTATGTGTCAGGTCTGTCTGTGGTTTGTTTGTCAGGTCTGTCTGTCTTGTGTCAGGTCTGTCTGTCTGATATTTGTGTCAGGTGTCTTGTCTGTCTCTGTGTGTCAGGTCTGTCTGTGCTGTTTGTGTGTCAGGTCTGTCTGCAGTTTTATTTCAGGTCTGTCTGTGCTGTTTGTGTGTCAGATCCGTCTGTCTGTGGTTTGTGTGTCAGGCCTGTCTGTCTGCTGTTTCAAGGCCTGTCTACCTGCAGTGTCAGGCCTGTCTGTCTGCTGTGTCATGTCTGTTGTCAGGCCAGTCTGTCTGCTGTGTCAGGTCTGCTGTATCAGGCCTGTCTGCTGTGTCAGGTCTGTCTGTCTGCAGTATCCGGTCTGTCTGCTGTGTCTGGTCTGTCTGTCTGCAGTATCCGGTCTGTCTGTCTGCTGTGTCAGGTCTGCTGTATCTGGCCTGTCTGCTGTGTCAGGTCTGTCTGTCTGCAGTATCCGGTCTGTCTGTCTGCTGTGTCAGGTCTGCTGTATCTGGCCTGTCTGCTGTGTCTGGTCTGTCTGTCTGCAGTATCCGGTCTGTCTGTCTGCTGTGTCAGGTCTGCTGTATCTGGCCTGTCTGCTGTGTCTGGTCTGTCTGTCTGCAGTATCCGGTCTGTCTGTCTGCTGTGTCAGGTCTGCTGTATCTGGCCTGTCTGCTGTGTCTGGTCTGTCTGTCTGCAGTATCCGGTCTGTCTGTCTGCTGTGTCAGGTCTGCTGTATCAGGCCTGTCTGCTGTGTCAGGTCTGTCTGTCTGCAGTATCCGGTCTGTCTGCTGTGTCAGGTCTGTCTGTCTGCAGTATCCGGTCTGTCTGCTGTGTCTGGTCTGTCTGTCTGCAGTATCCGGTCTGTCTGTCTGCTGTGTCAGGTCTTACTCCTAACAGCTGCTCATCATCCAGCTCGCTGAACACTGTACCCTCCACTTGGTTTGGTTTGAGCGCCTGCCAGTTTAGCTGAGGCATGCGGAACTTGGTCTGGATGGCCTTCCGTTTTTTCACATCTGTGAAAAACACACACGTCACCTTTTCTGTGTCTCTGTGTGTGTGTGTGTATCTGTGTGTGTCATAGGTGTCCTTGATGATATGCCTCTACCTGCATCAACAGGTGGAGGAGGTCCCAGTGGAGGAGGTCCTGGTGGAGGAGGTCCAACCAGAGCAAAGGGAGGGGGCGGGGGAGGAGGCGGGCCATTAGTTGAGCATGTACCAGGTAAGGGAGGAGGTGGTGGAGGAGGTGGGGGTGGGACCAGACCAGGAGGTGGAGCTTGTGTGCATGGATCTGAAGATACAGGTAATGGAGGAGGAGGAGGAGGAGGGGGAGGGGGAGGAGGCGGAGCTGGTGGATGAAGAGGTGCCGCTTGATTGGCAGATCCGGAGTCTGTTAAAGTTTTGATAGTGAATCGGTTAAGAATTCTAGTATCACGGCGCAGGCTCTAAACCACAGCTCGCGCACTGCGCATGTGCAGAGATATGTTCTTATTTTTAATGAAACAATGAAGAAATGAAACAAAAACAAAGACAAACGAAACCCTGGAATAATAAGGACAGGACACAGGCGCAGCTGTGGGCTGAGTTAATCATTTCATGTGCGGCTGCGGATTTGACCTGGTTCAGGAACAGGGACCGCTGGCACTACGGTGACGGGGATGACCTCGATGTCCAGAGAGCCTGACGCTCTCCTCTCCAGGCGGAGCAGGCCCTTCTCCTGGAGCTCCCTCAGACGCACCTCCAGCCGGGATCTCCTGCGCTCCTCTTGGTCTCTCTCTCTGGCCTCCTCCGCATCTCGGTGCGAGAGCGGCACCGTACGCTCGCGCTCCCTCTCGCGCTCCCTCTCGATCTCACGCTCGCGCTCGCGCTGCTGCAGGACGCTCACCTGAGCACAGGACTCACGCAAGCTCTCCTGTGGACCGGGAGAAGAGAGAGAGAGACAGACAAAAGCCTTTATGTATTTATCGATTCATTACTTCTTCCTGCTCTCCTTTTTAGTCACTTCTTTACCATCCACATCTCCACTTCTTGCTGGTATTATTTCATACAGATTTCAGCTCTTTTCAAGTTCATTATTATAACACAGAGTTCATTAAGTGCAAAGGTTCATTCATGATGTTTTACTGTAATACTGATTTGGCAAAACCGTAAATGAATATTATAGAGCCAGTAAAGCTGACAACTAAAATGAAATGAACTGAATTGAATTCAGAGAGGCAATGCAGACAGTCATAGAGAGAGAAAAAAGGAGATGGACAGACAGACAGACAGACAGACAGTGATGTGAGACAGAAGGAGAGAGACACACACACACACACAGACAGACAGAAAGAAAAACACTATAAGAAAAATCAGGCAATCAGAGAGAGGAAGAAACAGAGAGCAAGAGTGTGCGAGAGAGAGATGAGAGAGAGATGGCAAGCGAGAGAGGGTGAAAGAGAGAGGGAGAGAGAGGGGGGGAGCGAGAGAGTGGGTGAGAGAGAGAGAGAGAGTAAGAGGCAGAGAGAGAGGGAGAGAGAGAGAGAAAGAGAGAGAGAGAGAAAGAGAGAGAGAGAGAGAGAAAGAGAGAGAGAGAGAGAGAAAGAGAGAGAGAGAGAAAGAGAGAGAGAGAGAGAAAGAGAGAGAGAGAGAAAGAGAGAGAGAGAAAGAGAGAGAGAGAGAAAGAGAGAAAGAGAGAGAGAGAGGGGGGTACCTTCAGCAGAGCAACCTCTTTAGTGGCCTGCATGAGTTGCTGCTCCAATTCAGTCACTTTCTCTATCGCTCCACTCTCATACTCTTGAACCTTAGCATTCAGCTACACACACACACACACACACACACACACACACACACACACACACACACACACACATACACACACACATACACACATACATACACACACACACACACACACACAGACACACAGACACACACACACAGACACACACACACACACATAATTAAACACTAAACAAAATATGAATCCTAAATAAACACAAAGTACATGACAAATTTAAATGGTTAAACTTGATTGAAGCTGCAGTTCTACGAGTGTGTGTGTGCGTGCATGTGTGTGTGTATGTGTGTGTTTGTGTGTGTGTAGTACCTGTGCGGTGAGCTCCTGTAACTCCTCCATGTGTTCCAACATTCCCCCTTTATTCTCTGCGTCCTCCAACAGAGCGCCCACATCAAACACGTTATCCAGATATGCCTGGATCTGCACCTGAAGCTTCTCACTCTCTGTCAGCTTCAGGTCCTGAGAACACACACACACACACACGCGCAAACTGTGCATTGGCTTTAGATGTACACCCACTACAAACTCCTCTCTTGTTGTTACACTCCCTGGTCACTGAAGGTTCTGGGTATTAATTGGGTGGTGGCTCAGCATCAGCACTGACATTCTAGTGGCATGGGGTACCAGGAACAGCTGTATGTACAACTTCGAGACAAACATACTGTCACTACACACCTTTAGATACTCATCCAGGCCCAGATAGGTGAACTCATACTGAAGATGCACTCGAAAGTTCATGTTCTCCACAGAGTGAACTACAATGTTGATGAACTGCATACAAGCCACCTGCAGAAAAGAGAGAGAGAGAGAGAGAGAGGTGGAGTGATGGAAGACAGCGGAGGAGAAATTTATTATCTGTTCATTAGCAGTGAATGTGTGTACATAACAGAAGCACTGTAATTAAATTATTCCATAGAGCCTCTTAATGGATGTGGGTGACATCATTCATATGAATATATTAATATTAATAAGTCGTTATATAATGGTAATAATGAACTGCAATGAATGTGTTGTAATGGGGCCGAGTGTCACGTTAAGAGTAAAGGGCTGTTATGGTATCAGTGACGTTTGGGTTGTGCAGGAGTATGATGTAAGCAGACGGTAGCGGTGAGCTCACCATGAAGTCAATGTTGCTGTCATCACAAGCGAAGTACTCCATTAACTTCTCAAACCTGTTCTTCTCTCCACTCACCTGCAGGGGACAGGCAAGAGCCGGAGGTGAGTACTCAGCACAACTCGACGCTTGTTTACTCCTCCGCACAGTTTAGGAAGAACCGCTAAAGTGCTGAGTTTGAAATGCTAAAGGAACGTTTTCCATGAGGGTGCCACATGTCCACTGTGGTGCGCACAATGGGGGTTCGGGGGGGGTTATGTTATAGCATTCATGGGTCTACATGACACTGTGTAAGGAACTGCTTACCATGTAACCTCAGATCAGACAGAGCCATTAGATCACACAGAGGCATGGGTGGGGTATTAGAGATCACACAGAGGCATGGGAGGGGTATTAGAGATCAGACAGAGGCATGGGTGGGGTATTAGAGATCAGACAGAGGCATGGGTGGGGTATTAG
>NC_137499.1:37979490-37986990 GCF_041902795.1 Electrophorus electricus | reverse complement strand
CTGGTGTTTTTGGTCAGGTCTTCCACTGACATCTCTGAAAGCTTCCTGTTGTTTGTCACCGAGCCTCCATTCTCCACGGGCTCTGTCTCAAACCTGCAGCACATGATGGCTTTGTTAGGCGCTGTGTACCGTGGCTCCTAATGTCTCTAAAGTAACAAGACGTTCAGCTTTGCAGTGCTATTTAATGCAAAAGCAACACACTTACAGAGCAAGGCTGAAAATAGCATTTGAATAATGAACCTACGAGGTTTCGCTCTGAGCATAGGACAGATACTCCACCAACACATCCAGACCCTGATTCTCTTCATTCAGAAACTCCTGCGCCCATCTGGAGAGCAATAGAGATAGCAAGAGAGAGAGAAAACGAGAAAGAGAGAGCTGGTTGGGTACAACTAACAGAGTAAGCGCAGAGTTGTAATCCAAGCGGAGACGTACCCGATGTGATTGGTCCTTAGAGAGATCTCCAGCTCCCTGAGCACCTGAGTGGACTCCTGGATCCGCCTCTTAAACTGTGGGGCAGAGGTCAAAGGCAGGCCAACTCACTCATTTGATCAGAGTGGAAGAGAGAGAGAGGCTGAAGGTGGAGAGCAACAGAAGGAATGGTAGAGAGGGAGAGTGACGATAGACTCTCCCTAGAGAGGGAATGGTGGGGAGAGTGAACCGACCCTGCGCGTCACTCCTCCTTGGTCCTGGTAGAAACTTCGGATCTTATTCAGATATGCTGACGGAGGATTCTTCACCTGGAAACGCTCCTACCAGACACAGAGAGAGGAATGGATGGAGGGATGGATGGCTGGATGGATGGATGTGTGGATGAATGAAAGAATACAAGGATTAATGGGTGAATGGCTGGATGGATGAATGGATAAACTGTATGTTTTATATATTTATTTATTTGTTGGAATTTATTTGACAGGAACAGGGGAGGTAAAGAACTTTAACTGCGAACAGACACAAAGTACATTAAACACCTCAAAGCAGGAGGAAGGTTAAAATAGTAATGTGGAAGCTAAAGCAGAAGTATAAAGTCACAGTATAAAGCAGAAAAGACAACATCTGACCAAACTGACCAAACGACTATCCAATCAAAATGTCTGTCACTCTGTCCACTCAAAACGCAAGACAAAAACCTCATGCTGAAAGCAAGAACTTGATGGGCTGATGAATAAGATGAATAAGATGATGGGTTTTTGTCTCTGGTAAAGGTTTCTGTTTCACCAATGGACCGAAGTGACAGAAGAATTCTTTGAATGACAGCATTCATTTCTGGCGTCTATTTTCATCAAATCATACAGATGCCGAGAGAGAGAGACGAGATGGCTTTGGAGACTTTGCGTTCCATTTCTATGACAACTTGCACCCACAATATGAAAGTGCTCATGCTGTGGTTGCTATAGAGACATAAATATTAACACAGGAAGCGTGCTGTAGGGTGGTGTAACCCCAGAGCACCCTCAGAGTGATGGGTTCATAGGTGCATCATCGTGTGCAGCTGTGCTCCGGCCCACAGCCTCCGTCTCCACCCTTCTGCACCCAAACCCCTCTGAAACCACACAGGGCGCCACTACGCCGGCTCATGGTGAAGTTTGCCCTCTTTTTTCTCACGAGACATTTTCTCAGTTTGTCCTGACAGAGCGCCCTGAGCATATTTCTGTCTTGCGTCGTTTCTGCTCTGGCTTAGGAAGGCCTGTTTCCGAAGGGGCTCTGTGCTATAGCCACTTCCTGTAAGATACCCACTTCTCCTTCCTGCCCAGCTCTTGATGTGAATGAGTCGTTCACGCTGTAAAAACAGCTTAGGTTTGGCTTGAACTATGACCCCTTTGCTATTAAAAGCGCCACTTAGGAAAAAGAAGCACTGCACTTCCCAGGGCTCATTTCAACACCCTGTTTGATCACAGGTTGCTAGCAGACCAGACCCCACAGTGTGGGAGGCCTACTGAAATCCCCAGTCTGTCTGATTCCGGCGAGTCAGACAGAGACGATGACATCATCCTCCACTCAGGATGATCTACATGCTCTACAGTACAGGGGCTGCTGAAAGGTCAGACCCTGATGTCATCCTGACAACTACTTCATAATACATCTACAAATGAGTGTGTATCCTTCTCCCGGGGCTTTCTGGTGCTTATAGAGTGTTTATGAGAAATGCTCACCATCAGTCTGAGCCATGTTCAGAAGAAAAGTGAGATTTCTCAGTGATATTAGTGATATTTGTTAGTATAAGTTCGTTTACAGCATTTGGCAAACGTTCTTATCCAGGACCAATTGCATTACCCAGATCTGACGATGTTCTGTTATAAGTCTTTGGACTGTAGAGTTCCACTGGGGCTTACCTGATCACAGATCAGTTCCCATTTCTTCTCATTGTCATACTGACTCAAGAGCATCATCTTATCCGGAGGGAGGTTCATCGAGTTCTGGAGAAAAATAAGAGGAAATTTATATTGATGAAACTTTTCACTGTCATGTTAAGTCCATCTTAACGGTCAGAAACACCATACAGCTTATACCATTCAGGGAACTGCTGCATCCAGAATGGTCTGTCACCCAAACACCATTCAGTCAACAGTGTTTCACAACTGGGCTGAGGGTGGCTGACAACGTATCCATGGCAACACACTGGTTACAGGCCACAGTTATATGGCTGTTCAAGGCACCACCCAGTACAATGGCCAAGGAGTGTCTACTAACCATGATTTAACCCCCCCCCCCCATCATTTGCTTGACCGCAGTATCTGAAAAATCACTGTTAAGTTAAAATGTTGTTATGTTAGAGGCCCACAAAAAGTATTTAAACTTTTTTGCTCAAAAGAATCTAATTTGTAAATAGTACACAGTACACATATTTGTACAAATATACATTTGTACACATATTTCATTTCTGAAAATCAATTTGGCTTCCAGTGGTTTAGAGTTATCTGACATTTTGTGTTAGATTGGGCAGAACTAAGGGATGTCTGTTGAACAATCACTTTTAACAGGCAACAAAGTATTTACTGCTGTCCTTAATGGCTAACAATACAGCTGATACCGTATGTGTAAAGTATACAACATGCAGTGTAGCCGATACCGAATGGGTAAAGTATACAACATGCAGTGTAGTCGATACCGAATGTGTAAATTATACAACATGCAGTGTAGCCGATACCGATTGTGTAAAGTATACAACATGCAGTGTAGCCGATACCGTATGTGTAAATTATACAACATGCAGTGTAGCCGATACCGAACGTGTAAAGTATGCAACATGCAGTGTAGCCAATACCGAAGGTTTAAATTATACAACATGCAGTGTAGCCGATACCGAATGTGTAAACTATACAACATGCACTGTAGCTGACACTGTATGTGTAAAATATACAACACACATAGTACAACCGATACTGTACATTTAAAATCTAAAACACACAGTACAGCTGATGTACATGTTTTATGTACATACATGTACATAAAACCCACATAGCGCAGCTGATATATGTAAATTATAAAACACTGTGTAACTGATATTGTACATACAAGTATACAACACAAACAGTAGATCAAGTACTGTATATACACTAGAGTGGTGTTTATAATGTGTCAGAGCCCCAGACCCCAATTGAACAGAGGCTTTACTCTGCTAAAGCATGGTGACTAACAGCGTCTACAGTGAAAAATAGGCTTAACCAATCAGGAGCATGATAAGTAACAGGTTTAACCAATCAGGAACACGGTGAGAGTTTTAACTAATCATTGCCGTATTTTTTTTTTTGTTCACTGCATTTAGGCCTATTAATATTTTTGATGTGGCAAAATTGACTGACAGCAGATTATGCTTTAAATAATGAAACAACTAACTCTAATAATGCCCAGTATTGCACTGAACTTGTCCGTTTAATTTTACATATGTTTTTTTCCGAATCCCCCTAAAATAATTGTCGACAGCACCACAGACTCGGGTCAGTCAGTCAGTAAATGAAATGCCTGTTACATGGGTATGTTTTCTCTGCAGTCTTCTAGCCTAATGGTAAGAGTTGCTTCAAACGAAAGCAAAACTCGTTTGTAGCATAATGAGATAGAAATGAGATGAAGTAGATAAAAATGAGAAAGCACACACTAGACCATGCGGTGCAGTAAGCACAGTTACTGCGTGATTTGCGTTTTCTTCACCGTGCACACTGCAGAGGTGTGTGATTTATGAGGAACGGAACGTACATAGCTTCATGCCTCAGAACTGCAGTTTGCACTAGTTATTTTGAGCTCTGCCTCGAGTGTGGATAAGGGTGTAACCTAACGTCCGGGGAAGGTGTGGCCCTGCGTGTTTCCTGCAGAAGAAGTGCACCGCTTCCGCTCCGCTTCTGTCTTACACAAGCGGCGAGGTAAAGACGCGCGCGGGACACGCCTTTGTACCGTGGGACGTCTCGAGAGCGCGGTGCAGTTCAGCATTAAACGCCCAAATATTGTTAGAGCTTAACTTGTACCCTCAGTATAGTAACATAAAATGAAATAAAGAAATAAGATTAAATAAAATGTCTTCATTTGAGCTTAACTTGTCTCCTCAGTATAGTAAAATAAAATGAAAAAAATTGTTTTAAAAAAGATTAAATAAAGGTCATCCACACCTCACGTCACTTCCTTACTGCGTTGACACACGTTTTAAGGCATAGAAATCAATA
The DNA here is from genome assembly GCF_041902795.1 of Electrophorus electricus. Classification (NCBI taxonomy): domain Eukaryota; kingdom Metazoa; phylum Chordata; class Actinopteri; order Gymnotiformes; family Gymnotidae; genus Electrophorus; species Electrophorus electricus. Next base: position 37,982,335 of record NC_137499.1, on the reverse strand, counting down.
ATGGGGGTTGCTTAATTACGCTGCTTACAGCTATTCGTCATTATTTTACATATCTTACATGACACACATACATTTATTCCAGTGACATGCCAAACTGATGTACAAAGTAGGAACAAATGATGAAAGTAAAAGGATCAGAGGCAAACAATGTAGATCAAAATCTACCAGGCAAGACTTGAGGAACAAGAATAACTAGAAATACTGGGGTGGGGGGTGACTAATAGAATATTATATAGACTCACTCACTCTCACTCTCACTCACTCACTCTCTCTCTCTCTCTCTCTCTCTCTCTCTCTCTCTCTCTCTCTCTCTCTCTCTCTCTCTCTCTCTCTCGTAAGTGCAAACACTCATCTTTGCAGCCCACTATGCAGGTCTACAACTGGATGAGTCTAGTAAAGAACTAACACACGCACACACTTCACACCTGAAAGCCCGAGTGGCATTATGGTTAGGGTTATATTAAAAGGATTTGGAAAGAGGAAGCAAACTCACAACACCAGGCTGTCACATTTTTTTTGCCGTGTACCAGCTCACTGCATACAAACAGGCAGAACCACACATTCCTGAGGTGCCAATAACACAGAGTAATCTCAGATCATTGTCAGTGAAACTTCCACTGCAGGATTATTCAATTGATTACTCAAACGGAATCTGGGAAGGATCCTCTTTAACTTTGTTAAAAAAATAACTTGTTTTCAAAACACGTTTGGTCCTGTGGTCCTGTGACTCCTCTTAACACTGTCATGCATGACCCGCTATATAAATCTGTTAGTCAAGAGTTATTTCCTCTGTAACATGTGTTCTAAGTCAGCTCATCTGAAACACAGGAACATTAGTTCTGCAGTTGAGAACCTGATGGACCAACAAACAACCTGTACAGATCGAGAACTTTAGAATTGGTATGAGCACACACGCAAGTCTCAGTGCTTCTGTGTTTGTGTGGGATGTTGTGCGCTCATGAGTGGAACAATAGCTCTAATTCTATTTCTCTTTTATGACATTTCCAGCATTTTAATCAGGTGGTTTCCACAGTCAGGGGCTTGAGTGGAAAGTCTGACCCAAGCCTGCGATTAAGGTGTGTGTGTGTGTGTGTGTGTGTGTGTGTGTGTGTGTGTGTGTGTACGTTTGGAGGTGTACGTACACACCTGAACGAACATACAGCACTCACCAAAACCATGCTGAAGCGTTCCTCCAGCTCATCCTCCGCAGGCATGGGCAGTTTGGGAGGGGCTGTCTTCCTCTTCGGAGTACCCAGAGTAGGGTTCCCCCCACCTGCTGAAACCTGGCGCTCCACACCCTCATGCTGTTCAACACCACCTGCCACATTACCCATCACAACCTTCCGTAGGAATTCCAGGATCCCAGCCTCCTTCGGCTATGGCCAGTTACAAATCCCAGAACTATGGATCTTGGTCAGTGGACTCAGTTTACTCCAGCTGCTCTTTGAGGTTATATGTGTCCACAGCCAGTCAGGGTCAGAAGAGGAGGATAAGCATCTCTTTGATGAGATGCTTACATGTACAGCAAAATTCAAGACGTCACACTGACAACTACAAGCAGTACGTGATTTAAAAGATTTCGTAAATCGGTGAAACTCCGAATTGGGGAAAAAGCCCAAATGTGTTGCAAGAAGCAAAATTATATTTAAAAGCCAACTAAATAAGAAGGGGAAGATGTCCTGTATTGAGATATCTCCTCACAGTTTCAAAATGGAGAGAAACCCCATGCATGCACACAAAGCTGTGCTTGGTAAAAGGAGAACCAGAAATACTACTTACAATGCTAACAATCACCATAAAAACACAATAGAATTCCTTCAGGCAAATCAAAATGTTCACCTCCTTTGGCTCCACACTGCGACCGAATGCTGTGGATCTAAACATTAGGCCTCTGCCTGCTCATCTCGGCCAGGCTGAGTGTGGCAAACACAGAAGTGTCTTCATCATCCCAGGGCATTCACCTACTGACCAAGTGCTCCGGAGACTGTTGTTGGAGAGAGCTCGAGTAACTGAGGTACCTACAAGAATGCTAACGTGAGAGCCGTTACTTGAAAAACGGTTAAGCTTTAACACAAGGGACAGCGCATGAGAGGAAACCACAGCAAAAGCAGAAGCACCAACGCTTCCTGAACACTGCATGCAAAAGAAACTTAGAGAGAGAGAGAAAAAGCATGAGAGAGATTGAGAGAGGAAGTCAAATGACAGGAGTGAGTGTTAAACACAAGTACACATTTAATTGATGCAAGTTTAGTGAGCTCAACATGAAAGATAAAAAAAAGGACTTAAAAAAATACTATTACCTTCTGTCTACGGTAATAGGTTGTAACAAGAGCGACTAATCTACACTTTGGACACACTTTTGCACAATAAACCAGGACGCCGCCGTGTGGCAGAGTGTGGTACTGTTCTTTATTTTTTTTAAATTTGGAATTTAGTGAAGGCATAATTGAGGTTTTTCTTACATATTTTATTGTCCTTAGGTAAAATTCTATGACATCAGTATTATAAACTGAAAATTGAAATCAACATTTAATTTCAAAGGTCAAAATCTCTCTACCATCTCTACCATCACCTACTCTCTAGACCACCCTACTTTGGGTGTAGCTCAGAGGTTAAGGTCATTAGAAGGTTGCTGGTTCAAGCCCCACCACTACCATTTTGCCACTATTGCGCCCCTGAACAAGACCCTTAACACTCAATTGCTCAAGTTGAGTTCAGTCGTAATTGTAAATCGCTTTGGATAGCACCAGTTAGTTACATTCCATAAATGTAGAAAAACACAAGAATGGAAGTAGCAGTCGGTAGAGGGCGATGTTTGTGGCCGATCAGTCCTGTGACTCTAATC
>NC_137499.1:37939490-37976990 GCF_041902795.1 Electrophorus electricus | reverse complement strand
GTTCTTTAAATCTAAATAGACTAATGTATAGCTAGTTAGCTAATATTTAAAGCTAGCCTAACTAGCTCTTTTGACACTCGAGCTGTTTGGCTTTTTTTTTCGCGAGATAGCGGCACGTGCGCGACGTTTCACGTTGTCAGCGCTTTTTGTTCGCGTGAAAGTATTTTTAAAAAGCCGCGTCGCGTGCTGAACGGGCGCGCGGCGGGGAGTGTCGGCGTCCTGGATGCGAGTGAATAAATAGACGCGTGAGGCGGCAGGTGTGCGGGTTTGTAACGTTTAACGGTCCGCGTCCCTCGGCTTTTCTTATGAGAAACGGCGCTATAAACAGCGTCTTGATCGTCTTAATTTGAACTCATCTGAGTGTTTTTCTTTGTGTCTGGGGTGTTTCGGCTCGCCATGTCACAACAGACCGACGGCACTTTTAGTGACAACGGATTCGACCACGGTAAGCGCTAAAATCTCACTTAAGCTCCGTTTCAAGTGGTTACTCCCCGAAAATGGTTTCGTTAGAGTCCCGAGTAGCGTTGAGTATTGCTTTGTAGCTTTTTATATTTGCTCCTGGTTAATTCCGCTCACGTTTGTGGTTAGCGAGACTCCATATTTCGTGTAGCTAAGACCCGTCTCTGATTCTTTGCGGTATAACCACTGTATGAAGTAGACGTGTCCAAGTAACCTCTCTCACTGTGTCCTTTGACAGCTTTCTTTTCTGAGACTTCCCGCAAGGGTTCTGTGGTCTCCCGAGCCAACAGTATAGGATCCACGAGTGCCTCCTCAGTACCAAATACAGGTGACTGTTTGTTTGATTACGACTCAGGTTTGTCATTGACACTACAGGCAATAGAAAGTAATCGCTTCCAGCTCGTTTCTTTGTAAATGGACAGACTGCTCTTGGCAATGTGAATGCATGAATGTGGACGTTGTATTCCAGTTGCAAACAGGACTGAGTGCACTCAAAAACATTTGTAAGTTACCTCCAGGGTAACCATGGCAAATACCTTTATACTGCCTAAGGCACTTCAGATTTACACAGCAGGTTTGTTTACCATTAGTGTAATTATACACAGGGTGAGGCGTCTGATATCCTGCGGCAAACCATTATGGTTTCATGCAGGGCCCAGTTCACTCACTTCACTCATAGAAACCTCTAAAAAGCCACTACCCTACAGGCATCTCATTGGGGTTGTCAGGTGTGTACCTCCCTTCATTGGTACTTTACTGAATTGCCTAAAGCCTGCGACACCTTCGCAAGGCTCAACAGTGCGGTCTGGTGTCCCTGCAAAAAAAGGAAACTCCAAAAAAAGGAAGTAAATACTACAAAATGCAAATAACTCTCAAGCAGCCTTATGGCAGCCACCTGTGGACCTTTCCCACAGTGGTGTCATGGGCTTTGTCTTTGGGTGTTGGTTTTTTTATGCCTCAGATGATGAAGACAGTGATTACAGACATGAGAGCACATACAAGGAGGCGTACAAGGACCGCAGGAGACAAGCGCACACGCAGGCGGAACAGAAACGACGAGACGCTATTAAGGTGAGGGACACGGCAGCTCCCACACCGGCCCTGAGGAGAGGAGAGAGAGGCTAGAGGCTTAGCTGTTTGGTGAATACAGACCGATGGCCAGAAATGCAGAATCATGGCAGTAGATGTTTTTGGAGAATATTAGTACTGTTATCATCAAATTGGCGCACATTAAACAGTCACACCGTCTATATTAGAGATGTTTCCCTCGTACCTAGTCAACAGCGGTTCTCTGGTCAAAAACTTAACTATTTGTGAAGGGTTGGAGCATTTGTCAAAACAAACTGTGGATGGAAATCGAGGAGATATACACTAACTATACACAAGGTGTTGTCTACAGTTGGTCTCTACCTGTGAATCCCTGAAAGGGTTTAAAGTTCGCCTTGTAATTCAAGTACTTTTGGTCAGACTCTGAATGTGAAGGAAAGCTGTGACATACACAGGGAAATTAGCCATAACTTCAGGGATGCGCACGAGACAGGGAAAGATAGAAAGGATATCCCAATTTTTTGGACATCCCAGTGAGCACTTCAGTGATGAACTGTGAGGAAGTGGAAACTGCATCATAGCACCAAGGCACTGCTTAGACGAGACCGTCCCTTTACACGGCACCAGCACAGAGCGAACCTGTGAGGGAAGCCACAGAGAGGCCAGCCATCGCTCTGCAGGAGCTCCAGGCTTCAGTGGCTAAGACTCCAGAGGTGGTCCGCCAGTCACTGATGTGAAGAGCTCTGTGTACACCAGGCCTGTATAGAAGGGTTCCTAGGAAGAAGCAATTCCTGAAGAAAAATGCATCAAAGCAGCAGAGTGATCGAGCTAAAATGTGAAATTAGGTTTTGTGGTCACGTGAGATACAACTTCAGGTTTTTTTGGGGGGGGTGGGGTGAAAATCTGCTACTGCCATATTGTCCACAAACCTTATGCCTACAGTGCAGAGGGGTGTGACGACATGATGTGGGGATGTTTCCACAGCAGGGAATGGGAATCTACAAGTGGAGGGTGGAAGATGCAAAATATAATATAGGGAAGTACTGTAAGACAGCCTGCTTCATTCTGATTTAAAAAAAAAAACGCTTCAGCGGTTCAAACTATCAGCCTTTCAGCAGGACAGCAAATTCAGCACATGGCCAAAACTCATGAGTGGTTGAACAATAAGAAGGTGAAAATCTTCTATAATGGCCAAGTCAAAGTCCCAATTTCAGGCCAGTTGAGTCTGACTAATACTAATTATCACTTAATTTGTTAATTACTTGCTAATTATTATGTTAATTATTTAGTAAATGGCTTTCTTTGCTTTCTTTAGAGAGTTTTCAGTGCCTTCCTGTTCACTACAATACCGATGTACATTCCTGGTTGTGTGCCCACAGAAAGGCTATGATGACCTGCAGTCTATCGTCCCCACCTGCCAGCAGCAGTCTGAGTTTGCCATGGCAACGCAGAAGATCAGCAAGGCCACAGTACTGCAGAAGAGTAAGAGCATGCGCAGAAGTGCTGTGCAGGGCCTCGCACCAACACAGCACCTGGGGATTCCTTTAGATGGCGGATTCCTACGCCGGGAAGACATTGGCTAACGATCACTTGTCCCATTGGTTTCTTTGTATGTATTTGCAGCCATAGACTACATTCAGTTCCTTCATAAAGAGAAAAAGAAGCAAGAAGAGGAAGTGTCCACTTTGAGAAAGGAAGTGATGGCTCTGAAGATTATGAAAGCGTAAGTGTGTGGGTGTGTCCGTCCGTCTGAGTGAGAGTTTGGTGTCCTAAAAAAGGATATCGGAGGTTGTGAGGTGTGGGCTATAATAATCCCTGCCATTGTGACAAGTTTTAGTATACCATGCTGTAACGTATGTTTTCTGTGCATGTCGCGTCATTTTTTCACAACCACAGATATATAAATGATCAAAATAATGATTGTCCTCAACTAACATTTCCAACGAAATGTGTCCAAGTGAATTAAGTCATTAGATGGTTCCGTATGGTCCCTGAGATGCTCAGTGTGTCTGTGTCGGTGCAGTGGTCTCTGGGACCGGCTGCCTTTCTCTGACCTTTGCACTACCCCTGGCTTCTCCAGAGAGGCAGATAAAACCACTAAGAGTTCAGCAATAACCAGGACACAAGCAACCGGACCAAAGTTCACACGCTTGAGTGCTGGAGCGCAGCCAGCATGAGTTCATTTGTTTCCTGTTGTTTGCTGTACTCTGATGTTGTGGTAGTGAGTGGTGCCCTAAGGCTGTCTCTGCTGGTGACGTATGAAGATTCCCTATAGACGCGTCAAGACGCCACAATTATTATGGTTTTTGGTACATCGCTGTAGCCTAAAATATATATGGGAAATGTGATTTAAAATTAAAAACTGTAAAAAGCAGCCATGCCTGACTGAGAAATGCTCAGATAGTAACATCAAAATAAAAACCCTAAACCCAGAATAACCCTAAATGTGTCTTCCTGGGCCATCTGTGTTTGGGAGAGTAGGGGTGGAGGATGCTGTGGCTTTATGCAGTGCAGTGCAGCTTGAGGAGGTGACCATTCTATAAAAGTAGTCCTGTGTTTGGGAGCGACCTGGACTGGCCTGGTTTGTTTTTGTTTGCCTTTTATAATGTCCCTGATTGTGTTACTTTGTGCTTGATTTTTTTGTGCATTTTGGTGTATATAATTGCATGTGTGAAAGTTCTCTTGCGTTCCTGTGTGCTTCTGGCTCTCATGTTGCTCGTTGATTTCAGTAACTACGAGCACATCGTGAAGGCGCACCAGAACAACCCCCAGCAGGGTAGTGAGCAGGTGTCGGATCAGGTGAAGTTCAGCGTCTTTCACAGCGTTATGGACTCGCTCTTCCAGTCCTTCAGCACCTCCGTCTCGGTCAGCAGTTTCCAGGAGCTCTCGGCCTGTGTCTTCAGCTGGATCGAAGAACACTGCAAACCACAGGTGACACCCACACCCACGCCTGCACCTAGAGGGGTGGCACCCTGGTGCACGAGACATCTGGCTCCAGCTGCCTTTGGGTAGGTGCGTTGCGTCCTGTCCAGCCCTCACTGTGTGTGTGTGTGTGTGTGTGTGTGTGTGCGCGCGCGCTCGTGCACATTCTCCACAGACCCTGAGGGAGTTTGTCGTGGACGTGCTGCAGCAGCTGAACGGTCAGCTGTACTGAGGCTTTGCCGCCCCCGCCCCCAACGGCCATGGAGTTAACGTTCGCTCCACACACACATGCTGCTCTCTGCCAGCAGGACTCCTCTGTACCCGCCAGCATTACAGGCAGCCGGCTCTTAAACATCCATCGCAACGCACCATCCAGTGGTCAAAGCTTTAAAATGCAAGTCATGTAAATACAGCGTGAATGTTTAGTAACTGCAAGCCCAAGCAAACTTATTGCCCTGGGAACCTGGCTGGGCTGATTTGAACTTTAACCCCTGATGCAGGACATGTCTGAGAGGGCTTCGTTAGTGCGAGCTGCTTAAGCCTGTAGTGTGCCTAGACTTCAGCTGAAAGCAAAGTCTTGCGTTTGATCAGTAACTAAGCTGTCCAGAGTCCACATATAAATCACATCACTAAAACGAAACCTGCGAGTCGGAGCATGCTTGAGCCACTTTCTTTTCATCCAGATAGGTCATATTTAACAGGCCTGGCGATGCTTTAAGCTTTTAAGCCATATTGTGCAATTGGGGAAACAGGAAGTGCTGGACCAAGCGGAGACTTGGATTTTTATTTTTTATTTTGTGTGTAAGTAAAATGCACCTGTTTCACAGGGTGTGTATCTGCATCTCTTGAAACCAATGCAATAATGTCAGTGTTTATTTCCTTGGAGGTTGTATCTGCCTGATTTGTTTAAAGTCCGTGCGCGCATGCGGTCTTGCTTACCTCTGATATCAAGCTCTCCAGCTATGGGTTTGATATGTGAAATGTGATCTATATCACTGAAATATTAAACACCAGCTCCATTTCATGACGCTGGTGTGCACTCTAATCATATTCTCTTACCTCACATCTTAAAGTAGGTTTTTGCTTGGAGTTTAGTGTTTTAAATCCCAGATAAAGGAAGCACAGAGTTTTAGTCCTTAATTGTTTTTTGGATTGATTTCTGAGTGCAGATGAAAAGTGAAGAACCAGGCACTTCAGCTGTCTCTTAGGGTTCCCTGCTATTTGGGGAAAATTACAATTATCACTACTACACAGAAATAAAATGCATTTTAAGATGAAAGATTCCACAAAGTAAGGAAAGTGAGTGCACAAGTTAAATTATCTGCATTTTATATTGTTGACCCTAACTGATCTAATAACTGCTTAGTTCTTTATATGAATTAAGCTTAGCCTAGGATTGTTGTAAGATTCCATGGACCTCAGCCCCTCTGTGCATGAAGACTCTTTTTAGTGGGACTTTTAACCAAAATGTTATCAAAGAAAAATATGTTTACCTTAGAAGTCAGGGGACTCAGGAAAAACGATTCAATTGACATTTTCTCTATACATTCAGGTCTTATTGTAATAAGATTAATCAGCATGTTCAATGACTTGTGCTTGGGGAAAAAAGGGATTTTCTTCGTCTTGTGATAATACGGAGTGAACGCCGTGTGGACACGTAAAACCGAAGCTCAGTGAACTGCAGAAACCGACAACACTGCTCTTTAGCTCAATATCCACTCAAGTGCTGATGCACATAAGATGATCAGTCAGTGTATTTTTTTTGTATGAATGCGGTTTGTAATTGGAAATGTAAAAAAACCCAAAAAAAAACAACAAAAAAAACCAAATAAACATTGCATTTTAAACTTTTATTTACAGTGCTGTGCAATTTCTTCATTCCCAACATGTTATATTTGTAAATAACTGCTAGAGGCTCATCATGTGGTGGTCTGGTGGTGCCTGGGCAGCAGTGCCTGCCCCTGCATTCCACTGTCCCAGGCACCTTCTGCTGCCATGCAAGTGTCCTGGCAACCAGTGGCCATGTTAACTCAGTTAAAAAAGGCAGGCGTTCCAAGGTGTCAGATGTTGGGAACAGTTACTTTATGGTCCTCGTCTGTCTCAACTCCAACCTCCTCCTAATCAAATGCAGCCAAAAAACTTGAAATGCACAAAAGCAATTCACATTCAGACAATTTATGTGCATACCTGCAAAACAGGGACATGGATATAAAAGAGAAGAGTCCTATAGATCATTAAGGAGCATTACAAACATTTCACTCTGACAAGCTAAAGCCCTGATGTCAGTTCAGGAGAGATACTAACCAGAAACTGCTTTTTGCTCTTGGGGTAACCCTCCAGGACTGCTCCCATCATATCAGTGGCCTGGATGTTCAGTAAAGAATATCAAGTTATTCAATACATTTCTATGCCCTGTCTACATTCACTACAAGCGTGTGTGTTGGCACGTATATGTAGACTTCACCAGTCTCTTCCGCTTCTTCCACTCTTTCACATACAGGCTTCTCTGCTTGTACACCTGTGGTACAACAAGCACAGGAACACCTCCCGTTCACAGATACAAGGACAACCAGAGCTTATCTTTAATGACACTGACACTTGTGGAAATTTTAGATGCCACCTTAATCTAGCTCAGTGAACGAATGAATATTTTTTTTATTTATACAACAAAACTCAAGTATTTGGTTAAATGCATAAAACAATAGATAAAGAATGGTAAAATAGAGATTATCCTATTTTATTAAGTAGTATTGTGTAGTAAATGCAGGCTTAACACCACCACCACTACATGGTCCATGTAGTGAGCGGGGGTGTCTCACCTTCTCCCTCTCTTCAGGGGTGACATGATTGGCAGCAGATTTGATCTTCAGCAGTCGTTCTCTGTATCTGTCACACTCTGCCTTCAGCTCCTGGATCTTTGACATCATCTCTGCTGTGGTCAGTGAGCTCAAAAGCTCCTTCAGCTCTGAGGGCAAAGATGACGTACTTGACAGCTGGTGTGTGTGTGTAAGTAAGTAAGTAAAACATAAATGGCAGATCAACTTGTCAAATTTCCAAAGCCAGCAAGTGCATGAACACATGGTGCAGGGAGCAGCATGCATGTACCTGCGTCCAGCTGTCGGCAGCTGTGGGAGGCCGACTGCACCTGGCCACTGAGATCGGCTATGCGGCTGTCCATGTCCCTCAGATCAGAGTCACTCACATCAGGGAACTGAGACTGCAAGTTCAGCGCTGACACTTAGCATACACACGCCATCTGTTTAAAGCTTTGTCACTCCGTAAAAGACGGGAAGTTGCAACTTGCGTTTAGTCTAGACATTCATGTTTGGATTCACTATATCTTAAGTGTATGTTTGTGGCAAACGCAAAAAGGAACCTGATCTGCAAAGTAGATCTTCTGCTTGCCGTAGACCTTTTCTTTGATCTTGCCCTCCTGGGCCAGATACTCCAGGGCCTTCACCACTGCCTGTGCACAGCAACATGAGCGCTCACAAATCTTTTATTCCAAGTCTGCATGCCAGCAAATTGCCCTGCAATCCAGCACTGTATGCACGTGTCTACTACCCGGGTATCCAGAACTTCACGTCAGATATGAACATTACTTAACGCTACTGCTACACTTGACAGAACCGGTACTAACTCTAAACTCTATCATCTGAATCAGTAATGATGTAATCAAATGTTACATGCCCACTACTGCTAAAAGTTGAAAGGTAGCTCATCTAGTCATACTCGCTACGATGCGCTAGTAGATGTAGACAGTACCCATTCAACATGTACAAACTAAAGCTGTTTTCGTTCGCTTTTAACACCAAGACAACATATGTAATACCGTTTTGCCAAAGCCGTGTTCTTTCTGGAGGTTACCAAACACATCCTGTGCGCTGTAGGGTCGGTTTTTCTCATTCAAGTACGCGAGGATAATGTCAGCACCTAGTGAATATATGAAAGCGGGCAAAAACATAACTTTTATAAGCAGGTAGCTATCGACTCTATGCCTACTCTATCGATTATAAATCTACTCTATCGCTTATAAGTCTACTCTATCGATTATAAATCTACTCTATCGATTATAAATCTACTCTATCGCTTAGTAGTCTACTCTATCGATTATAAATCTACTCTATCGATTATAAATCTACTCTATCGATTATAAATCTACTCTATCGCTTAAGTCTACTCTATCGCTTATAAGTCTACTCTATCGCTTAAGTCTACTCTATCGCTTATAAGTCTACTCTATCGCTTATAAGTCTACTCTATCGCTTATAAATCTACTCTATCGCTTAGTAGTCTACTCTATCGCTTAGTAGTCTACTCTATCGCTTATAAATCTACTCTATCGCTTATAAGTCTACTCTATCGCTTATAAGTCTACTCTATCGCTTAGTAGTCTACTCTATCGCTTATAAATCTACTCTATCGCTTATAAGTCTACTATCGCTTAGTAGTCTACTCTATCGCTTATAAATCTACTCTATCGCTTATAAGTCTACTCTATCGCTTAGTAGTCTACTCTATCGCTTAGTAGTCTACTCTATCGCTTATAAATCTACTCTATCGCTTATAAGTCTACTCTATCGCTTAGTAGTCTACTCTATCGCTTATAAATCTACTCTATCGCTTATAAGTCTACTCTATCGATTATAAGTCTACTCTATCGCTTATAAGTCTACTCTATCGCTTAGTAGTCTACTCTATCGCTTATAAATCTACTCTATCGCTTATAAGTCTACTCTATCGCTTAGTAGTCTACTCTATCGCTTATAAATCTACTCTATCGCTTATAAGTCTACTCTATCGATTATAAGTCTACTCTATCGCTTAGTAGTCTACTCTATCGCTTATAAGTCTACTCTATCGCTTATAAGTCTACTCTATCGCTTAGTAGTCTACTCTATCGCTTATAAATCTACTCTATCGCTTATAAGTCTACTCTATCGATTATAAGTCTACTCTATCGCTTATGTCTACTCTATCGCTTATAAGTCTACTCTATCGCTTAGTAGTCTACTCTATCGCTTATAAATCTACTCTATCGCTTATAAGTCTACTCTATCGCTTATAAATCTACTCTATCGCTTATAAGTCTACTCTATCGATTATAAGTCTACTCTATCGCTTATAAGTCTACTCTATCGCTTAGTAGTCTACTCTATCGCTTATAAATCTACTCTATCGCTTATAAGTCTACTCTATCGCTTAGTAGTCTACTCTATCGCTTATAAATCTACTCTATCGCTTATAAGTCTACTCTATCGATTATAAGTCTACTCTATCGCTTAGTAGTCTACTCTATCGCTTATAAGTCTACTCTATCGCTTATAAGTCTACTCTATCGCTTAGTAGTCTACTCTATCGCTTATAAATCTACTCTATCGCTTATAAGTCTACTCTATCGCTTATAAATCTACTCTATCGCTTATAAGACTGCCCTGCCGATTATAACACTACTCTGAGCATTTTCCCGACTCTAAGCGGCTAACCTAACTAAGCTAAGCTGCTGCTGAGGTTAGGACGTTAGCGGACAGCCCCTGGTAGCCGTAAACAAACGCCATAATCTAGTCCTGTTTGTTTTGTGCAGTGCCACCACAGCTACGCACATCCAGAGTCTTTTTTGCTCATTTTCTGTCCGACACGACCAACGGACGGTCTCGAGCCGTTTAGTCCCCTCGAGCTTCGCGCGCCGCATTGCATTATGGGCTGCCTATCTAGTCATATTTAAAAAAAAAAAAAAATTACATTCGTGTCATCAAATTAATTATACATAACTCACACATAGCTCCAAATTCTGGTGATCATCACTTATTTTGAGGACATGTTTACATTTATATAGCTAAATGCCAAAAGAAATGTCAAGGAGAAATAAACGGGAAGGACGCAAGCAGACGGGGTTCGTCACGCAGCCACGCCGCCAATAAAAACGCACTCAGAAGCGGGTGTCGGCTGCAGTTTATTCACACCAAAACATATCAAAAATCAATCACAGAGAAAGGAAAGGGTACATTTCCACTGATAACGAAACATTTCAGTTCTCTCATCAAAGAGATACTATGAATTAAATTACTCTCTTTTCCTTTTTTTTAAAAAAAACTTTATATTTTAAAGAACACTTCAGAAGAGTTCTTTATTAGTCCCTTTAGTTGAGCTCCAGTGGGGCAGGCAGATGAAGGATCCTGAATCAGGTCGGTTTCAGTTTAATGCTGCCGCTGCCATCATCTTCTATAAAGAGTGACATCTAAGAATATACTCCACAGTCGTCATCCCCCATTTATCATCCTGTAATCTATATGCTCATATAAACCGACTTATGGCTCATTGACAAGAGTTTGAACTAATGTACTAAATGACTGGCAAGTTGGGGGGGGGGGGGGGGAGAGAGAAATCATCTACAAACTATAATAACACAAAAATAACATTTCCCACACGGCACACATTTCTTTTTCAAAAGTGAGCTTACTTCAGTTCTTATAAAGTCAAGCTTTTGTGGTCATCTGAAATAATTCTTCTCTTCCTGAGAAGTGTTGTGGAAAACCCTTTTAGTAAATATAATGTGTGCATCCAAAAGTAAATAAAGGCCAGACTGCGACCTACTCATGTTACTCAATGTCAGTTATATAAGTCTTAGACCTTCATTTTACTTTGATTTGTAAATATAGCTCTTCATAAATCTGTCGCCAGCAAGTGCTGCCGGCACTGCGGAAAATCAACAGCGGCCTGCAACACCGTAGATCCAAAGGGATGATGGGAAAAGCGGTAACGTGACCTAGGGAAACAGAGTAAAGAGTAGCGGCAAGAGGGAGAATCACAGCAAACCAGCAAACGCAGCATCACGGCGCCGCCCTGCTGGCTTTAACGAGCAATGCGTTCAGATCGCCATTTACAGCCGCTTCCGACATACCTCAACCTAACTACGAAAGCACAGGACTGAGAGTAGAGCAAGATGGAACTTAAGGGATCTGGTGAGGTTAGCCGAGACGTAATGTACAGCAACTAACCATCGTGTGGGGAAAAAAGAAAACAGGGAAATACAGTTGTCAAGATCACAACAAAAAAAATGGACACAAAAGATTGTCAGTGTGTGCTAACCAAGTGCAGTAAGCCAAACATGCAAAACAAAATCAAATAAAAGTAATATCAAATAAAAGTTCCCGGTGACAGATACAGTCTCTGCTCCAGAGAACACACACACACACACATCTAAAATTACACCAAACAGTTGCATTTTCAATGTTGCATATTTCTGCACCAGCATTAGAACAGCAACTGAACAAAGCAAGCTCACTACTTGCACTCTGTGTTCACACAGCACTGTGGGAGAGGAATTCCAATTCAATTCATCATCAGGCTTCACGAACAGGTTCCTTTCAGGGAGGAGGCCTGTCTACTTATTTACCGGACAAGTACACGGTAGAAGGGATGAGAGCTCACTTTACCGACTTTAATTACTACAAAATATTGTCCCTGACTTAAAATGCGTAACCGTTTTTGTTTAAGTTCTATTTTATAGTGCAAATGTCAAGTGATTATGACAAGAATTTCGGGCCATGAGTGAAATTATATACGTGGGAGGAGCTAACAGAGAGAGAGAGAGAGAGAGAGAGAGAGAGAGAGAGAGAGAGAGAGAGAGAGAGAGAGAGATATCCTGGTACCCTGTGCTCATACACTTAGTGTTGAACTGCAAACAGCCGAGAGCTAGTTCAGGCTGCGCGTGAGATGAGAGCTTAGATGGGGCGGTTTAAACCAGTAAGACATCACAGTGCTTATACGGTTCCCCCAGTCCCTGTGACCCTGTATCAGGGTTCCCCGGGCTGGTCCTGTGCCGGGGACACGGGAACGCTAGCCGCGGCCTCGGGCGGAAGACCCGGCCAAAGGCACGTCAGAGGTAGCGTCAACGTCAGCATCTCGGCCGGCGCGTGCCAACGGCGCGTGGACCGCCCCGCTGCCACACGTGGGCCGTCTTATCTTTGCAGCTTTTCATCATTATTTGAGAACACTTGTAACGATATAGAAGAAAGTAGCTGAGAAGAACCTGTCTGTGAGTCTCACTCAGACACAGACACACACACACACACACACACACACACACACACACACACACACACACACACACACACACACACACACACACACGGCACCACATCGTGCCTCTCTGGGTGCTGGCGTTTTTTTTAGAACTCCAAATAAAGTTCTTATTTTCATTTTACATTCTTGGGATAAACAGTTTTTGTGCCAGGTTTAGATGTGTGTTCATTCTCACAGCTACAGTGATGTAATGTAAAGTGAGGGCAATAACAATTAAGTCAGGGCGGTTTGTTTGGTCTCCTGACAGAGCTGGAGATAATGAATGTGGAGCCAGTCCCTCTCTGTCTGAACTGTCTTCACATCTCTGCCTTGATATTGAACAGTGTTGTAAGTATTCCTGCATTCTGAAGCGCATCCTGGAACCATTCCAGGACAAGCAGACTTCAGACTACATGGCCAGGGTGACTGAGTTTGTTGGTCACAGCACGGACGTCACTCCAAGTGCTCCCAAATAAACCAGCATTCTGAGCGAGTGGTTCTCTCTTCAGCTGATGCAAAACGACAAAAATACAGCAAACTGTAACTAAAGGCGAAGAAACTGGAACACATGATTGCTAGCAGAACAACACCCGCCATAAACCACCACGGGCCAGAACCAGGACACCAGTAAACTGACCCACTTGTCTGAACAAAGGGTCAGTCCAGCGGGCTTTTGTTGCTGCCCACGTTTTCTTTTAGAAAAGATGTTTTACAAGAACATAATATTCCTTTATTTTTCCTGGGTCATGTGACGTCAAATCACGCAAAGTCAGGACTTAGCTGTTCCAGTTTAGGACAAAAACCTAGTAGAAAACAAAAAAGCAAATCAATGCAACTCTTTCACCGCTAATGTTCACATATTGCTATTAAACCGCCAGCATCCAATGGCACTCCGCTACTCTCTCACTTGCTTGGACCTTGTTTACTAGCAAACAAAGCGAACAGCGAGAACGAGAAAAAGAAGGAAAAGCAGGATTCACGCCTGCTGGGCCTGCACGCACCAACTCCGACGCTGCAGTGAGGGGCAGGGCCAACACCAGCGTGCGCCTGGACCATCGCGGCGCCAGCCACAATTACGCCGGGGTAATCTGGACCTGGACAGCACCGCTCGGCAGGAGAATGTCGTGGGTGTTGCCTTTTACTGGCGTGTCCTGGGTCTGGAGAAGACTGAGGGGCACACAGTGTCTGTGCAGGAATGTCTGGTTTGGTCCCACCATGACTAAAATATGTTTAAGGGACGAGCGAGCGGCGGGTGCACGTTAATGAAAGGTTTTGTCTCCGAGAGATGAATAAGGCTCAGCAAGACTTGTCTGAGGAGATGTAGAAGGTTCAGGGTGCGGTATGCTGGTTTCGGTATGATTCTGGAAGTTTCCCTGCATTCGCAGCCTATTGCTTTGCCTACAAAATAAATTGGTGTTTTAGAAATTTCTCTCACTCGCTCGCTCTCTCAAACAGACTTACACAGAAAAGAAAACATCAGAGACAGGACTAAAAACTAGGTTACTTCACAGTGACTGCCTATAGCCAATGGAGGATTACTGGCTAGTGGGACCACATCCATTAACTGTGCACAGATCAAAATGCTCTTCTTCACATCGGTGCACACACATTCTACAAACTTGCTTCACATTGATTACAATGTGAGGGGCAGGTACACAAAGGTATGGAGGAGAGACTGGTTTAGATATAGGTAGGTGTGTATTTCTCTCTCTCTCTCACACACACACACACACACACACACACACACACACACACACACACACACACACACCTCACTGTGGCTTGCCTAGCAGGTTGGAGAAGAAGCTGGACCCCTGGTTTCTGTCCTGCCCCCCTGGGGCTGCTCCTCGTCCTCCTGCCCCCCCTAAAGGATCCATCTGGTTTAGCTCCGACTGGTCCAGCATCTCAAAGTCCTCCGCATCCAGATCCAGGTCCGTGTCCAGCTCCGAACTCGACTGCTTCCTGCAGCTGCCACGCGGGGCTCCGGGGCCCCGAGGGAGCCCCTGTCTGCGTGACCCTGGGGCTGGTCGCGGTTGCAAGGCCCCAGAGATGGCCGCCTGGATCATGTTGCTGGCCAGAATCCCGGCCAGGTCGCTGGTGAGGTCAGAGGTGACGTTGAGGGTGTCGAGGGAGAGGTCGTGGTCTAGCTCCTCCTGGTCCGAGTCCAGCTGGGTGTCCAGGTCCAGCATGGCGGAGGTGGTGGCTCCCCGGGGACCTGGCAGGCCGGCCGCGCCCAGGCTGGGTATCCCGAGGCTGGGGTCATCGTCGTCCTCCATCAGGGTGGCGTCCGGGTTTATCGAAGGGAAGTCTGGGAGATCCTGGGCAAAAGACTCCTCAGGGTCACTGTGCCTGTCCAGATCTGGGTGAGAAGGGAAGCAGAACTTCAGCCAACTACCTGCTAATCAACCTGTTGTTACATCAGTCAGCAACATTGCGCATCAGTTCTACTACCCTCTGAGCCCTCGGTGACAGGAGTCTGACCCCGGGAGAGATTAAAGGTGCCGTTCTCCGTGTACGAAACTTCAGCGTCAGAGTGTTCGGAATCGGTCAGAGCGAGTTCCTTAGCCACCGCGGCTTCATCGAACTACAGGGAGGGAACATTCAGAGCGGCGGGATTAGTGTAATCACAGTCATTTCCCGTTAATCCCACTCTATTCGCACTATTGTACTGGAAGTAAACAGGGTAAACCAGGCCTAGTTTTATCCTCTGTGGCTTGTTTCACTCACTAGTTTTTGTAGTTTTGTAAAAACGTCCCAGGATTAGATTACAAATTATACTTCCTCCATTCACAACCCCAACCAGCCACCTAAACCCACGTCGTAATAAGACGGGCGCACACTGCAGGAGGCAAGTGGTTGATACTGAACTAAAAACGGGCCACTTCTATATCTACTGACCAATAATGCGAGACCTCTGGGTACAAAGAACTGAAATGTAACACCACGCAGTGACCGCAATGCAATCTTAGATGCGAAACTGATATTTCGCCTGTATAACTGAAAAGAAGCCACTGTGTAGAGTCACACCTGCTTACCCAATAGTAGGATCCATAAGAACTTTAATTCTTCTACTGTCTCACACACACACGCACACACACACACACACGCACGCACGCACTCACACACACACACTCTGGTGAGGTATACTTACCACGGGGCAGAATGCAGCTAGCTCCTCCTCACTGTCACTGGCATCATCTGTTGCCCCGCCCCTAATTGGCCTGCGAAGAACTACACACACACACACACACACACACACACACACACACACACACACACACACACACGTCAAAGGTTGAGCATGTGCTTCTCAGCAGCTCTACTGATCTCTTCAGCAGCTGATGTCAGGGGTGAGTGACCGCAGTACCGCGGAGACCACCCGCCACTACCGCGGAGACCACCCGCCACTACCGCGGAGACCACCCGCCACTACCGCAGTACTATGGAGATGACCCCTGTGCTAGCAGCTCTCAGGAGATTTAGGAAATTTAGGAAACAAAGACTTGCCTCAGTTTACAAAATCTTTTCCTTCAAATGTATACTTCAAAAATATCAATTCAGTAGTAAAAAGAAAGTAGCGGATTATTTTTAGAAATACCAAAAGTTCTTGCAGTTCACGTGAGCGGACAGAAACCTTTGAACATTATTGTAGTCGTCAGTAACTGCACACACAAACGTGTGGTACTCACACTGGTTGTCTATGGGCTTGGACATCATGTATCCTTTGACGCTGAAGTCCAGCCACTGCAGGGCTGGCTCTAGCCGCACACACACACGCTGCCACAATCGATGATACGCCGCCAACGGACACAACAACACACTCAGCACTGACAGACACACACACACACACACACACACACAGAGGAAAAACATAATCTGATTAGTTTTCTATCAGTTTCCTCGCTGGATGTTGGCTCCATGAGCTAACTATGGAAGTCTCCTTTACCCACCTGCCACATAGGAGAGAAGTAGTCCAGGGATGTAGCGCCCCACCATGGCCAAAAGGAAGAACACGCTACACATCAGCATACAGAACTGCAGAGACCAACAATAACGCGTTTAGCCGTGCTAATCACAGTGTCACACAAAGGGTAGCTTGCATGAGGGATATATTGGAGATGCATCGATACTGGATTTCCTGGGCCAATTAAATAGCCTTGTTGTGGCTGACACATCAAAAAACAACTAATTTTACATTTATGCATTTTAAAGAAAATTCAAACTAAAATCTATATTTGAAGTGCAGTAGGCGCAAGACATGTTAAAGTCTAAAAATACAGAATTAATTTTTAATTACTGGTAAATCAGACATCACAGTTACTGTAAACATAAGTTGTTCTTAAAAGAAATGGGAGCAAAAACATTACTTTACTTTTGTTTTCTAACCTTTTGCAAAAAGTTAAGTGTCAATGTCTTTTTTTTTTTTTTGCCTTGAACTATATAAGAATGTCTGTAGCTGGAAAGTCCCCAGAAAAAAAACAAATCTACATGGCAAAACAACAACAACAACATACATTAAATCTGCAACGAAAACTGTTCCAAACACAGGTTGCACTTTACAGAAGTGAACCAACCATCCCTGATCAGCCTTCTTCTTAGCAGCAGTAACATACAAATGAGACCTAAATTAAACAGAAGGGTTAATGCCCTGGATAGATGAAAATTAGTGGTTGTAATTATCACCTGAAATTCCAATATCAAACCAATAACGTTAAATTCATAACTGTCCTTATCTGCAAATAATGTACTGGCTGTCAATACATCATGCATCATGCCTCTACAGTCTATGAGCCAATTTAAATCTGAAACAAAATAACTCCCGATGTTATTAAAAACCGTTGCAAATGGTGAAGAGGCAGCCCGATCTAATTTGGTCTTGTATCACATCTTGACATTTAAACTGGTTTTACAGGGAAGGAGCCCTCCCAGAGTAGTCAGGCCAGTCCTACCAGTGCCAGATGGTCTTCAGTTGCGCTCCCTGGACACAGCTAAGAAAGCCCAGGGGAGGGGTCTGTCGTAAACAGTGGGCAGGACATGAATGAGCCTTCCGGCTCTGCGGGTGGAGATTCCATTAAAGCACAGGCTGTCTCACGTGAAGGTAACGCTTTTAAAAACATCCTAACTAGCCGCGTGAAGGGTAGTCTGTACGGGGCCGCCGCGGTGCCATGGCCGAGTCGGTCTACTCGCCTTCCCCGGGCTGGTGCGTTTGAAAGAGGCCAGGACCGACGTGCACGAACGCACCATCACCCACATCTCCGCCATGTGGAGACACAGCTCGGGCACGCTCAGGATCCCGGGCTGCACCAGGCCCCAGCT
The DNA here is from genome assembly GCF_041902795.1 of Electrophorus electricus. Taxonomy (NCBI): domain Eukaryota; kingdom Metazoa; phylum Chordata; class Actinopteri; order Gymnotiformes; family Gymnotidae; genus Electrophorus; species Electrophorus electricus. The sequence goes on along the minus strand of NC_137499.1, from coordinate 37,959,182 downwards.
GCCACACACACACACACACACACACACACACACACACACACACACACACACACAGTTAACTCTCTGCAAAGAATCACACCCCTGCTCCAATGCAACCGTTAGGTCAGAATTAAAATGACACAAATCACCTTTCGGTTTCGCCATCATCGAGTCGTTTCACTGCGAACACACACAAGCACATGAACGTTAGGGATGTTTACGTGTAACACATTCTGGTGTTTACTTGTGTGTTGTTACATGAGCACATCAGGAGTCCATCTGTCTGCAAAACACATCAGCTTTTAGCAATGCTAAAAAAAAACAAAACAAAAAAACTACCGGTGCACGGCCATATTGGCACATAATATCTTGATCCTGAATATCAAATGGATATCGACATCTGCCCGTATCCAAGTAGCACAGACACCGCCATGCATGACGATATCATCAGACCTTACCTTTGATCCTGGGCCAAATCGCGTTCCACCAGGTGTCCGCGCACACGGCCAGCGCCAGGCTGGACGCCATGAGGAAGAGCATCCTGAAAGAGCTCAGGGCAAAGAACCTGCAGGGAGGACAGCACAGCTCTGACCTCACGGTGCTTCCGTCCAGTTACAGTGCCGCACCAAGCAATTCGTATCCAGGTTCACCAAGATTCTACTCGGTTTTTGTAGGTTTATCTGCAGACATCTGAGACCTAACTGCGGTTATAATTCTAAACACCTCTCACCTCTGGCCCTCTGGTACGTAGACGTGCACACCTGTAACATACAACCTCATCTGCACACCTGGCCTTGGAACTACCCTGTGGGTGACTGAGGGGGTTTTATGCTTGATGATTGCTCAAGAATTAGATGTTGGGCAAAAATGTGTCGATTGATCACAATAAATTAGAACATTACATTTAAGGGATTTGGCATTTAAGGGGAGGCTCCTATAAAGGGCAATTTACAGATTAAAGCATATTTCAGTATGTGCACTTCCTGGGAAAGGAAGCCATGAGCTTAGTAGCACCAAATTAATCCAGTAGAGAGGATTGAGATAGAGAGAGAGAGAGAGAGAGAGAGACACACACACACACACACACACACACACACACACACACACACACAGAGACAGAATACAAGAGAGAGAAAACACACACAAAGAGAGAGAAAATGGGAGCAAAACCGAGTAAACAAAGTCCTGGTATCTACCAGAGAGAAAGAGAGTAAGTGTCAGCCTGAAAAACACTTAGTGTGTGTGGGGGGTGCACGACTGCTGTGTCACAAACACCAATGACTTCACTGGAGTTGTGTTTCTAGTAAGAGTCTTGGCTGTGTGCATGAGCGCAGAGATGCACAGAGACACACAGAGACACAGGCAGCTGGGAAATTAGCACAGATCCTGTGAACATGAGCAAGTGGCTTCCCGCTCGGCAGATGCTTCCGCCCTTTGATCCGAGACACGCGAGAAGCTCTGAAAATGTGATTTGCGCGCGACACCAGCAGGACTGCCAGTTCACCGGCTGAACGGGAAGAACAGATTTTCAGACTGAGGATATAATATCTAATAAGACTCAGACGCTGAAGAGTGGACATACACTTTCTATACTCTGGAAGCACATGTTGATTCTGCTGATCCACGGTGTGACACACAACAGAACAGTTGCATAAGACTACGCAAGTGTGAGCATACAACGGTGTGTGCTAGGGGCAGAGGACGCAGGGATCCAACAAACACGGTGTGATAAACAGAACATAAAAACCATCCAGTGCAAGGCCAGGTCAGTGTCAATGTTGTGTTGACGATGGACTGCCACTCAAATAATACCCGGTGGACAGCGATCCTATAGTCAAAAACCAACTCATAAAAAAGGCACATATAAAATGCACGACGTAACCGACAGAGTATAAATAGGTAAGAAAGTCAGAAAGAAATTAAACAATTCATGTGCTGAATTCCACACACACCACCATGGACAAATGCATCCAGTCTATGAGGCATCTCAGACCACAACTGCACTGGATGGTGCATGTGGCTTCAGAGCGTCTATCTGGAGTATAGCAACTTTACTCACCCCTGGGGCACTTCTTTTAATTCAGTACCTCATAACTGCCAGACAAAGTAAACGAGCACTGGCTTGAATCAGTCTCGTCTCATATGCCGAGAAAGGCACACAGGACGAGAGAGAAAGGAAAAGCAGTTGAACAAGTGACTAAGGCAGAGCAGACGTGACGACTGGACTGAGACAGGCTGCATGTCTGTGCGGGGGACATAGGGAGATGGCCAGAAACAGAGTGAGTGTGAGAGAGAGACACCAGTGAGAGACATGGAGTGAAAAAGAGGAGAAACACAGATAGAGAGAGAGAGAGAGAGAGAGAGAGAGAAACAGAGTGACAGACAGAAAGAGACAGACACACACACACTCAGAGAGGCCTTTTCAATTTAGAGCTTCACAGCTCTTAGAAACTTAAGACCTCACTCTAATTCCCTTGCTGGGTAAAAGTGTACAGTGAACACATGATCAGGCCATGCTGAGAATAAAAACTTTAAAGAGATGGTCTGAGGTGCACTGCTGAACTCCTACTTCTAAAGCACAAAGACAGCATATGACCGTTTTCATTTATAATATTACATTAGAATTGAAATTACATTTATGGCATTTAGCTGATGCTTTTATCCAAACCAATTATGAACGAGTACAACTTGAGCAACTGAGGGTTAAGGGTCTTGTTCAGGGGCCCAACGGTGGCAACTCGGCAGTGGCAGGGCTTGAACCAGCAACCTTCTGATTACAAGTCAAATACTTTCACCACTGCCCTAGTAGAACATCAGGCTCTACCATTAGAACTATTAGAGATCTCAAAGCTCTCCAACGCATTTGCAGCAGGTAGTGCATAGTTCCTTAGACATGTTCAGTGATTTTGTAGGCTCAGCTGGTATCACGTGATAAGGTTGTAAACAGGCCATAATGTAAACGAAACCGAACGTACTTTGGCATATTTTTGGCATCATTATACGTCGCGGAAACGATCGCGCAAATACGAACCTTCTTCCAAAAACGAGACACACACACACACACACACACATATACCCATACCCATACCCATACCAAAGCGCTAATGGAAAACGCAACTGCAGTTTCGTGTCTCCTACGCACAGGACGTTAACGTCAGACGCCCCCCCCCCCTCCAGACCTACCAGAAGGCCGCGTTGACCAGGGAGAAGGCGAGCAGGCTGTGGAGGGGTCTCTCCCACACCAGCACCGCCTGCGCGTACGTGAGCAGCCGCTCGTGGGGCCCCAGCCTGTGCAGCAGCGCGCGCTTCACCGCCACGACGTCCCCGGAGCACGCGCCGCAGGACGGTTCCCCGGCGGGCTCGTCGCCCGCTGCGCGTGTCTGCGCCATAGCGGCGTTTGCAGACAGGTCGCAAAAGCAGCACACTAAAACAACTGAAGTGTTTACGCCGCGTCGCTAGTGCTAGCCAGGTTAGCTAGCTACAGTCCACACGACGACAGCACAAGACACTCCCTCGGTAAAAGACACTCCCTCGGTTTTTATGACAAACAGAACCGAAATACAGTGTTGGTTTTGATTTCACCCCCCCCCCGACCCTAAAGATGCACGTAAACTCCACACATAGCGATCGACGTGTCAGGTTGTCGCCGTCATTTTTGTTGTTTCTCTAACGGTAGTGCGTCTTCTCCGGGGAGGAAGGGCTACAGCTAGCCAGTAGGGTTAGCGTCGGGTCGCTTAAACACCCGTCCCTCATTATTAACAGCGCACAGCACTGGGGTGTCCTCGATAATGTGCTTAGTTTTAGTGTCCAAGTACTTTACGGTACATATCGCTTTCAGTACATATTTACGTCAGAATATAACAAGCTACTATATAAGACAATAAAAATGATGCAGAATATTTTTTCTTTTCATGTTATGTGCAAAAACCTAAAACCAGCCAGCGGCCATACGTTCCCTTAAATCTAACGCACTATAAATTGATAACTAGATTTAGCGTTCTGTTCCTAGTGTGTTCTCATCATTTGTAAAGTTCGCGACCGCTCAAGTTGTTAAAAATAACTTTGCCATGTCCATGCATTGCACGCAATACGCATTGCCTGCGTTGGAAACAAAGGGTTTTGAAAAAAACATAACAAAAACAAAGTAACAAAAAATAACTAACATTTTTTCCAATAATTTGATTTTAATTTGATTTTACGGCCAAGAGACGAATGCTTCGCGCGTGCGCAGAAGGTCGCGCCGTTATGCTTGGACGTTTAGGGCTCGAGGCGGGAAGAAGCCTAGCAACAAAGCGTCCGTGACGCGCGAGCCGACGAGCAAAGCAGGCCGCTATTGGCGTTAACCGAAGACAACATGCCTCGGGAGATCATAACACTGCAGCTTGGGCAGTGTGGAAACCAGAGTAAGACGCACATCAGTCACACAATTAAACTACGATGTTGACCTGCTGCGTTGGCTAAGAAACGCTGGTGCCAAGTTAGCCGTCTAAGCTAGCACCCTAACGTAACGTTGATAGCGAAACTAGCCAGCTAGCCTAGCCTGTTTTGATTGTTAGCTAACGGCTAGCTGGTCTGGTCTGTACTACCAGGGAATGCTTTTCGGTTTCGTGATTTTAGCCAACCAGCTAGCTGTCAGTGTATTAGCGTTGCGTTAGCTGGCCAAGCCACAATATAACCAACTAACTAGCTAGCCAGGTAAGATACGTGTGTGTAGCTAACTAGCTAACCTAAATACATTGATGCCTAAAAAGCTGTTGGCTAGTGTTGTTAGTTAGTTAACTAGCTAGCTAGATAGTCCAGTTATTCATTCAGGGTGTGCTTTTGGCTGTGCTAAAAGCTGAGATCCTAACAGATATCAGCGTCGAGTCACTCATTAATGAATGTCCTCTACAGTGGAGAGGTTTTTGTAGGTTAGTTAGTGTATTAAATGTATCTTGCGTTGTGGAGACGTTCCTCTGACTGTCCGACTGTAAAAGCAGAGTTTTAGCTTCCCTCACTGCAGGGTGTGTGTGGTACTTGGAGGCAGGCCTTTGCGTTTAGCTCGCTCATCAGCGGCAATGTTGTGTCTCCCGCTCTGCAGTCGGCTTTGAGTTCTGGAAACAACTTTGTGCAGAGCACGGCATCAGTCCTGAGGGCATCGTCGAAGAGTTTGCCACCGAGGGCACAGATCGGAAAGATGTGTTCTTCTATCAGGTACAGCGTCACCGAAAAGGTGTTGTTCACCTACCTGTCATAGAGCTACCGACTGAAAAGTCGTTCCATCCGGTACACTACTAACTATAAAATATGTTCTCCTATCAGGTACCGAGGCACAGAGACTACCGACCTTGAGCACCAATAGACTTTGAATTCAGATTTAAGTTAATGTAAAGTAAATAAATAAGTAATACTAAAATAAAAGGTCACTTCATGGGTTCCCTTAACCTGAGAATCGAGCCACGGTCCAGAGAATATTTCTTTTACGATTTGTCCACAAGAGGGAGCCCGAGTCCACATGTTTGCAGTGTTTTTGGCCAGGCATTTTGCAACTCAAATGAACATATTTAGGAGTTGCTGGTGATCTAGTTGACTCTACTCATATGGTATATTTGATTTTATTTTGGCACTTCTACAGCTGGGAGCAAGTGTATACCGAAGAACATTTGAGAGGCGTTTGTTTTAGTTTTGTTTTTGTTTGTTTCTGTGTACAGTCTTAACATCCCTTTACTTTGAGCTGTGTTTTAATTATGGATTGTCCTAAAATTTTAATTGGTTACTTTTAATGAGATATGTACCACCTGTCCCGTTTTGTGTTTGTTTCTTTGAATGTTGAATTAATTTGTGTGCGTCCCATATCTCCCTGCAGGCAGACGATGAGCACTACATTCCCCGAGCCGTGCTCTTGGACCTGGAGCCCCGGGTGATCCACACAATTCTGAATTCGCCATATGCCAACCTGTACAACCCTGAGAACATCTACCTGTCTGAGCACGGTGGCGGAGCTGGCAACAACTGGGCCAGTGGGTTCTCTCAGGTGTGTTTGGCCCTAATGAAACCTGACTCTGACCATCTGTGCTGTGCTGCTGTTACACCGATGAGCTGGGTGGGTCTCGGCTCGGCTCCTTTTGCACCAATCAGGCGATTTGTGGTATTCCCTGCTCAGTCATTTAATGCTGTTTTGCAGGCATCGCTTCACCGTTTTGAATGTGAGCTTGTCTTAAACGCTGTTAAAGAGAGTGTGTGGGCTTTTAAAGCCGATGTGGGATTTGTTTATTGGTTAGTATTTGGTTTGTTAGCCATCTGCTCATGGTGTTGAACTAGTAACGGATTGTTTCCCACCACTGATTCTGCTGTAAACCACCTACTTTCTGTTAAGTAGGCCAGCTCCGACTCATCAGGTTGGCTGACCTGCGTACATCAACAGTGCTTAAGCAGGCTTTGAGCTAGGTCGAAAGCTTGCAGTTGAACCTGCATGGGTGGTGGCGTGGAATGTTTAGCAACCGATTCTGAAGTTGCTTTCCGTTAACATTCCGAGCTCAGTGGACCAGCAGTTAAAAAGCGAAAAGCTTTTGTCCTCTGTCAGAGATAAAGGCTGCCTGTTTTCTCTCAGCCGTTGCTTGAGGCTGCCCTCTCCTTGTGCCTGGACACTAATGTGTGTGCCTGACTTGTCCTTTCAGGGGGAGAAGATTCACGAGGACATCTTTGACATTATTGACAGAGAGGCTGATGGCAGTGACAGTCTGGAGGTGAGTTACTCACTGCGTGCTCGTCTCTAGATGTATATTAAGCCTCCAATTAGTCTAAATTACACTGTAAGGAAGCGTTCTGCACTGAACTGTGGTCTTAATGACATGGGGTCTAGAGTTGTCATGATCTGGACAAGGTGCCAGGGTCTTTTTTTATTTTTTAACTCCCAGAGTTCAAAGATTGGGAAGTGTTTGAAGGTAGAGGCCAGCCTCGTGTGCCTTGAGCTCTGCGCCTCCTGTTGTTAGGCTTGGGTTTCTCACGTGATGTGAGCTTTGGCTTGAGTAACACAAACCTCCTCCTCCTGATCAGCTGAAGTCAGCCCACCTTCACCGTTTTCCCTCTGTGTTTTTTCCCTTTGCTTTTGAATCATTGACATTTACGGTGTTTAGCTGACGCTTTTATCCAAAGCGACTTAGAATTATGACAACTTGAGCAATCAAGGGTTAAGGGTCTTGCTCAGGGGCCCAACAGTGGCAACCTTGTAGTGGTGGGGTTTTAACTGACAGCCTTCTGATTACTAGTCAAGTACCTTCACCACTGAGCTACCACTGCCCCATTACATCGTGATGGCAGCCTTCGGATGTAAACACACACACACACACACACACACACACACACACACACACAGAGACAGCGTATGCCGAAAGGGTGTTATTTCATGGCTTTTTTTATGCCCTCTTAACTTGCAAGCGGTAACAGTTCCTCCCTTTAAAACAACAGAGAGTCGGCTCTCCTGTGTCTAAGCCTTGTCATTAACCCCTGCACTTTATTACCTAACATTAGAGTCCTGTGTGTGTGTGTTTGTGGAGCCTGGTAATTGTCCTCAGGTGAGTGGGGTATGCAACCCCTAAAATAGACCTTCTGCTCTGAAATAGTAGCTCCAGTGGTGGCCTGCCACACAGGCCTGCTGACTGATCTGCTGTCTTCCACTGCCTGCTTTCAGGGCTTTGTGCTGTGCCACTCCATCGCTGGAGGCACAGGCTCCGGCCTGGGCTCCTACCTGTTGGAAAAACTGAATGACAGGTACAGGACACACACACACGTGCTCACACAAAAGGTGTAAAACTGCCTCAGGATGCTCCAGTTTTACTGCCCTGATTTTGGAAATGGCAGAATTTACTACATAAGATTATAATAATATTCAATAATATGCTGAGTTTTGACATTTGGTGCACAGTCCATGAAGAAAGTCCTCTCAGATGGATGACTCAGATGCTGTTTAAAGAGAGAAGAAAATAAAATCTGTCTGAAAAATGCAGAATTAAACTGAATGGTGGCTACAAGGAGCACTTTGATTTCCCTTCCTTGCACTCTTGTATTTTCTCTCTCTCTCTCTCTCTCTCAATGCTTGTATTCTCTCTCTCAGGTAAAGCTGGTAAGCAACTGCATTAGTTTTTGAACATTAGACTTGATCAGGTTGAGAATCAGTTGTTTGCCCTCATTTTTTGGCCAAAGTATATATTTTTGTGCTGATGTCAAAATTAAAAATCCCCAAATAATTTTCTCCCAATAATTCCTGCTCATTGGCTGACTGGTATGTGGTTTAGTTGAGAAGAATATTAGATATAGCTGACAGTAACATTGTCGCACTGCTGGTTCATACCAAAAATAAACCAGTGTCATGGAATCAAGTTTGAGATTTAAAAATGCATCAGATTTCAGAACTTGAATTGTTTGTGACACACACAGAGTTCAGACAGCGGCCCCCAACATGCAGAAGTCACTCCACCATAGGTCAGCTCCACACCCTGTCCATCTTCCCTGTGATCTGGCAGCCAGGAGTCATTCTCCCTTAGTGTAATTGCTGCCTCTTCTCGGGTATTCAGAGGCAGTACATGTGAAATTCCATCCATTCTACTCCGGGAGGTGAATGCTTCTGTGTCTGAGCCTTTTCACTATTGTTTCAGATCAAGAGTGTGTGAGAGGGATTTGATTAACACTAGCTTTTCGCTTCCCCTCAGTTGTGTTTCTCTCCCTTTATCTCTCTCGCCCTGTCCAAGGTATCCTAAGAAACTGGTCCAGACCTACTCTGTGTTTCCTAACCAGGACGAGATGAGTGACGTGGTGGTCCAGCCCTACAACTCTCTGCTTACACTCAAGAGACTGACTCAGAATGCAGACTGTGTGGTGAGCTCTCTCGTAAATTAGCTAAGTCAACAGGAGGAGGCCGACGTGTGCTGAGGTCACAGCGGGTGCAGGTTCCCTCTCGAACAGGGCGTCTCTCTTCTCCACTACCTGCCCTTTCCCTCCCTCACGCTTGCCGTTACACGATCTGGCCCTCGGAACAGACCTTCCTTTCACTGCATCTCACCCCCTCCCTGCACGGCACGGGGGGGACACGATATTTCCACTCTTCTGTCGTTATCCTCTCCTCCTGTATACGCTGCACTCCTCGCTCTCTCCCTTCAGGGCCATAAAAGCCTCCACTTCCTGAGGGGCGCACCACACCCCGGCCTGCCCCAGCTGCTTTTTGTGCTGGGTGTCTCACTGGGGACGCAGGATTAGCGTCGTGTTCCTGAGGGCCGGCCCGACGCTTAGAAGTGTTCTGGGTTTTGGTTAACGTTAAAATATTTTGAGTGACTCCATATTTGAAAAGGGAGAAATTCTGTCGAAGTGCATGTAGACACTGGAAAATCTTCCCACAAGACCAGTGTTTGTTTAATTTTCAAAAGCAACCACAAAATTAGGTCCATGGGGCTTCAATGCTTTTAATGCTTTGAAAGGTTTGAAAATTCCCTGTTGTGCTTTGAACCCTGTTTTGATGGGAGGAGACTGCAATAGCTTTCTTACAGTATTCATTCACATCATGTAATAATTATAAACATCATTACGGTCGTCTGTCATTTTTGCCGTGATTCTTCCTTTTACACTACATATGGAGTCATGAATCCCCTTTTCATCAGCGTGACCACCAGATGTGCGAGGGCCATATTAATAAGGCAGAATGTGCAGTAGCATTTCAGTTTGCTTGTCTTTACTGCGCGTTTCTTACCAGTTTGAGCAAGGCCCTTAACCCTCAATTGCTCAAGCTGTGTTCATTCATAGTTTTAAATCACTCTGGATAAAAGCATCAGCTAAATGGCATAAATGTTAATGTCTCTGTCCACATCTCTGCCCATGGCTGTACATGTACTCAGGTTCTGGCTAGAGGGGGATGGGTTCTCTCTTAGAGTCCTGGGGCTGGTCCCACCATCAGGACTTCCACCTTGTCGTGAGCCAAGTCAGCCCTAACTTTCTGGGTGTAACCGTTGTGCCATTTGGTCACAAGCTGACTTTTCCACAAGACTGGCCTAAAATGGTCAGGTGTAAAGTGAGATTCTATGGCTTTAAACATCACGATGTGGTAGTGATACAAACATAGCAGTGCTTTAAGTTAGATGTCTGTAATAACAGTTAATTGAGAGATTTGTACTTACTAGGTAACTTTTTTTTTGTTTCTTTTGTTATGCTGCTATATCAGTGTAACTGATTTAGTAACTTTGAGTTTACAAAAAGTTACACAATTTTTGTGTTTCAAAGTCGGTGAAAATTACTTCGTTTTTTGTTTGCCTTGTAGTTTGAAGGCTAGTGGGAAATAGGGGATTAGCTTGCCATCAGTATGTAGCCTATGAGCCATAATTATGCTTAGTAGTAGCGCAAGTTGCTTAACAATTGCCATTCCACATGTTTTACGCACTGCTGTGACTGGCCTTAATTGCGCCTAGTGGTAAATTTACTTGGTGCAACAGGTGAGAACTCTTATTTGAAAACTGGTCTTAACCATGACCAGTTTAGCAGTCATGACCATCTTAATTGAGCCCTGCTGGTGCAGCCAGCCCCTAGTATCTTTACCACTGCCCTCTGCTTATTAGGGTTCAAATAAAGTTTCTTTGTTGTGTTTTGTTATAAAAAACTGTACAAATGAAATTTTGACATCAAAATCTTTAGTGTATATACTACACAATATGGCCAACAATTCCCTCAAAACACAAAGAAGACACGCACCAAGACTCTTCTCTGTCCTGGCACCCAGGTGGTGGAACGAACTTCATCTGGCTGTCTGTACAGCCAAGTCTCTGGCTGTCTTCAAATGAAGACTGAAGACTCCCCTCTTCACTGAGCACTTAAATAAACCCAAACCAAAACCCCTTGAGTTTCATCTTTCCCACTATAGGCAGGGGTTTAACCTGATGGTATTCTTCACCATCATGCTAGCATGATGGATGTTTTTCATGTAGACTATAAAGCACTTCCTTAAGTCGTACTGGACAAGGGCATATGCTAAATCCTGTAAATGTGAATGTAAAAGTATGTGGACACCAGACCATCTGATCTATATTTGTGAAGTCAGGCACCAACGTTTGGTTGAGATCATGTTCAACCCAAAGGTGTTCAGTGTAGTTGAGGTCAGGGCTCTGTGTGCCACTGGAGTTCCTCCACACCAAACTCCTCAAACTGTGTCTTTACGGAGCGGGTGCAACCGTGCTGGAACAGGAAAGGGCCTTCCTCCAACCACAAAGTTGGAAGCATGTGATCGTCTAAAATGTGTTTGGATGCTGTAGCATTAACATTACCCTCCACTAGAATGAAGGGGCCCAGTCAAACCCTGAAAAACGGCATCAGACCGTTATCCCTCCTCCACTAAACTTTACTGTTGGCACTATGTGTTATATGTCGAGTTCTTCTGGCATCTGCTAAACCCTGATTTGTCCACAAGACTGCACCATATTAAAGCGTGATTCATCACGTCAAAGAACACATTCCCATTGCCCCAGGGTCCAGTGTGCTTTACCCTGCTCCAGCTGACACTTGGCAGTACAAACAGTGATCTTGGGCTTGTGTGCAGCTGCTCAGCCATGGAAACCCATTTCATCAGTGATGTTCCTTCCAGTTCCAGAGGATGGGTGGTTTGTTTTTGGGACACGGGCAGAAATTTCACAGACCATGCCATGCTTCACCGTGCCCTTAAGTACGACCCATTGCACTGCCACCATTTGTCTATGGAGACTGCGCGATGATATGCTTACTTTTATAACCCTGTGGCTGAAACAACTGGTCTCAATAATTGAGTGTTCACATATTTTTGGCCATATTGTGTGGCTGCATCTATGTGAACACAACACAAAGGCCTACCTCGTGACCTTTGAAATGTGTATTGTATCTCTCATATATTCTCTCACTCTCTCAGGTGGTGCTGGATAACACAGCTCTGAACAGAATAGCTACAGACAGGCTCCACATCCAGAACCCGTCTTTCTCTCAGATCAACCAACTGGTGAGGCTCTTTTACATGCCAGTCAGATCCATCTCCATAGAAACCCCCCGTGCTAAGCGTGTTTCTGTGCGCAAACCCTACACGACGAGCGTCTCCAGCAAGACGGTGCCAGGTCCCGTGACTCCCGCGTAAAGAGCAGAGAAACTGCCCGGTTGGTTTTGAAACCATAACTCCAGTCGCTCCGACGGCAGCTGTGCACGACAGCCCTGAGGAGCTAGTTCGTCGAGTGTGAGTCACTCTTGGAGAATCCCGTTTGGCTTTCGATCAGCAGGAGCTCGTTGCCGTGACAGGATTTTCACCTTTTGACGATGTTAATTGCATGTGGTTTCTGACCTCAGCCTTGCTCATCTCGTTAAATTGGAGTTTCCTCTGAGCGATGCACGAACTGTCATCTCCACTCCTCTTCCACCCTGGGCTGTCTCAGTTGCTCAGCCTCTGTTACACATCCAAAGGTGGTGCTATTTCTGAAGCTCAATTATAGCCTCAAAATGTAGGTGGATATCAAGCGCGCGCACATTTTCCGAGGTATTAGGATTAATAAGGACAGCTGGTAATTGTCAGGTGTGAGAGTGAAGCTCTCTGCTAATGTTCATTTACAGTGACAAGGCCAAGTGTCTTTGATAAACTTAAGGTGGTGGATTGCTCACAGTCCAGCGTGGATATCCCGGTCATAAAACTGAACTAGTTACAATATAGTGTATTTCAGTTGCTTTAAAACCAGCTTTTAAATAAATAAATAAATAAAAACAGCTCAAATTGTTCTGGTTCAAGTATTCAGTGTTTAGTAGTGTGAAATGCATATTTATCAGGAGTCTTGAGAGAGATTACTGACTTGGAAATAATTGTAAATGTGTGTAACTGCTCAAAAAGGGAGCAAGATGGGAGCAAAGTGATATTGTTAGGATGTAGTTTCCAGGTTGACCAGCACAGAACAGTGTATCGGAACAGTAAAAAGACTTGAGATTGTCAATGCATTTGAAGATGCGCCTTCTAATAGCCAGCTCCTCTTAGTAGAAAGCCAATCTGTCAGAGACTAGACCTTTGCCTAGAATGGAGCATGACCCGTGTGAGGGGCGTTACCGTGACGATACTGTGGCGTGTCCAGGGCCTGCAGGGTGTGCTGTGTTGCAGATCCATATCTTGCCACCAACCCTCTCTTCATACATCATGCTCATTGCTTAAAGCTGAACTTTGGTGTCAAATTTTGTCTGCTATATGTAATGACCTTAATGACTTTTGAGGGTTTCTTCGTGCAATTATTATTTAATTAGATCACAGTGTCAGCTTTTGAGTTTCTTCTAATGGGCATTTTCCTGCGGGCTTACAGTATGCTGTAAAAAATCCATTTGCTCCACCCAAAGCTTTGTTAATCCGCCTACATATTCCTTCAGCACCACCCTGTTTATTTGTCCATCAGATCGGTTACTGTGGAGATGCTATATACACGGCTGTATACAAGGTTAACGTAACGAACGTTTCATTACTTTGTGCATGTGATTTATAGAATTACACCTGATCTATTTCATTACAGCATATCCTGTCCTCAGTATCAGATGTGTTATGGCAAATTCCACCACACAAGCACCCATGAAAACAACATAATTCACATGCATTCATTTGGCGAATGTACAAACAACCCTAGTAAAAAAGCTCGTGGCAGGGGTCTGGGGTAGGTCAATTTACATCCGATGTGCTATACGTCAACATCGGCACCCATTAGCTGTCTAAGATAGCCAAAGTTAGCATGTACCATTCCCTGGGATTTGTAGTTTGTCTTTTGGACAACCGCTCTGCTTTTGCCATAGGCTCAAACATGTTCGGCCCAGGTTCATTCCTGCTGGTTCGAAGCTGGAGAATTGGCTGGAGAAACATGTCCTACCCCGCCGTCATGATCAGCAGTAGCCGTTTTCCAGGATGTGTGGGGTCCCTTCCACTTTTGGGAATTATGAGTCATGTTGCATTGTACATGGGTCAAACCTAAATTCATATGTCGTCACACCTCACTACAGTATTTGTAACGAGTTCAAAATAAAGCCCAATTTAAAAACCTTGGGCTTGGTCACTATTACAATCATTAGCGATTGTTGGGTGTAGTTCAACCATTTAAAAAAAAAAATTACTCATAGTGAAAATATTTGGGGGCAACAGCCCATGCATTCTGTCTGGAGAGGTTAACAGAATCCAGGCCATGTTGAAGCGCTTGCCCTGGAAGCCTAGGAGCTGAGGAGAGAGAGGCTTGGCAGACGTGTTGTGAGGTCACATGCTTTCCAACCGAATGAACTAACCCCAATAATCCGCATGGGCCAACGGTCTGCGACTCCCTCTGTGCATTCCAGCCATAAAGCCTTGTACGAGCGAGCCTCCGAGCGGAGAAGGGTACGGCATGGCGTTCCCCTCTTCTGGCGGCCCTCCTGTGCTTTGTGTGGTTTGTGGAAACGGGCCGAGCCTTGGACTGCAAAGCTCAGCGGTTTCACCCCTCCAGGCCTGTTCGCTTCAGTTGTGTCATTAGTGCGACCGCGCCAGCTGTCAGACTGGTCTCTCCTGTCTGCCTCCAATATTTCTTAAGTGTAACCGCATTTAGGCATGCAAAGTTCTGAACACGCCCTTGAGTGACTAAGTAGGGTCAACGAGAGGTTGAGCATACGACCACTTTGTTCTCTTCTCTTCTACACCATTACACTATTAAATCTAATTTATTTCTATAGCGCTTTTCGCAACAGATGTTGCCACAAAGCAGCTTTACAAATGTCCAAGCCCCCAGTGAGCAAGCCAAGGGCCACAGTGGCAAGGAAAAACTCCCTAGAGCACGAGGAAGAAACCTTGAGAGGAACCAAGACTCAAAGCTGGGGCCATCCTTCTCTGGCTGACAAGGGTTAGCACAGTAGTAAGAATTTTAAGAGAAATAAATATTATAAATAATAATAATAATAATAAAAATAAACAAAACGTCTAGTCCGGTTTTCTAGAGCTCCTAGTCTTGTGCCTATGGTGTGCATGTGTCTGAAACACATCACGGAAGAGAACGTCCATCAAGGACAATGGAGAAGTAGTTGGCTGGGGTGGAGGTGTGGTGGGCTACAGTGGGGGATATCGTTGTGTGGCGGGAGTAGCCATGGCAACTGAGACAGTTTGAGGCTCAGTAACGTCATGACATCAGGTGTAGGTGTACCTCGGCAGAAAGAGAGACTAGACTATTAGGTATGTCCAGGTAAGAGGGTGTGTAAATTAGGGAACTATAATGTGCAATGATGGACTCTGGCAGGTCTAGCTATGGCAGCACAGCTAAAAGGAAAGAGCCAGAAGGAAACAGGCATGAGGGCACCATGGAGCATCAGCACTCTGCTGCTCTCCGTCAACAAACTTTAGTGACAAAATAGAGGTGAAGTGACAGTATCATCATATCCCAGTTTACCATCACTCTCAATGGCCATGGGCCCCCAGATCTACGCCTTTACCTAAGATGGGAAGTAGTTAATAAAATGCCTGACTGTACACTTTTGATCTAAGCAGACGTGCTGGATCGTAATGCACTGAGTTCTCTAAGGTACTGTGGGGCAAGACCATTCAGTGCTTTGTAGGTCATTACAAGTATTTTATAATCAATACGAAATTTTACTGGTAGCCGATATAAAGTAGCTAAGATGGGAGTGATGTGATCAAATTTTCTAGTTCTAGTAAGAACTCTGCTGCATTTTGAACTAGCTGGAGCTTGTTTAGGCACTTAGAGGTACAGCCAGATAGTAAAGCATAACGGTAGTCCACTCTGGAAGTGATGCATGGACTAGCTTTTCTGCGTCATGTGAGGAGAGTACATTCCCAGTCTTTGAAATGTTCCTGAGGTGGAGAAAGGCTGTCCTAGAAATATTATTTACATGAGCTTTGAACAAGACACTGGGATCCATAATTACTCCAAGATCTTTAACTGCTAGAGAAGATGTGATTGGGAAACCAATGAGGTTCTTTGAGTAATTATAAAGTGAGGACCCAGCTGTCTCTGGGCCTAATAGAAGCACCTCTTTTTTAGAATTTAGCGAGCAAAAGTTCAACATCCAGTGTCTGACATCCTTTATGCATTTGTCAATAATACTTATCTGATATATGTCCTCTCGTTTGGCTGAGACATCAGCTGAGTATCATCAGCGTAGCAGTGCACAGTGATTACGTATAATGTCACCTAGAGGTAGCATATATAAAGAAAATAGCAAAGGCCCTAAAACAGATCCTTGTGGGACACTATGGCTAACCTTGTATTCTGAGAAGTCTTCATTTGTTAACAAACTGGTAGTGGCCGGCTAGATAAGATTTAAACCAGGAAAGGACTATTCCCCTAATCCCAACAAAATATTTGAGTCTATCTAGTAAAACGTTGTGATCTATAGTGTCAAATACTGCACTCAGATCAAACAATATAAGCAAAGAGACATAACCCTGGTCAGAAGCCAGCAACAGGTCATTAACTACTTTAATTAGAGCTCTCTCCTCCACCCTACACTGTTACACCATTAATGTCATTCCCCCAAGAGTGTGTGGGGGAAACATTTTTCTTCTTCTCATCTTGCCTTTTGTATTCTTGGTTTTGAACTTGTTTTTCTCCCAATGCCCAGGTCTCCACCATAATGTCTGCCAGCACAACCACGCTGCGTTACCCTGGATACATGAACAACGATCTGATTGGGCTGATTGCATCCCTCATCCCCACTCCCCGCCTCCATTTCCTCATGACTGGTTACACACCGCTGACGACCGACCAATCAGTAAGCACAGACTAGCTCCAGTTATATAGAACTGAAGTTATAGATGACTGAAAACACTCATCACATGTGGATACCTTGTCGTTCCTTGTTGTGCAAGCCACTGTCATTTTTCCTTTGTTTTATCTGTGCAGGTTGCGAGTGTAAGGAAGACTACAGTCCTGGATGTGATGAGGAGGCTTCTGCAACCGAAGAACGTTATGGTGTCTACGGGTCGAGATCGGCAGACTAATCACTGCTATATTGCCATCCTGAACATCATCCAGGGAGAGGTGGATCCCACACAGGTAGGTGTGTGTGTGGGGCGCTTTGAACCCTGACTGTACTTTTGAAACACCTCCTCACTGAACCTCACCAACCCTCACTGCTGTTTCTGGCCTGCAGCCCATCTGTCTGCATATGTCACTGCTGGCTCAGACACTGGGCAGAATAAACCTTCCCCTCCTAAGTAACACTCTCCACATGAGCAGGCTCAGAGTCCTAACACTTCCACGCATTTAGCCTTGTACGAGCGAGCCTCCGAGCAGAGAAGGGGACGGCGGGGCGTTCCCCTATCCTGGCGGCCCTCCTGTGCTTTGTGGAAATGGGCCGAGGGTTGGACTCTGCGGTTCCACCCTTCCGGGCTGGTTGAGGGGTTCTCTTCTCAGCCTGTGCCGTCTTTCCGCCACAGGTCCACAAAAGCCTTCAGAGGATCCGAGAGAGAAAGCTGGCTAACTTCATCCCGTGGGGTCCTGCCAGCATCCAGGTGGCGCTCTCCCGCAAGTCCCCATACTTACCCTCCGCCCACCGCGTCAGCGGACTTATGATGGCCAATCACACCAGCATCTCCTCAGTAAGCCCCACCCATACCATCTGATGTCACAATGGTATAGATAAAATCTTTTATTATATATATATATATATATATATATATATATATATATATATATATATATATATATATATATATATATATATATATATATATATATATATATATATATAAAAATCCTAAAATCCTCATGGACTGAAATATTGACGATGAGATTTAATCTGGAGCTGTAAAACAGACCCCCAGAATATCAGTATTTGTCATGATCTGTGAGGGTCTCTCACACACTGCATCCGTCACTCCTCCCCCCCCAGCTGTTTGAGCGCACGTGCCGTCAGTACGACAAGCTGCGTAAACGGGAGGCCTTCTTGGAGCAGTTCCGCAAGGAGGACATGTTCAAGGACAACTTTGACGAGCTGGACGACTCGCGCGAGGTCGTGCAGCACCTCATTGACGAGTACAGCGCTGCCACCAGGCCCGACTACATCTCGTGGGGCGCCCAGGAGCCCTGAGGGGCTGGCAGGCTGCTCCTCCGCCCGTGCACGCTCGCCATGCACCCCTGTCCCGCCGGCTTCGGAGCGGACCTCTGAAAAGACGCCTATGTTTTCCTCGGCCTCTGTCAGTCAGTGAGCGGCACAGTCTCCTCCTCTGTGGTGTGTTGGTTGGGTGGACAGGAGGAGGCGCGTCTCTGTCCTGAGCGCGCGTGGACCTTTTTAACGTGTGTATGTAGAATTCTCCCAGCTGTACAGATCTGTGTAAGAGTCCTGTAATCTGAGCTTGTCTGCTACCCATTAAGAAAAGTTGTTGATGATGTGGGGAAAACTCCTCGTTCTTTGATATCTTCACTGTTCCTTGTCTCTGTTTCTGTCATCCTCTCATCCACCCCTGTTCTGTTTCTCTCTCTCTCTCTCTCTCTCTCTCTCTCTCTCTCTCTCTCTCTTCCTCCCTCCATCCTCAGACACCTTCTGCATTCTGTTCTCTTTGCCAAGGTGTACCTTCGGTCGAGACACAGACATGCTCACGCCCACACGCCCATGGAGTGTGCATGCTTACACACCTACTTGCGCCGTCAATCTGTCTCTCTCTCTCTCTCACACACACACACACACACACACTCAGCTCTGTCGGAGCTGATGAAGCCGGGTGGTCTCGGTGACCTGAGCACTGCTCTGCAGGAGGGAGAGAGGGATGGAGAGATGCGGAGCAGCAGACCAGAGGGAGCAATGGGGAGATGAGCCTGGTGGAAGGGGGGGGGGTCCAAGTAGCTTATGACCTCACTGTTTGGCGCCAGCCCGCGCGCACACACACTGTCCGCAGAGCTGAGCTGCTGAAGTTTTTCAAGCAAAGTGGAAAACCTCTCAGCATACTGATAATCAGACAACAAAACATCTGTTATTGGTAGCTTACGTCAGACTATCGGACCTCTTTGGGAGAATGTCAGACCTCACTGTGTCCTTTTAAGCAGTTATTATGACTTAGCAACCAGGGTGTGTGTAGATGGGAATTTGGAGAGTAAGACATCTGATCCACGATCAGCCCTTCTGATGGATATAGCTAAAGTAGGCACTGTTCCTGGATCAGGACTACTGTTGAGTTCTCCTTTTCAGCGGGGATGAGTTTCGCAAAAATATTGCATCTTGATCTAGTCTCAGCTATTGTTTGTGTGCCACTGTTTCCACTGTGTAATGCTGATCTGTGCTTGGCAAAGCTTTTCAGACACTGCACCCACATCAGAATGTTGTCACGTGACCTCAGTGTTAAATTTGATGGCCTAGTTTGCTTTTTGTTGTGCTCCTGTTCTGTTGAGAATAACTTCATAGAACTCAACCCTCCACTGACTCATGCTGTTCCTTCTTGTCTTATTGTGGCCCTGCTATTCCCACATTTTTCTACTGTGTATACTAAGAAATTGCCTTTACTTTAAATGGGTGACGAATAAATGGTTTTCTGTGAGGGAGAGGTTGGTGTTTCAGGTGCGTGCGTGTGCGTGTGTGTGTGTGTAAAATGTACAGGATAGTGGCATTAGAACGGTTCATTTTATGCAGAGCAAACTCTCACCAGTTGAGGTAAAGTGAGGCTAACGCAGAGGCTGTTATTTTTGCTGTGCATCGTCTTTGTGCACTGTGTCCAGACCCTACAGTTTAACGTACTAACACTTGGAACTGTGGTGG
>NC_137499.1:37929490-37934490 GCF_041902795.1 Electrophorus electricus | reverse complement strand
AGCCGTTCTCCCCCGCCCTGTGGGCTGGGCCAGGGGGCTGCGCTCACCTGCTCATAGAGGAAGAGGTACTCAATGCTGTCGGCACTGATGCTGTCTGTGTCCAGGAGGCAGTAGAGTTTGAAGTACAGTCTCCAGGGAGAGTCTGAGGCTGGCTCCTTCGCTGATAGACTGAGAGAGAGGGAGGGAGGGGGCGTGTGACTAACACACATCACAAAATACATTACAGGCAACAGGACAATTTGGAGTACACAATACCAGACAAGAGGGTAAACAGACCTACACTAGCATTAATGCTGATGTGCTGAGCTCTGTGTGTGTGTGTGTGTGTGTGTGTGCGAGAACAGCTTGAGAGGTATGTGTCACGAACCTTCAAATTCCGCTTAAATGTGGTCTCACACTTCTCAGAATTAAACAGATGGCATTTATTATAGTCACCATATCTGTCCTAGTTTGCCTTCCACATCAGTCAAAGCCAATGACACCAGTCTCACCCACATAGCCAAAGCTGTGAGTGTGAGTGTGTGTGTTTGTGTGAGTGCGCGCACTCCATCGCTCTCATCAATCAACTGCCTCAGTTCAACCTGACTCATGGCAGTAGTCACGACGCCCGTCTCCGAGGTTCCGGTTGGCGGCTGGATATTTACTTTTCAAACCTGGTGATGACATCAGCGATGATGGTCGTGCCTGCGACTGGCCGCTCACAGCAGGACTTCTGCTCGAAGAGAGCAAAGGTGTTACAGCTGTCCTGCAGGCCTAGGCGCTCGGCAATCTTCCTCACCACCTGGAGGAAGAGGAGCCTGAGATGAGCCTCCCTCCCTCCCACACACATCCACCTGTGTGTGTGTGTGTATGTGACTATACGAAAATATAGTCCGGTGTGCTTGTGTGTGTGTGTGTAAGCAGGTGTTTGAGTATATGTATGTAAACGTGTGTGTATGTAAACAGAGTTTGCGTATATGTATGTGTGTTTGTATGTCTATGTAAGCCTATTTGTGTATATGTATATAAGTGTATGTGTAAGCGTGTGCGTGTGTGTGTGTGTGTGTGTGTGTGTGTGTGTGTACCTCATTAGCAGTAGTATGGGAGCTGATGCCCAGGGTACAGGAGCCTGATCCAGGGTAATACACAGTACACAGCATCTCCTGGCGGGCCATCAGGCCCTGGATCTCCTCCCAGGAGGGAACACACTCCCGGCAGCGCGTCTTCTCCAGCGCGTGTGTGATGAAGGACGCGTAGCTCTCCACCTCTGAGTCCACACACACACTCTGCACCCTGGGGGGGAACGCGGGGTCATTAAAGGGGTCACGCCGTCCACATAGCAATGAAGGAAATCACCTGACCACACCGTGACGATGGTGTCCATGTGTGTGTGAAGTGGAGAGAGAGAGAGAGAGAGAGAGAGAGAGAGAGAGAGAGCTGTTGTGTAAATGAGAATCAAAGTGCTTGAGATGAAAGGTCTTCTCCATTCACATGCTGGACTACAATAGTCTATTTGAGTCTGACCACCCTGAACAAACACACGTTTCTGAGGTTCATACAGAGGAAATGAATAAGACAGAGAGCGAGAGAGAGAACGAGAGAGCTAGCTTTAAATCTCTCCAACACTCTCAGTCTCTAATCAAAGTGCTGTGGTCACAGCCATTTCCTCACCACACACTCATTTATTTATCTACTCCCTTGTTCCCTCTCGTCTTTCCCTCTGGGTCTGGAACTACTGAAACTCCCAGTGCAGTGTGGGATAGGAAGGGCTTGTCTGTTTCTCTAGGTCCTGCAGCTCTGTGCCGCAGCCTCGCAGGTGGAGCGGGTGGAGGCGTGGAGCAGGTAGAGGGGGTGGAGCGGGTGGAGGGCCGCTTGAATTTTCCACCCGCTCAGCCACCAAGCCTGGGAGCGGCTAGGGTGTATTTACACACCAGAATAAGTGTGTATGTAGGCATGAGTGTGTGTGCGTGTGTGTCTCCTCACCTCTTCAGGTGAAAGCGCAGGTATCTGAGCACTGAGCTGCTAGGTAGGAATGTGCAGCTCATGCAGGTCAGTAGCTGCCAATAGCGGAGCGTCTGCCCGGCCTGCATCTGAGTCTGCGTCTGCAACACGCTCGTCTGCTTGATGACTTGGCAGTAGAGCTCATCCCGCAGGGGTCGGAGGTCAAGGCACGTCTGCAGGACTCCCTGGATCAGGGGGATGGGCTCTCGCGCAGACTCCAACTGCTGGAGACACTGGAACAGCCGCACTGCCTCCTCGCGCACCGATATGTAGCCCTTACTGGACATGTCTATACACGCATGCGCCCACACACACACGCACCCACACACACACTATATTAACTGAATACAAGCGTCATGTGTGTGGTGATATGTTACTGGTGAGTGTGTGTGACACTCACGTGTGACGTCCAGGCTGCCGTAGGGAAAGGGGAGTAGTGGGGCATAGAGGGGACTCTGGGTGTATGTGAGGATGGGGTTGTGCTGATAGATGTGTTCCACCACCTCAGGGTTAAACTTATTCTCCTACAGAACACAGGCAGAGAGGGAGGGAGAGAGAGAGATTTATTAAGTGTTCAAGTCAAACACACGCACACACACACACACACACACACACACACGCACACACACAGACATGCACACACTCATACACACTCCTGGGCATCTGGTTATAATTAGTTCTGTTTCTATTAGTTGTCTTTACAGGAAGTCCAACATTCTGCCTTCTCCTCAGAGAAGCTTCCGGAAGCACATCCATATCCATATCCACCTCCTCCTCCTCCTCTCTTGTCTCTCGGCAGAACCTGACCTCCTGCAATCCTGTACTCTCTCTCTCTCTCTCTCTCTCTCTCTCTCCCTCTCTTCGTAACTGGGTCATTTTGTTGTTTATTTGTGTATTTTTTTTACCCTTATATACACACACTATAACAACACTATAACGGTGTTATATTCGCTATACACTATAATAGCATTACGTTTTGATTAAGGTGTGTGTGTGTGTGTGTGTGTGAGTGAGAGAGAGAGAGAGAGAGAGAGTGAGTCTTTCTGTCTTTGCCATCGTCAGGCATCCCGTCTGACAGCATAACCGTCTGCCCTCCCCGCGAGCCTGTCTGTCTCACTGTCTAGCTGTCTGCCTGAAGCTGTCTGCACTCGGAGTCAATTCTGCGGCCTAGCAACCAGGACCCTATTAATATGGAGCATCCCCAGAGATATGGCATTACATCATCACATCCAAGATATTCTTAAGAGAGAGAGAGAGAGAGAGAGAGAGAGAGAGAGAGAGGGAGGGAGAAGGACAGAGAGAGAGAGAGCTATTTCTAGAGCCGGGAGACACCCCAGCAGCTATTAGTGCAGTCACTGGGCCAACAAACTACTGATATAATGCAGAGACATATAGATGACTGCATTTGTGTATGTGTGTGTACTCACCTGGATATCTCATTTGATGGTCTGTGCGTGTGTGTGTGAGCTCTTGAACTCTAACCTACTGTACTGGCTAAGATACATTTTATGAGTAAATGACAGCACATTTGTAAGTCGCTCTGGATAAGAGCGTCTGCCAAATGCCATGAACGTAATTGTGTGTGTGTGTGTGTGTGTGTGTACATATAAGTGTATCTACTCATGTATGAGTTGTGTGTGTGTGCACGCGTGCATGTGCGTGTGTACATGTATGTGTATCTGCTCATGTATGAGTTGTGTGTATGTGTGTGCGTGCGCGTGTGTATGTGCGTGCATGTGCGCGTGTGCGTGTATGTGTGTGTGTACACGTATGTGTATCTGCTCATGTATGAGTTGTGTGTATGTGTGTGTGTACATGTATGTGTATCTGCTCATGTATGAGTTGTGTGTATGTGTGTGCGTGCGCGTGTGTATGTGCGTGCTTGTGTGCGTGTGTGTGTATGTGTGTGTGTACACGTATGTGTATCTGCTCATGTATGAGTTGTGTGTGTGTGTACCTCTATGTCTCGGATCAGGAGCTGGGTTGGCGTCTCCATTGGTGCTTTACTGTCTATGACCTTCTGTACTGCACAGGCCCAGTGCACTGCTTCATTGAAATGCTTAGTGAAGAGCTTGTAGCAGTGTTTCCGCCCATAGACTGTAAGACTCCAGTACCCTACACACACACATGCACAGACACACACACACACACACACACACACACTTCCTTCAGTATGACTAATACAGCTTGCTCCAGGCAATATCCTCTCACCTAACCCTAACTAACCCTAACCACCCCTAATCACCCCAACCCTAACTAACCCTAACCACCCTAACCCTAACTAACCTTAACTAACCCTAACCCTAACTAACCCTAACTAACCCTAACCACCCCTAACCCTAATCACCCCTAACCCTAACTAACCCTAACCACCCCTAACCCTAACTAACCCTAATCACCCCTAACCCTAACTAACCCTAACCACCCCTAACCCTAACTAACCCTAACTAACCCTAACCACCCCTAACCCTAACTAACCCTAACCCTAACTAACCCTAATCACCCCTAACTAACCCTAACCACCCCTAACCCTAACTAACCCTAATCACCCCTAACTAACCCTAACCACCCCTAACCCTAACTAACCCTAACTAACCCTAACTAACCCTAATCACCCCTAACCCTAACCACCCCTAACCCTAACCACCCCTAACCCTAACCACCCCTAACTAACCATAACCTTAACTAAGCCTAACTAACCCTAACCACCCCTAACCCTAACTAACCCTAACCCTAACTAACCCTAATCACCCCTAACCCTAACTAACCCTAACTAACCCTAACCCTAACTAACCCTAATCACCCCTAACCCTAACCACCCCTAACCCTAACTAACCCTAACCACCCCTAACCCTAACTAACCCTAACTAACCCTAACCCTAACCACCCCTAACCCTAATCACCCCTAACCCTAACCACCCCTAACCCTAACTAACCCTAACCACCCCTAACCCTAACTAACCCTAACCCTAACTAACCCTAACCCTAACTAACCCTAATCACCCCTAACCCTAACCACC
>NC_137499.1:37916990-37924490 GCF_041902795.1 Electrophorus electricus | reverse complement strand
AGACCATGAAATCTGAGATATTAACTCTCGCAGAGCTGCTGAGGTAGGTGTGTGTGTGTGTGTGTGTGAGACTAAGATACAGTAAGCCGAACCATATGTATGCCTAATATTAATGGAAACTGACAAAAACAGAAAGCAAAGAAGATATGGAAGGTGCAGTAGTAAGAGAAGGAACCAACCCAACTCTCTATACCCCTCCTATAAATGCATGGTAGAGTGTGTGTGTGTTCGTGTTTAAACAGCTCCTCAGTCCTGCTGTGACTCAGCATAAACAATAGAGACTGTGCTAAAATCCAGTCTCTGTGTAATCACTGACACTTACAGTCAAGATAACACTAAATCTTTTCCTTTGCACACACGCACGCACACACACCCACCCACACACTCACTAACACACAGCAGGCTCGGTTACAGTGGTTTTTACGGTAAGAAGGAGGCTGGAATAACATGGAAGCCCAATAAATACTAGATTCAGTTAGTTAACATAGGAGCAGGGTCAGTGTTCATTTAAATATTCCACAAATAGACGGGTCTTCAGTCTGGGTTTGAAGACTGCAAGAGACTCTGCTGTCCGGACAGCCAGTGGAGGTTTGTTCCACCATCTAGGAGCCAGAACAGAGAATAGTCTCCATGCTTGTCTTCCATGAGATTTGAAGCTGAGCTGTACATAAGCTTCAAAGTACTCTAGGTACGGATCGGGCTTTGACCAGTGTGACTATGTTCCTGAGACTAAAAAATTCACAAAAGCTCACCCATACAGACACACACACACACACACACACACACACACACACACTCTCTCTCACACACACACACACACACACACACTCTCTCTCACACACACACACACACACACACACACACACTCTCTCTCTCACACACACACACACACACACACACACACACACACACACACACACACACACACACACACACACGGGGGATGATTCTAACACCAACACTCCTCGCAGGCTGATGGCAATAACGTGTCTCCGAGCTGCACATCTGCACACGTGGTGACGCAAAACCGCCCACCTTCAGCTACACTGTTTACACACGCCCGGCGATAAGACACAGCACTCAGCACTCAGCACTCAGCTAATGAGAGTAAAGCCCGGAATGACCGCATTAAAGGGTCAAAGGCCAAAGGGAACAGCCTGCGACCCTGGGTGGAGCAGCCTGACCTTGTACAGCTGTGTAGGTTGAGAGCTACACATGTGAGGGATTACAGCAAGCACTCGCACACACACACACACACACACAGAGAGATACGCTAGTTCCACTTGCATTCTCAACAACACTGACAAAACCAAAAATGAATGAGGGAAACAGACAAACAATTGTGGATGAATTTAAAAACATTCATGTCAGTGTCCTTTCCTGTGTGTGTGTGTGTGTGTGTGTGTGTGTGTGTGTGTGTGTGTGTGTGTGTGTGTGTGTGTGTGTGTGTGTGTGTGTGTGTGCGTGCGCGCGTGTCTGTCCGTCTGTCTGTCTGTCTGTCTCGTGCTCTCCCTCTCTGAGACAGTGGTTAAGAAAGGGCCCTGTTTGGCACCTGCTAAAACCAGCCCTGTTTACTGAAGACTTGTGTGTGTGTGTGTGTGTGTGTGTGTGTGATACATGCATCTCTACTTGGCATAGAACAGCCTGACTCACCATCTTCTAGCTGCCTATAAATCCTGTCTGGCCTGCCACAACTGCTAATACACACACACACACACACACACACACACACGCACACGCACACGCACACGCACACGCACACACATACACACACACATACGCACACACATACACACGCACACTCTTTCTGTGAGTCTGTCTGTTGAAGGTGGAAGCACTCGCAACCTAAATGCGCTTTAAGAGTGGATGAGTCACCAACTGACTGTGTGCTACATGTCCGATCTGACTACACCACACACAGACAACAAACGTGGTCTCACACACACACACACACGCACACACTACTTTTCCTACCATAATCTTTTATAATGGTTAGCATCAGAGATAAAGCTCAATCTCTATAAAACCACACACACACAACTCAAAAGCACTGGGAAGTAAAGAAAATATGCATAACAAATACATCAGGGGCCCAACAGTGGCGACTTGGCAGTGGTGGGCCTTGAACCAGCAACCTTCCGATTACAAGTCAAGTACCTTAACCACTGAGCCACTTTACAGAACAACTCACCTGGGTGTGCCGTTGGCCGGTCGTGTGGGTTGGGAGACCGTCACTTCCAGCTGGCCCTGTAGAGCAGGAAAGAAACAAATCCCAGTGTTCAGTCCACGGAATATTTGCTGATCAAAGTCCTGCTAAGTGTTCAGTTGAGAGGGCCGAGTCCCCTCCTGGTACGACTCCACTGCACTGGGGCCGAGTCCCCTCCTGGTACGACTCCACTGAACGTGGGTCGAGCCTCCTCTAAACCTGCATTCAGTATGGACAGCAACTCGTGGTCAAGCTACTCTGTTTTCTGTTTTAACTCTTGAAGGTCCAGCACTTTCACCCACTACTCCTGCTCAACTCAAATGCTGGAGCTCTCCGCAGTCTCTCCCGGTCTAATCGGAGCTGGTGTCTGCTCAAGTGAAGACCTCCTGCCTGCTCCTGTTTGGTGATGTAAAGCAAACAATAAAAAGGAAGTCGGATTTCCCTGCGGTAGTGACTCGCAGACGACCATCGCAAGTCTTCACCACAGACTTTCCATATTAAACACAAACTGTATCAAAGTTTGCAATCGGTGGAAAGATTCCTGCTCTAACCAAAAACAGTGGTCCTCACATTGGGCTGCATAGCCCAGACTAGCAAGCCACGGCAATTTGACGTACCCAAGGAAATGTGGTTCGATTCTATAGTCTGAAGAATTCTGGTCTCCTGGTCTAGAGCTTCGCTCTCATCCTCTCTTAACCACCACGGAAACTCGGCTGGGAATTCACCACAGCTTTCATTGTTCTGCACTTCCTGTGTTTAGGAGGCGTTTTAGGTACGGGAGGTTTAAACAGGAACTTGAGACGGCACAAAACTGCTCGTGTTTCGTGATTTGATTAAATGGATGAGAGAAAACCTTCAAGGGAAAATGGAATTTTGGTTTAAGGTCATTCTCAGAAGCTTGACATATGAACAAACACCGTGGAAAACACCTCCCAGAACCCCCGTGTCCTGCTGAATTCGAACAAAAGCACTGTTTCGATTCACTGTTTACATAAAGGAGAAGTAAACGGAATGCTATCTGCAAAGTGCTCCATGTCAGTTTTCCAGTTTGCCAGTTAAACTTTGTCAGAATAAGTCTCAATTTAAAACAAACCATGCGCAGAAGCCACCCTGACACTCCTAGCCCTACCTACCTGTCCATATAACACTGTGCTGACGTCAGAGCTGACGGACACCGTGGTGGCACTTTGGAATCGGAATCAGAATTCTTCAGCGCATTCCTACATGTGTGTGTGTGTGTCCCTCGGTTTTAAAGGAACAGAGGGAGGAAGGAGGCAAAACGCTGTGGATCGCCGACAAGCGCTCCGGAAACACTCAGGGCCGCATCTGGGAGTTCCAGCGAGGTGAAACGGCACCGCCCAGAAAAGCTCCGAAACATCCTGAAGCACCTACGCAGTGGGCCAAAGCTTCCCAACTCTGATTCATGGCCCTCTGCTGGCCGGCAGCTTCCAGGTCCAGCAAATCCAGATGCTCCAGACCCTGTGTGTGCGTGTGTAAAACAGTGTACGCTTTAACAGTTCTGGCATACTGGAGTTAACCTGAAAATAGGCAAGCCTAGTTTAATCAGAGTGCCATGTCATGTTCATCTAATTGTCAACACCACAGGTCTGAAGCACTGGGACGTGTTGGAAAGCAGCAGAGCTTGAGATAACAACGTCCCAGTTTCCAGAGCCTCAGCAGCTAGCCTGCTGCCAAAATATTACTCTGATTTGTACATTGTCATAGTTAGCTATAGACAGAACTATATATAAGTAAATAATATTAAATAATGTTTAAATAGGAAGTCCTTTACATCATTTGTTTAAGCTCTGGGAGGTGGTCAGTTATATAAAGGACCCTAACTTTAACCCTGAGTAGATGGCTATTTATACTGTATTCTTTAGCTCACAACATTTGACAGCAGTGTGTGAGAAATTGCTGAGGTTAACATCTGACTGATCTTTTTTTGTGTGTTAATCCCAGGCCAAGACTACTACCAGGTCACACCAACCTCCCTTTGGGGACCAATTCTGCCTTTTTAAAAATGTTCTTTTAAATCCAATTCAAGTGCAAACAAAGTGCACTGCATTCGTGAACTGGTGCAATACAGTGCTTTGCCCAGCGCCCTATAAACCCCCCGCTCAGTGCCTACAGAGACACACATGCCTACAGAGAGACACACGCCTAGAGAGAGACACACGCCTACAGAGAGACGCACGCCTACAGAGAGACGCACGCCTACAGAGAGACGCGTCTACAGAGACACATGCCTACAGAAACACCCACGCCATACCTCAGAGACACACACGCCTACAGAGACACGCCTACAGAGAGATGCGCGCCTACAGAGACACACGCCTACAGAAAGATGCGCGCCTACAGAGACACGCCATACCTCAGAGACACACGCCTACAGAGAAACACACGCCATACCTCAGAGACACGCACCTACAGAGAGACACACGCCATATCTCAGAGACACACACGCCAACAGAGAGACGTGCGCCTACAGAGAGACACACGCCATACCTCAGAGACACACACGCCAACAGAGAGATGCGCGCCTACAGAGAGACACACGCCATACCTCAGAGACACACACGCCAACAGAGAGACGCGCGCCTACAGAGAGACACACGCCATACCTCAGAGACACACACGCCAACAGAGAGACGCGCGCCTACAGAGAGACACGCCATACCTCAGAGACACACACGCCTACAGAGACACACACACCTACAGAGACACACGCGCCATACCTCAGAGACACACATGCCTACAGAGAGACACGCACCTACAGAGAGGCACATGCCTACAGAGACACGCCATACCTCAGAGACACACACGCCTACAGAGACACACACACCTACAGAGACACATACCATACCTCAGAGACATGCGCCTAGAGAGAGACGCGCGCCTACAGAGAGACACACGCCATACCTCAGAGACACGCGCCTACAGAGAGACACATGCCATACCTCAGAGACACACACGCCAACAGAGAGACGCGCGCCTACAGAGACACACACGCCTACAGAGAGACACACCATACCTGAGGGAAGCCTGTATATTTTTGACAGTAATTTTGTACTGCTTCCAATATTAATAATTTTTTTCGAACCAGAGATGCTGGTTGTAGCCTGAATTACTTTATATTAAAATGCAGAGACAATAACTAATTTGAATTGAAAAGCTTCATGACACTACTTCCTTTCAAAGATGTGTACCAGTTCCATTTGTGTTTTTCACTGAATGGTAAAACTGTTGATTTTGACCAGTTGATGGAATAATTTGATATGATTGAAAATTCAGTCAGAACTTTGATTACATCAGTTGATCGCTTCGGTGGTTGTTGTAGATCATCTGCATAAAGACTGCTTTCGTGTGTTATAGTGCTCATATTAACACCTATAATAATATTATGGTCTGATTTCTGTGGCACATGGTTACAAGAAGATGTCAAACAAGGTGACATATGGAGCGCGGCTACAGTCAAAGAGTGAGACACGTCCTGAGAAGTCGGCTAAACGGGAAGAATAAGATCCGGGCTATCAACACCAACGCTCTACCGGTCAGCAAATACCCCGGTAGCATAATCAGCTGGCCAAAGGAGGAGACATCGAGACAAGGAAATTCCTTCCAGTGCACGGATAGAGAGTTTCAACCCAAATCCAGCACTCACACACTAGTGGAAGCAGGACTTCCGAGGACTAATGAGCGTCAGAGCCACCATCCAGGACAAAACGTGGAAGATCCAGGAGTAGGCCAGGAAGATGGCCTCAAGTGACGAAGTGCTCAGTGAGTACCTCAGACAGCAGAAACCCGAGGTGGATGGGAACAAGGAAGAAGAGGGACCATCACGGGAGGAAAAACCCCTGCACGGTATGTACCACCGGAAGACAATACAGGAAAAATCCCACCAATGGCTGGAAAGGGCCGGGATGAAAGACAGCACAGAAGCACCAATCACAGCAGCCCAGGAACAATAGTGGCTGGGCTCTACCACGCCACGTTACTATGCAGGTCCCTCAATCTCCCATCTCGGACCGGGGCTTGAGATATATCTCCAAAGAAGATTCCAGATGAGTAACTGCGGTGTACTGTACTTGTTATTCAAAATTGTATTGGAGTGCACAAAGCTTCCAAGTCAAGTCTAGTCAAATTTATTTATGTAGCATTTTTCACAACAGATGTTGCCACAAAGCAGCTTTACAAATGTCCAAGCCCCCAGTGAGCAAGCCAAGGGCCACAGTGGCAAAGAAAAACTCCCTAGAGCACGAGGAAGAAACCTGGAGAGGAACCAAGACTCAAAGAGTCCTTCTCTGGCCGAGAAACAGAGAAATGAATGTTATGATTTAAATGAATGTTGTGATTTAAGCATCTACTTTTTCATATACAAACTATATAACTCCTCCTCATACTAATTCAGAAGCACTGTGCTTGCACAGCTGATGAAGGACCTCTGCCCGAAACATCCTGTTTCTCTGGAATCTTTGTGTACTTCACTACAATTAATGACTCTCCCTACATCTCTTACTACAGTATAATTACAAAAATGCAATAATCATATTGTTAACAACCACAAACATTAAACAATGACAATGGCTATAATAGCAAAACCCA
The DNA here is from genome assembly GCF_041902795.1 of Electrophorus electricus. Lineage (NCBI taxonomy): Eukaryota > Metazoa > Chordata > Actinopteri > Gymnotiformes > Gymnotidae > Electrophorus > Electrophorus electricus. The sequence goes on along the minus strand of NC_137499.1, from coordinate 37,917,679 downwards.
TGAAACACAGAGTGCTTGTAGAAATAAATGTGAATTCACCTTTTCCACTAGCTATGACACACACACACACCTGACATCTGTAATGACAGAATATTTGCTGGCAGTGTTGGCCAGGGACGTCCCAGTTATATGTGGGAAAACAGGAACAAAAAGTGTGTTCACCTACAACACCAGACCAACACAGATATAAACCTGTACACTCTCGCGAGGATACACACCCACCCACACACAAACCATGTTCACCTACAACACCAGACCAACACAGATATAAACCTGTACACTCTCGTGAGGATACACACCCACCCACACACAAACCATGTTCACCTACAACACCAGACCAACACAGATATAAACCTATACACTCTCGTGAGGATACACACCCACCAACCATGTTCACCTACAACACCAGACCAACACAGATATAAACCTATACACGCTCGCGAGGATACACACCCACCCACACACAAACCATGTTCACCTACAACACCAGACCAACACAGATATAAACCTATACACTCTCGTGAGGATACACACCCACCAACCATGTTCACCTACAACACCAGACCAACACAGATATAAACCTGTACACTCTCGCGAGGATACACACCCACCCACACACAAACCATGTTCACCTACAACACCAGACCAACACAGATATAAACCTATACACGCTCGCGAGGATACACACC
>NC_137499.1:37886990-37909490 GCF_041902795.1 Electrophorus electricus | reverse complement strand
TTCGAACACTGAGCTCATGGGTTCAGTGCACATACACACACACCGTCATACAAGTTACTCTGGGTAAGAGCAGCTGTCAAATGTAAATAAACTTGGTTTAACGTACAATTTTAATATCAAGAAAGCCGTTGCATTCCAGTTTTATTGCTACACACTCCACTAGAGTCTGTGAGAAGCCCTGCAATCTGTGGAGGAGGGTGGGTCCCATTTCTGAGCGTTGGCTTCTCTTGAGGTTTCTTCCTCTCCCTGGGGAGTTTCTCCTCACCGCTCTGGCTCTCAGCCCCGGGACATTCTCTTCGCCACTCTGGCTCGCTCTACTTGTGCTTGAACCCAGACATGTGTAACGCTGGTTTGTGACATTGGCTGTTGTGAAAAGCACCATATAAATAAACCCGATTTGATTTGATTTGATTTGATTTGACACACCACCCTCGGACGCCACCACATGGCCAAAATGACCGTTAATCCCACGCACTCGCGCGCGAACACATGGTGACAGAAATGCACTAACAGTGACAGATGCAGGAGGTGATGGAGCTGGGAGGTGAGTGGGAGGGGCTAAGAGGAAAGGAAAGAAGACACCACCTGCGTGCGTGCGTGCACCCATTCGCATATGTGAGAGAGAGAGGAATCAAAGATGGATGTGTCTGTCTTTGCAAACTCCTGTTCAGGTATGGCCCTTAGCACCCTTGTGAGTGCATAGTTGGGCAGAGTTGTGGATTCTGTTTGGCTGAACAATACCTGCACTGGAGTACTCGCTAGAGGCCAGAGAACAGCCAGAGCATGGCCGGAATGTGACCGGAGCGCGACCGGAGCGTGGCCGGCTGTCACGGTGCCTTTCCGACAGTGGAAATCGGTCAGTGCTCTTAGACTGAGTGACATAACTGCTAATCCTGCATTGATCCCACTCAGCCACTGGGGGGCGACTGAAGGAAAAATGCCTAAATGAACAAATGCTGAACTACACATACTGAAATATTTATTTCATACACTACAAGCGACAGTGGAACTCACTTTCTGCCTAATCTGAGTAGCCCAACTTTATTCTGCTCAGACAAGTTCTTTCTTCACCTCTTCTCCCTGGTTTTCATGTCCTGTTCAAACATCTTTTAGCTACAGTAGGATGTTACGCACTCTTGGAGAAAACAGACCAGACCACTCCATCAACAATGGCCCTTCACATATATGGGAACAATGCAATGACCTTCCATGTCAGATGACTACTCACTCTCTCTCTCCGTCTGTGACTCTGTGTGTGTGTGTGTATGGGTGGTTGGATTGAGAGTAAGAGAACACAGAGGAGTTATTCAGTAAGTATGTTATGTTAGGTTATGTCAGGAGTCTTTGCCAAGCCTTACACCAGATAGCATGTAGGACTTAGTAAAGTCAAAGACATGCAACATTGCGCGGGAACGCGCGTGAGACAGAAATTAGGTTCTTCAGCGCATGCACTTCTCCCTGATGGAGAGAGAATGAAACAAACACGCACGCCACCGGGCGACTGCTCCCGCAGTCTCTCGTTATGGAATTAACGTCAGAAGACCCAAACCAAAAAGTTGTCATGCAATTCCGTCATGTCTCTGATTACAATTACAGTCTTTTTGCTCAGTACGACCCTGTGACTGTATGCAAAACTCTCAGCTCCCCGAGGCGCAAATGCGTCACGGCAACCCATCGCATAAGGAAACATTTGCGTTACATGACTGTTGTAGGTTAGACACGCAAGCAATCACTTCCCTGAAGAAGAAGAAGAAAAAAACCTGAAGCTGTGACGTGAACACTACCTAGCGTGGAGAAAGCGTCACATGGGGCGGTAACTAAGGTGAACCGTGACACAGTTCAGCAGCTCTGGCGCTACATACCGCGCGCGAGCGGCGAACCCCGCGGCGCCTGTGCGCACGTTCTTTTCTGAGACCTTGCAGCAGAACTGGTCTGCTGGGGCTAAATCGCTCGCGCGAGTTAAGCAAACTCTTCATTTCGAGTCCTGCCACTCTTGCCAGTGCAGACCGTTGTCTAAGCAATCTAGTCTACATCGCATACATCGGATCGGTTTGCTTATCTCGTCTTATTTCAGAAGAAAGTTTTCCGCCGGTCGGTGTGTCCACTTACCCGTCCGTTGCACGTCGGTTCGTCCTTGTTGCGCAATTCGAAGGACTCTTCCTCCTCTCTCCCCCCATATTCCCGTCCCAGCAAGCTGAACCCTTGTCTGCAGCACAGAAACCAGCAAACACCCTGCAAAGGCATTCAACTCCCGGCGTGGTGTACAGCAGTTATCCGCAAACGTTGGCAACCGTCCACTGGCACGCGATCGCCGCGGGGACAGGTCCGAGGACACGCACCGGAGGCCAGCCGAGTCCGCTAGCGCTACAGTGGCGAGCAGCTCCACGGACGGGGTGCCGTTGCCATAACCTCGCTGGGCTGTCCGACACTGCCGTTCGTCGCCGAGAGTCCACCGAGTCCCGCGCCCGCGTGACCGACACCTTCCTCCTCTACTGTACGGAAGGATCCCGGGACTCTCCTCCGTGCGGGTCTCAGCGACAGGGAAGGTTGTTCAGTTTATTCTGAAAAGTCGAAATTCCAGTAACGTGTAAAACGCAACAAAAAACCCCAACTGTTTCGGACCACAAAGCGACTCATCTGTCTTAGCAAAGTAAAAAAAGAAACAGTGCTGGAACCCCAGAAGTGAACCACTGCCGCGCGTTACGCTTCCCCACACTGCCGAAACGCAGCGCTCGAGCTCTCGCACGTTGGAGCGAGCCGTGTCGAGTCGGCCCACGTGCCAGCTCTCCGAAGGTGACTGGCTGGCCACGCGCACGCCCATGGAACGACCCTCCTCCGGTCGGGCACGTCACAGCCTGCGCTGGCACGAGGCCCGAGCATGTCATTCCATTCTCTTCAACGCATTAATAATGAAAAGTCCAAATCTGTGCATTTGACCATTTTGGTTGCAGCAAATCCAGAGGTCTTGTTTTTGCTGAGCCTTTGGTTAGATTATTTATTGTTCTTCCAGTTAGAGGCAGGGAGGATGGTGGGAGGCAAGCCAGATGTTAGCACTGCCTTATGAGCGTTTGAATGGCCTTTACGCTGGGGTCCGAGGGAAAATGCAATGTTTGTTTGTTTGTGTGGTGCTAAGGGGGCATCTCGGACCTCGTTTGTGTGCAGTTATGTTAACGGGAAAGCGTGAAGATTTGAGTGAAGGAGCAAATGAGAGGGGGAGAAAAGTGAGAGAGGGAAAGAAAGACAAAGGGAAAGAGCAAAAGAGAGATAGAGGGAGAGAGAGAGAGAGAGAGGGAGAGGGAGGCAGGGTGGAGGCGGAGGTGGGTGTTAACATGGCCTCCTGAAGAACATTCTGTGGCTGAATGGGAAGCAGATGGGCTCCAGCTTCCAGGAAACAGAGAGAGGGGGAGGTGGGGGTGGGTGGGTGGGTGAGGGTGGAGAGGCACATTTGATTCTCTATTCTGGCTCAGCCCAGGGCCTTTCACTGCCTACTTCTCTACTTCATCTACGTGAGTAAAAGTTGAGGGTTGATCCGAGTGTTATGGACTCTGTGTTAACAAATACATGATCACAAGGCCACACTACTGCACAACCTGCACCACAGAGGTTTTCTGTTCTCCCCTCTCTATCCTCTAACACACACACACACACACACACACATACATACATACACACACACACACACACACACACACACATACACACACACACATTTTTACTAACACACAGCAATGTAGTCAGGTACACACATCCCTCAAATTCTCAAAAAAAGAAAATCTCTCTCTCTCTCTCGCTCTCTCTCTCTCTCTCTCTCTCTCTCACTCTCTCACACACATACATAGTTATGATACCTGATCTCTCTGTTCACCCCCCACCCATCCATGTATCTCTCTCTATCTTTTCATTTCCTCTGGTTTGCTCTGCTCTGTCTCGAACTCTCTAACTCGTCCATGTCTCACTGTGCCCTGGGGTTTGGAGTTAAAACAGTCTATGACTTAACACACACACACACACACACACACACACACACACACACACACACACACACACATACACACACACACACACACTCACACTCTCACACACACACACACAGCTGGCTTTCTCACTCTCTCTTTTTCATCACGCCTACTGCATGAACACATTATTTCTAGAACCTCCTCTCTACTGCCTTTCTCTGTCTTGCTTTGTTATAGCCATATGATTTTTTGCTTCAATAAATATAGACTATCTGAGATCTCTTTTTTTTTTTTTTTTTTTTTTTTTTTTTTTTTTTTTTTTTTTTTTTTTAGTTTTTTTTTTTTTTTTTTTTTTTTTTTTTTTTTTTTTTTTTCCCGTGAGGGTGTTTACGCGAAAGCGCGTTGACGCGAAGGCATGTTTACGTGAGGGCGCGTTTATGCGAGGACGTATTTACACCAGGGTGCGTGTACGTGAGGGCACGTTTACGTGAGGGTGTGTGTCTCTCAACTTGAATATAGACAGGACATAAGTATTAAAAACAGGCCTCTTTCTACCCACTTCACCCAGTATGTTGGTCTGTTATAGTTCACTGGGACTAGGGCATCATCTAGTCATATTTTGGAACAGTAAACCCCTTAAACTGCTAAAACGTCATCTCTTGAAATTTGAAGCACATTCAAAATACCACAGAAACCGCAAGCTTTCCTCCCCCATCTATGTCTTCATCTGTGTCTGTGCCCACGCAAAGATGAAAAGGGAGTTGTGCTTCTATATAAGGTCTCTCAGAGGCTGCAGTTTACAGAAGGGGGGTGACTGTCATTATCCCTGTTCATCCTGTTGCCTCTGAAGACACACAGACGTGAGGAAGAGCCAGCCGGTCCTGACACACACAGACGTGAGGAAGAGCCAGCCGGTCCTGACACACGCAGACGTGAGGAAGAGCCAGCCGGTCCTGACACACGCAGACGTGAGGAAGAGCCAGCCGGTCCTGACACACGCAGACGTGAGGAAGAGCCAGCCGGTCCTGACACACACAGACGTGAGGAAGAGCCAGCCGGTCCTGACACACACAGACGTGAGGAAGAACCGATCCTGACACACAGTTTCTAATTAAAGAGTCGTGTGAGTTGCCTCCGCTAGACTCTCTCCCTCTCTCTCTCTCTCTCTCTCTCTCTCTCCCTCTCTCTCTCTCCCTCTCTCTCTCTCTCTCTCTCTCTCTCTCACACTTCTCTCTCTCCCTCTCTCTCTCTCTCTCTCTCTCTCTCTCCCTCTCTCTCTCTCCCTCTCTCTCTCTCTCTCCCTCCCTCCCTCTCTCTCTCCCTCTCTCTCTCTCCCTCTCTCTCTCTCTCTCTCTCTCTCTCTCTCTCTCCCTCTCTCTCTCTCCCTCTCTCTCTCTCTCTCTCTCTCTCTCTCTCTCTCTCTCTCCCTCTCTCTCTCTCTCTCTCTCTCTCTCTCTCTCCCTCTCTCTCTCCCTCTCTCTCCCTCTCTCTCTCTCTCTCTCTCTCTCTCTCTCTCTCTCTCCCTCTCTCTCTCTCTCTCTCTCTCTCTCTCTCTCTCTCTCCACTTCTCTCTCTGTATTCACTAACCACAAACTTCCCATTACCTGCCCCCCCCCCCCCATTCAATTCAAACTGAAAGAAAATGTGACTGGTATGACTCTTCCTAAAGGTGACATGTTACCACAGCTGCATCACAATGGTTCCTGCAAGAGAAGCCAGAGAATGAGAATGAGGTGATTGATTGTATGGTTGTAACATGAGACGCTTGTGCAGACAAACATGCCAAAATACGCCCGAACTCCCAGTCCTGGATACACCCCAAAGGTTCGCCTGGTCACCATTTGGTTGTGATAGTGGTAACAAATGAGAGCAAACTTAGCACTTGTAGTCAAATCCTTCTATGATATTGCTCGGATTCCCTTTATCAATCCTAGGGAAGCACACATTGCATTTATTGTTCTGTCTAAGGGTTTCTGTTGGGACGCACAGTTCTGAGAGAAGACAGACTCTCTGTTAAGCAGTCTTCATTCTTTATAGTAGTCTTTCTTCTGTAAGATGGTCTCTCTTCTCTAAGGCAGTCTTTCCTGTGTAAGTCTCTCTTCTGTAAGGCAGTCTTTCAGAATAAGGCAGAATGAAGACTTCTCTAAGATAGTTTCTCCTGTGTAAATCTCTCTTCTCTAAGACAGTCTTTCCTGTGTAAGCCTCTCTTCTGTAAAGTTGGCTTTCCTGTGTAAGTCTCCCTTCTGTACGGCAGTCTCTCTTCTCTAATACAGTCTCTCCTGTGTAAGTCTCCCTTCTGTACGGCAGTCTCTCTTCTCCAATACAGTCTCTGCTGTGTAAGTCTCTCTTCTGTACGGCAGTCTCTCTTCTCTAATACAGTCTCTGCTGTGTAAGTCTCTCTTCTGTACGGCAGTCTCTCTTCTCCAATACAGTCTCTGCTGTGTAAGTCTCTCTTCTGTAAGGCTTTACATGACAAATCTTTAAGGCATCTAGTTGCATGTTGTGGGTTGCATGAAACCTCCCTTATCTCAACATCAGTTACACAAAGCAACTTGGGTGATACTTTTGAGGAACCAGGCAGGGCTTTACCCAGCTAAATTCCACATCTCCTTACCATGAAGAGCATAAAAGTGTGGTCCCAAAATTGATCGCAGTCAGTACTCACATTGCTCCAGTGACATAAAACCATTTTATTAGCATTAAATCTCTCTCTCTCTCTCTCTCTCTCTTTCTCTCTCTCTCTCTCTTTTTCTCTTTCCACATTCATTCGCCCTCATGATTGCATCAGATCAGATGAAAAGAAAATGAGAGCATTGTAGAGGATGTCTGACACATCAGTGCTGTTTCTCCTTATTGCGGCAGCAGCATCATGGACAGGCGGACACGGGACAGTATTTTTCACCTAAAAACCACAGTCACTTGTGTGAATGCTAGAGCTAAATCAATGAAGGAAAATGTTAAAGTAATGTTAGTGTAATAGCCCGGGTGCCGCAGGGGGTGGAACAGGATGCACAGACTCCATCGGCACTGTGAAACATTTAATGATACAACATGTAACAGATAACAGTGGCACTCACACAACATCAGCGATGAGCATAGACACATAACACTGACGATAAAGATGTAACAAACGCAGGCTAGACAAACACGGACACTAAGATAGTTCTGACTCACAAACAATGACCAACAGTGAGGGGCGCACTGATAGGGGTTTAAACGAACATTAACGCTTAACCCCGTACAGGTCCCTCACAGGGGTGTGGCCACAAGCAAGAGTGAACCCCCCACCCTTGCACGTGACTTGTGGGTGGGGCGGCATCCCTTGACAATGAGATATACAGCTCATATACAGCTCATATACAGTTCATATACAGCTCATATACAGTTCATATACAGCTCATATACAGCTCATATACAGTTCCTATACAGCTCATATACAGTTCATATACAGCTCATATACAGCTCATATACAGTTCATATACAGCTCATATACAGTTCCTATACAGCTCATATACAGCTCATATACAGTTCCTATACAGCTCATATACAGTTCCTATACAGCTCATATACAGTTCATATACAGTTCATATACAGCTCATATACAGCTCATATACAGTTCCTATACAGCTCATATACAGCTCATATACAGCTCATATACAGTTCATATACAGCTCATATACAGTTCCTATACAGCTCATATACAGCTCATATACAGTTCCTATACAGCTCATATACAGTTCCTATACAGCTCATATACAGTTCATATACAGTTCATATACAGCTCATATACAGCTCATATACAGTTCATATACAGCTCATATACAGCTCATATTCACCTCTTATATACAGCTCTAAGTTTGAGTAAATGATTTTATTTATTATTTTCTTTCTCTCTTTTTGGTCTCCATTCATTTTTTGATTGACACTTCCTGTCCGCGATGTCCTTTGCATGCAGGACTATGCACTGACTGTGGAGCTGTTGCTATGGAAGACAGAGAGTCTAGCCAAAACAGCTGAGTCAGCCTGATGAAAGACAAAATCTGCTCTCCCCCCCCCTCTCACTGTCTCTCTCTCGCTTGCTTTCTCTCTCTCGCTTTCTCTCTCTCTTGCTCTCTCTCTCTAACTGTATCTCTCTCTGCCTGTCTCTCTCTTGCTCTCTCCTTTATCCTGATATCTATCTTTCCTGACCATCAATGATACCCTTGCATTCAAGAAAAATATGGTGAGTTGATGTTCTCCAAATGCCACCAAAGGTTATTCTTTCCTTAGGAAGATAAAAACACTCGATTCAGCCATGAGTTCTCATACCGACCACAAATGAAGTTCCTTATGGAGAATTCAAAAGTAATTGAATTGAGTTACATTTCTGTCCACTCATAAAATGGCCTTACTCCTCATTGCTATGTTCTCATCGGTCTCTTTTGTCTTCCACAGAATCTGCCACACCCCCGCCCCGCCCCGCCCCGCTGGTGACTCTGTTTGCCTCGTCTTGGTGGAAACTATTTGAGTGTGTAGTTTGTAGACTGAGGTACAGCCAGTCGATGCCTCAGATGTGCAGGGTCCCTTTCCCCTGACAGACTGCTGTACAGCCCTCTGGCTGCTCGCCGTGGACCTGCTTCCGTCGGCTCTCGGCGGCCGTGCAGACAGAGCTTCTCCAGGCTGACTGTAGGTTATCAGCGCGCTCCAGCTCGCCCAAGCTGCCATCACTCACCAGGCTCTTGGCTTTAAAGCCAGATGCTGGGATGCTGGGAGGGCGGGACCAAGAGGAGGCCCCGGGGGAGGGGGACCGCCTCCTTCGGCCTGCCCCACCCCTTCCCCTCCCTGCCTGCACCTCTTCCTGTCTCCTCCCTTTGTCGTCTGCCCTTGGCTCTGTTTATCCTCCTCCCCCTCTCCCTCTCTGCCTCTCCCGCCTCCTCCTCGGGCCATCCCTCACTCCCAGACGCTGCGGCTCAGACTTGCTGTCCCGGGACACGTGCCCTGCTGCTCGGCTGCCATCTTTAAACGTCGGGTCTCACGCAGCCCTCTGCTCTCCGGCCTTTTTCCGTGACGTCGGAAACCCCCGGCGTGCCGGGTGTGCTGTGTTAAGACTGACCGCCCTTGCCATGGTCAGTGCTGTCGTGACAGGAGCGGTGGATGCTAGTCACAGCAGAAACAAGATTAGGATCAGATGAGTGATAAGTGTGCGTCTTGCGCCAAAACCATCAGGGTCCTGATCGACCTGCCCCACCAATGACCAAAGACCAATCAGGAAGCAGCAGAGAGAGACACACACATGCCAGCATATCCATATAAACACACACACACACACACACACACACACACACACACACACACACACACACACAGGTATATACATATACATATACATATATGCACACAGACACACACATGCAAGCATATCCATATAAATACAGACACACACACACACACACACACACACACACACACACACACACACACACACAGGTATATCCATATACATATACACACAGACACACATACAGATACACACAGACACACATACAAATACATTCACATATATACACACACAGAAACATATGGAAGCATACAAATTTACATACACACACACATACATATACACATAAATATACATATACACATACATATACATATACATATATATACACATACATATACATATACATATACATATACACATACATATACATATACATATACATATACACGTACATATACATATACATATACATACACAAAAAGACACACAACGGTAAATACATATACACAGACACACATACAGGCATGCACATATACATACACTGAAGCACACACACATACACATGCACACACACATTCACACAGAGGACAGGATGGAATTAGGGAGTAAGTGTGGAATAAGAAAAAACAACAGTAAAGTCAAACAAACAATGAGAGAGAGCGGGAGGGAGAGACAGAGGGAGGGAGGGAGAAAGAGAGCGGGAGAGAGAGGGAGAGAGGGGGAGAGAGAGAAGGAGAGAGAGAAAGAGAGAGGGGGAAGAGAGAGAGAGAAAGAGAGAGAGGGAGAAAGAGAGGGAGAGAGGGGGAGAGAGAAGGAGAAAGAGAGAGATGGAGAGAGAGAGAAAGAGAGAGGGGGAAGAGAGAGAGAGAAAGAGAGAGAGGGAGAAAGAGAGGGAGAGAGGGGGAGAGAGAGAAGGAGAGAGAGAGATGGAGAGAGAGAGAAAGAGAGAGGGGGAAGAGAGAGAGAAAGAGAGAGAGGGAGAAAGAGAGAGGGAGAGACAGGGAGAGAGAGAGAAAGAGAAAGAGAGAGAGGGAGAAAGAGAGGGAGAGAGGGGGAGAGAGAGAAGGAGAGAGAGAGAGATGGAGAGAGAGAGAAAGAGAGAGGGGGAAGAGAGAGAGAAAGAGAGAGAGAGGGCAGGAGAGAGAGGGAGAGACAGGGAGAGAGAGAGAAAGAGAGAGAGGGAGGGAGAGAGAGAGGGAGAGAGAAAGAGGAAGAGAAAGAGACAGAGAGAGGGAGAGAGAGAGAGAGAGAGAGAGAGAGAAAGAGTTTAAGAGAGAGAGAGAGAGCCTGTATGTGAGCACCCCCATCCTGACTGCTATGTGGAGAGAGGGAGGGAGAGAGAGAGGGAGAGAGAAAGAGGAAGAGAAAGAGACAGAGAGAGGGAAAGAGAGAGAGAGAGAGAGAGAGAAAGAGTTTAAGAGAGAGAGAGAGAGCCTGTATGTGAGCACCCCCATCCTGACTGCTATGTGCACTGTAAAGAGAGACCCCGACAGGGCTGTCTGGAATACCTACTGTTCATATCCTTACCCCCCAAACCCTCTGATCCTCCACCTCTCCACCAGAGAACCGTACTGCAGACTTTAATCATTATTACAAATCCTTTAATACCTGTACAATATTAGCAGTATTAATATAGTACTTATTCCTTCTTATGTGTTCTATAAAAATGATGGCTTAGTTATACCACGTGTCCATACTGATAGGAAAGCAGTCTTCTGTTTAAGTGTCGTTCTGAGACGGAGCTTTTAACACTAAAATGTGTGTGTGTGTGTGTGTGTGTGTGTGTGTGTGTGTGTGTGTGTATGCGTGTGTGTGAGTGAACCCAGTAAAGTGTGTGTGTCAAGACCTGGTAAACGCCGCACACACTCCCTGGTTGTTAGCCGTTAAAGAAGCCTGAGCACCAACCAGAGACCTAATGCTATTTTTAGCTCACAGACTGTGTAAAAGTACTCACAAGTCATGAACCACTGACAGAGTTTTGGACCTGTGTGTGTGTGTGTGTGTGTGTGTGTGTGTGTGCGTGTGTGTGCGTGCTTGCATGTGTGCACTCATGTATACAAGCTTGTACATGTATATGACACAGATATAATATATTATTATCCTCAGTTTACTTGGCAAAGAATTTGGAGTGATAGTTGTACGCTTTGGCTGGGACCCTCCAACCTCACCATGGCCCCAGCGCGGTAGACCCCATACAGCTGTATGGGTGTTTGTTTAGCAGTGTGACGATTACTGTCCAAATGACGCTTTACCCATGGCGTTTCCACAGAATCTACACAAGATCCCCACACAACACCAGGAAGAGGATGAGTTAGCCACTGTAACCAGAAGATCCTTCATCTCTACCAGGAACATCAAAATTAGGCCTTGGGGCTTGAGGACTTTGGTTGCACTGACACACACACACACAAGTTTTTTCCTGGTGTGTGTATTTCCCCTGGCTCAGTGTGAGGCTGGATTTGAACTTGCAGGGTACAGTTCAGAGTGTCAGTTTAAGAGCCACTGTGGTTTCCCTGACCCAGCACAGTGTTGGGTTACTGCGCTGGCCATGAGATAAACACAACCCATCCAGAAAGCCTCAACAGCAATACACACACACACACACACATATACATGCAAGCACAAACACATATGCATACACACACGCATACACCCATATGCACACACTGGGATTTTACACAAATGGATTTATATACACAAAGAGACGGATTACACACACGTTGCTAGACACGCTGAAGCACTGCTACCCTCATAAAAGATAATCTGAACGTATAACACGCGCACACTGTCCCCCTCTCTGTGTCTACTTGATCTGCTCCCCTGCATAGCAGACAAGCCACAGAAGTTTAGTCTGTCTGCCTTTTTGTTTATAGGCCAGAGTATGGAGTGACCACCAGCCCCTGGTCCTAATTCTTTTATGTGTGTGTGTGTGTGTGTGAGAGAGAGAGAGAGAGAGAGAAAGGTGTATTTTTCCTGCACACATACTGTGCACGGCTCTGGGGATTTGTGAAGTATTATATACTGCCTTAAAATTATTGTGGCTGCAAACGTGCTTTCAGTGGAAAGGTAGTCAAACAAGTCCATGAAGGGACCAGCTGCACGAGCCACTCTGCCTTTAGCGTGACAGCTCGTAACGTCAGCGGCAGGTATGCTTTTAAAGTTATGTTTATAAATAGGATGTACAACAGGAAATGGCTGTCATATATCAGCTTTTTGCCAGATAGGTGCTTAACTGCTTACTTTTAATAGATGTAACTGAAAGTTTGGAATTTGCACGCATGTTGGAAGTGCTGGTTTTTGGCGGTATAGGACATGTCTGGGTGGGGTGTATGTCTGCTTGGGTGGGGTGTTTATGTCTGTAAGCACGGGGTAAAGGGGATCAGAAAAGGCAGCGTGCAAAGATCCCCAAAACACCGCACAAGCGCGTACACGTGGTCATACGTAAACAGACTGCTAGGTGGCAGCGCCGAGGTCCTGTTGCATGACACACACAAAGGGAACATTTGGAGAAACTGCCCTGCGCTTTAAGGCTGCACTGAGACCTCCTCCTGGTCGTTTGGCTTTCACGGGCGGCCCTTGGCAAGCGTGCACCTTTGCGGATGAATCCGTGAGCCTCGCGAGTGCACGCTGGTATAGTTTGTGCATCGGTGATGTGCGAATCCCGAATCCTGAGAACTGGGATGGAATCGCAGTGAAGGAGGAACTCTTTGCTGGCCTTAAGACTCATTTTAAGTGCACAGTTTTGTTTATTGTGTGAGGAATGAGTTCATCTATGGACTGATTCATAAAGGTATGAATGTTGGAGTGAGGTGGCGTGCTGGAGGACATGCGTGAACATGGCAGGGCCGTTCCAGAGGGCTCTGAAGTCAGCATGGGGTCAACGTGAGGAATCCCATTTGTGGGGCGTTCGTGCATGTGGCCGGCTCTGCGAGTGTGCCCGCCACAGCACCGGACAGTGGGCACCGGGCACCGGGCAGCTGGCAGCTGGCCAGACCATGTGGTGGGTATTTATTTGTTTATGTGTTCAGTAAGTCATGTAGCAGATGGCTTGTTTTAGCAGCTGTTCACAAGGATGAGGCTACGCTGACATGAGCTGGGGGAGTCAGGGTGTGTGTGTGTGTGTGTGTGTGTGTGTGTGTGTGTGTGTCTGAAAGCCCTTAGAAAGAGAGAGGGAGTCAGCATGATGAATGAGATTTGGCGTACAGTGACATGTACAAAGCTGTGCGTGGTGTGAACAGTTCGTTCATCTGTTGAAGTTCTACTGAGCACAGTAGCAAAATACTGGATCTAAGGATCTTATGACCTTCATCGAATTCTACCTCACAATTCTAGCACAGCTACACCTGCACTGACATGACAACAGATATATACATAACAGGGTATGTTAATGTGTGTGTGTGTGTGTGTGTGTGTGTGTGTGTGTGTGTGTGTGTGTGTGTTTGTTTGTATATATATATATATATATATATATATATATATATATATATATATATATATATATATATATATATATATATATATATATATATATATATATATATAATTTAATGTGTATATATTGTGCATTTACATACTGTCCAGGTCTATGTACTCAAGCTCTACACTCACCTTCACACCTTTGATAAAGTGACGTGCCAATGAAAGCAATTTGATTTGATGTGACATTCCTCCCAGCCACAGGGGGGCAGCACTGCCTAAGTTACGCCATTACACCTCCATAAGCAAAATGTTCACACAGCTGCCGAATAGATTCCACAGTCTTCAAAGGGAACATGTGCTATTTTCTAAAAAGGCCTTTTCTCGGGGAGCGGCAAATCTGTTTATGACTGAAAAATCAAAATAACCTGCGGCTTCTACAACACAAGCACAATGAAACCCCTACCAGAAGTTATTTTTACAGTCTCTTCTGCTGTGAACCTGCCTGGATTCGATGTTTCCCATATGGAATGGGCCTACAGAGGATATTAAAAGCCCCAAAAGGTCCGATTCAACAGATGTAGCAAATGTAAGCTCAATTTTTACAAGATTATGAAGCAGCAGCATTCCATGAAGGGCCTGTTTGGTTAACATCCGAGCAGAGAGTGTCAATTTTCATGCTGTTAGCTTCATCTTGTAGAGTCTTGAGAGTAATAAAAAAAAGGAATAATGATTCTTGTTGGTTTCTTTGTTTCTTTCACATTTATTTTTTCTTCCTGTGAGCATTCCCACAGACTGATTCCAGACTTCCAGACAACACATATTTTGAAAGTGTTGTATCTCAGTGTTGTATGTAAGTGTTTTTCCTTTTTCTCATGCACACTCATGGCATTACGCTAATGACACACTTAGGGTCATAGGAACACACTCTCACTCACTCATAGGACACACTTAGGGTCACAGGAACACACTCACTCACATGACACACTTATGGTCATAGGAACACACTCACTCACTCATATGACACACTTAGGGTCACAGGAACACACTCACTCACATGACATACTTAGGGTCACAGGAAGACACTCACGTGACACACTTAGGGTCACAGGAACACACTCACTCACATGACATACTTAGGGTCACAGGAACACACTCACTCACATGACATACTTAGGGTCACAGGAACACACGTGACACACTTAGGGTCACAGGAACACACTCACTCACATGACATACTTAGGGTCACAGGAACACACTCACGTGACACACTTAGGGTCACAGGAACACACTCACTCACATGACATACTTAGGGTCACAGGAACACACTCACGTGACACACTTAGGGTCACAGGAACACACTCACTCACATGACATACTTAGGGTCACAGGAACACACTCACTCACATGACATACTTAGGGTCACAGGAACACACGTGACACACTTAGGGTCACAGGAACACACTCACTCACATGACATACTTAGGGTCACAGGAACACACTCACGTGAAACACTTAGGGTCACAGGAACACACTCTTACTCATGTGACACAATTAGGGTCACACTCACTCAATCACATGATACACTTGGGGATATATATATATATATATAAATAAATAAAATTCCCCACTCATCCCCCTTCAAGTTTTCCCTTCAAGCTCGGGTCCTCTGGGAGCTTGTGGGGCCTGTGTCAAATCTTGGCTGTTCCCAGGACTGCACTATTCTGGACTGAGATCTCGGAGGTTGTTTCTGGGATCTCCGGGAGCCGTTCTACCAGTTTGGGCAAGGTGGCCCCTAGTGCTCTGATTACCATGGGAACCACTGTCACCTTCACCTTCCTATATATATACATACAGGTGTGTGTGTGTGTAGTGGGTAGAGTGGAACTATACCAGCTGCACTCACTAAAGGGAAGAGGGACGTAAATATGGACCGTATCACAGCAGCCTAGTGCATGTCTAGCTTATGGAAATCAGGCACCAAGCAGAACAGTCTTTGCTTGTACTGCTCTGATCTTTGTCAAAGTGAAACCATGCTGATGTGTGTGCGTATATATATCCAAATACAGACATCTGTTCCACTTACAGACAGGACTACACCCTGTTGTATCTTTCTGGCCCACTGGGCACTTTCACTTACCCATATGTTCACACGTATGAGAGAGAGAGAGAGAGAGAGAGAGAGAGAGAGAGAGAGAGAGAGAGAGAGAGAAGAAGGATGTTCTGAGGAAAAATATCACAGATTACTGAGACACACATATCTAATCATATTCACATGACCATATCCTGACCCTCTGTCTTGAAAATATATTTAGAATATAGATAGCTGCATAAATGAGTCTCGTAGCATAAACGTTAGTGAACCTAGATGTGTGGATTGAGTTCCGGTCATGTGGCTGTCGCTGCACCTCTTTAATCACAGGTGGGATATGAATTTAGATATGGGTCAGTTGCGCCATCTAGCGGTCAATTAAAGAACTTCACCCTGCCTGCAACACGTACACTAACGTACTGGGTTCAGCGTCATGAGTTTGGCTGTTTGGCTACAGAAACTAAGCACTTTGACTGCTGTTTGATTGCTGTTTGTTAGGGCCACCTAACAGCACCTAGCATCTATAAACATCGATGTGCATGGGGAGTGATGGCTAGCCAGTCTGCTCCGATCCCACAGAAGAGATACTGTAGCACAAACTGCTGAGAAAGTTGCTGGCTAATAGAGAAAGGTGTTAGAACACTCAGTGCATCACACCTTACTGCATATGGGGCAGTGTAGCCGCAGGCTACCCCCTAAAGCATCCGGAATGGACACATGGACGTGTGACGGGAAGCTGACAGAGGCAGTGGGATGCTCTGAGTGATGTTCTTCTGGGAAACCTCGGTTCTAGGCATTCGTGTGGATGTTTCTGTACAAGTACCACTAATCTAAACATTGTTGCAGACCAAGTACACTTCTTCATGGCAATGGTATTCACTAATGGCAGTGACCTCTTTCAGCAGGATAATGTGCCACACTTCAAAAATGACTCTGGAATTGTTTTAGGAACATGGCAAAGCATTGAATGAGCTGACTTGGCCTTCAAATTCCCCACAGATCTCAGTCCAATCGAGCATCTGTGAGTCGTTCTGGAAAAACAAGTCCAATCTCTGGAGGACGCAGTGAGCCGTCTCTCCCACAAAAGGAGCGTCTGTGGCAGGCTCTCACTGTCTCAGCTGACCCACACACCAGCCTTTTGCTCCCAGAGGCAAAGGGCACTCGGCCTGCAGGTCGTCCAGGAAACAGGCTGATCAAAGGCTTTTGAACTTTAGTTTGAACTTTAGGACTCTGAGTCTTAACTGCACAGTGACACCTTGCATGTTTATGAAAAGAGGATGACAGAGTTTGTGTGCAGACTACAGACAGTTTGTGCATGTATATGTTTGTGTGCGCATTCTTAAATATCGGATAAAAATGATACATGACATTTAATCCACACCCTTGTCTCTGTGTGTTATTGATTGCGCATTTTTGAGACTCTGCTCGTTTAGGAAATCTTGAGAACGTTGGCTGTGGCTGACCAAAACAGAGTGTGCTCGCCGCCCAAGGTCAGTATCCAGCTGGAACTAGCAACAGCGTCACTGGCCGTGTGCTTAGAAGGGTTTCACACGGTCATGCACTGCAGAACAAGCAGAATCCCTTTAACTGTATCTCTCGTGTGCGTTCATTGGTGACTGGAGTGGGAGGCTGGAGGCTTACGAAAAAGCTCCGCAATCCAACTTCTGACTGGAAAGTCCACAAATTCCACGCTGCCCCTGTGCGCCCCGGTCTCGCCTGCCCACGTGACGCTTTTGCCCAACAAACCCACTTATTGCACTCAAAGTCGTTTGTACGTTAGCGTCACCGCAGGCTGTTTAGCTTTCTAAGCTTAATGCAAATCTTACTCATGTCCCCGTGCCAGTGGACTGACCACTACACACGATTTGACACAAATCGTTAAAAATGAGCGATATTTGTGCAACTCTAATCGAAAAGACGAGTGATAGTAACCCCGTGGTAATGGCGCACGCTATCCGGGCGGGATCAGCAATGCGGCCCTGCTGTGGCGGAAACGCGCCCAAACCCGGACTGTTCTAAGACGTGATTCACAGTGACCCGCGCTGAAAATATAACGCAGGAGAAGTTTTCTTAAAAGTTACGGTACGGACGGCGTACCGTATGAGACCTGCAGCGCCGACACCAAAAAGTTTTTTGTTTTTTCCTTTTCCCTCGCTCGCCGTCTTTGCCTTTTCCACCTTCCGCACCGCAAAGCCCCGACAACGAAGACGAGATCGCGCATTCCCACTAAGCGCCACAACAGGATGCCGACACGTACGCGCATATTCCAACTGTCCATCTTTTCTCCAAGTTCCAGGAATTTTATCGCAATATAATTGTGCGCGCTCCCGCCAAGACGCAGCATTAGTACCACGATCTGATGCGCGTCCCCGCCCTGGCCGAGACTATCCGCCTCCCGGCCGAGAGAGTTGGAGCCACGCGAGTTAAAGTTGGCCGAACGAGCGGCTGAGAGATGTCCCACTGTCCGTTAACAGAGGGAGGACAGCTACCGATCTGACCAGCATAGCGAGGCTAGCACACACGACATCCTCCACCGGAAAGGATGCATATCAACATATTCTTCCCTAGCCTTCTGCTCTTCCTCGCCTTCCATGGCAGCGCCTCACGTAAGTCCAGTGATGTTGCATTAAGTGTTCTGTTAGTATTTTGCCAAAAATAAGTACGACGCTTTGACTCAAGCCTTCGGGAGAGATTCGCTAAAATGGAAAAACACGGATGCTGTGGTGCACGCATTTACGCGTCGTTAATCTTTATTCGTGTTAAAATGTAAGAGTAAAACTGATCTGGAAATGTTTTTGTTTTGACCTTTATTTTTTAACACTGCTCAGTCGCGAAACATTCTTACCGGTAGCTAAAGATCAGAGAAAAGTGACGCTTTGCTGCTGGCTTAGGCGCGCGGCTCTGTCGCGGGATCTTTCTGCATTGCAGTGCTTCCTCGCGCCCGCTTTGAAGTTTCTGCATGGAAAGGTGCGTCTCGCGCACTACTCTGCACAGGGGACACGCAGGAAGGGCACGATATACCACTGCCAACTGCAGAGGCTGTCGGTCGTGGGAAAGCGACCGGCACATTCAGCAGCTGTAGTTGTTTGGTGTTCAGATCTTAAATGGAGTAAAATTCTTTGTCGGGCGTGTGTGACAGGAATAAAAAGAATTCTACTGAGAGCCGCGTGCGTGGGATCAAACCACTGCGGAGAGGGCGAGGGCATCACCTTTCCGCGTGCACGGCCTCTGAGTCTGCACGACGTTCACTGCCCAGGAATTCACTCACTAAAGCTCTAAGGGGCGATAACTAGCGCTAGCATGGCAAAGCGCGTGCTAAGTACCGATATCAGCGTTATGCGTGCAAACGCTGCAGAAACGCTGTAATGTGCAAACATTTCACGAGTTAGGGTGGATATGGGCTCGCGGTGTGAATCCTCTTCTTTTGATCTCGGAGCCCGTGACTTCATGCAAGCAACACAGTTTTGTTCATTTTATGCTGTGTCACTGCATAATTCACGTGAGCCACTGTCATGAAATGTTTTGTCAGTGGCGTGGGAGGATGTCTCCCTGGCGGCCGTCAGCCCCACTTTACGGACCCCCTGTGCCTTTACTACTTTTTAACAGTGTTGTGTGATGGGGTTGATGATGCTGGCCGGTGGATGGGGAGGGGTGTGTGTTCCACAGTGGGCTGTGACAGCATGAACCAGAAGTGTGCTGTTTTTAGCAGGGCTTGTATTAGGTCTCCGTGTGTTTGGCTCAGCTGGGATATCGTTAGGTGTGTGTGAAATCAGGTTTTCATTTAGATGTGTATATTTATTATTCTGTTTGCATATTACATTGGATAAAAGTGCTCACTTTAATTGGTCCCAGTACTATTGTAGACACACTATAGTGTCGTCACACAGCACTGGGGAATCTATAATACAGTCATGGTTGCAGTTGTTAGAAGAATAAAGCTTGTGCCAGCGTAATGCATGATGAGAAAGCACAGAGTTCTCATTCTTCAGTTTCACTGTCATAAATCTCTTAAAAGAAGAGGTGGTGGAAATTGGCCAGATCCAAAATGGATGCTGGCTGAGAAAAAAATAGTCTCCTGGTGTTTTTGTGAGGAATAGTGGGGCGCCGCTGTCATGCTGTGTGAGACAGTGACTGAGGCTTGGGGAAGCGATGCAGGGTGTGTGTGTGTGTGTGTCAGTGAGAGAGATAAACACATAGATCAGGTGTGGCAGTAGAGAAATGCAGTATCAGAGCAAAGGAAGGTGTAGGAGAACTAAGTCTGGGTGTGTGTATGTAACACAAAGAAAGTGCACAGGGGTAAACTGCTGGAGGGGGACATTGTTCCTTATAGTTTTTTGTTACCATTTTTTTTCTCGCTGTGGTTTTTCTGTTCGATCCCCGTAATGTTCACACCCAGCCAGCTCCGAACGTGCTGGCACTCCAGACGCTTCCTGAATTATTCATAATCCTGAGGCTCACTGGTCTGCATCTGGATCAACTACACACGCTGACCGCTGCCCCCGCTTTGGCCGTGTGATATCCTCCAGAGAAAGGGCTGTTTGGCAAGGATGGAGTCTCCAATCATGGAGCATGAGGGGCAGCCGTTGTAATAAGCAGGAACGGATCTGCAGCCAGCTGCCACGTCAGCCTGGGGTGTGCGTGCGCGCGTGCACATGCTCTCTCAGCACTGGGGGCGGTGCAGGACTGTCCTGGACCCTCGCTGCTATTCAGCGCGAGAGGGAGAGGGAGGGAGTGAGAGAGGGAGGGAGAGAGGGAGAGAGGGAGAGGGAGGGAGGGAGAGAGAGAGAGAGGGAGGGAGAGAAAAGGTGCTGAAACAGTGAGAAGGGAGACAGAAAAGGGAGGAGGGTGAATAATTTTAGAAGCTGCGACATGAAAGGCAACGCCCTCCTGTAAATGGAGAGAGGTGAAGGAGGGATGGAGGGAGGGAGGGAGACAGAGATTAGATGAGTGGGTGTTTCAGAACACTGGGAATAGCTCGCATGGAGCAGGGTTATTCCCTTGTAGAGAGAAAGAGAGAGAGAGAGATGGAATTGGATAGGGATGAATGAAAATCACTCTCTAAAGCTTTTAGTATGATAGGGCAGAAAGAGGCAGCTGAAAGAGTTGCTCAACACAGATGGGTGTGTGTGTGTGTGTGTGTGTGTGTGTGTGTGTGTGTGTGTGTGTGTGTGTGTGTGTGTGTGAGGACCGTGCTTAATGCCCCGCTGCTAGCATAATACATTAACCTACATCACACAGAGAGACCACTGCATACAGCCAGTGCACCCACATACAGACCTGCTAATGACATCACATTCAGAGACTACTGCAGACAACCCAGTGCACCCACATACAGACCTGCTAATGACATCACATTCAGAGACTACTGCAGACAACCCAGTGCACCCACATACAGACCTGCCAAAGACATCACATTCAGAGACTACTGCAGACAACCCAGTGCACCCACATACAGACCTGCTAACACCACTGTCAACACACTCAGTGGACACTGCACAAAGCCCAGTGTATGCTCATAAACTTATAAACCTGCCCGTGACATAATGTCCAGCGCCTACTGCACATGGTCAAGTGCTCCTACATACAGACCTGACACAGGGGGTGCAAGGTTGACTGGGAATGTAAAGGTGTCCTGCGGGAATGAAAGAGGAGAGGGATCCCGCGTTAGCGCACGGACACGCTGGCATATGGCCTGCGTTGCCAGATCTACCCTGGGTATGAGAAAGGGGCCACGCTTCAGGCAGAGCCGGCGATGTGGGTGAACCCTGCTGACCTTGCACCGGCTGGGTTCATGCACACGTATGTAGCATGCATGTGGAACCAAGAGACAACTCCACGCACAAATTGACAGGGAATGCGGGACATTCAAGATGTCACTTGTGCATTTTCAATCTCATTATGTGTTATTAATATTGCTGTATACTATTAATAAATGAACATGTGCATGTACCATAGGCACTAGCAGTGTTGGGAAGGCTTACCTAAGCAAGCGGCCGCTCTGTGGTGAACATCTACAGCT
The DNA here is from genome assembly GCF_041902795.1 of Electrophorus electricus. NCBI lineage: Eukaryota > Metazoa > Chordata > Actinopteri > Gymnotiformes > Gymnotidae > Electrophorus > Electrophorus electricus. Next base: position 37,887,747 of record NC_137499.1, on the reverse strand, counting down.
GTGGGGAACATTTACATTTAAGGCATTTAACTGACACATACAGCTGATGTATGAGCTGTGGAATACAGCTGTGGGGAACATCTACAGCTGTGGGGAACATCTACAGCTGTGGGGAACATCTTGATGCTCTCTCCACAAGCAAGTTACATATCCTGCATTTAACAGTATTTAACCTTTCCAAAAATACCACAGCCAGGCTCCTCTTGCAAATGTAACAGCCTCAATGCTAATTGCTTTAATAATGCACAAAATACTTCAGAAAAGAATGACGTCTCCTTATAGATAGTGAGAAAATTCCCATTAATCACAGTCACTGTGCATAATCGATTCACTTTAACATGGTGGTGAATGAATGCTGTGGTTGATTGCTATGAACCACAGGGGGTTTGGAGCACAAGGACATTGTGTCTGAATGCAGACATCTTTCAGACGCACACACACACACACACACACACACACACAGTAAGGTCAAACTCAAGCTTTGTTGTTGGGAGGCTCTCACCTATAATTGTTACACCATGTGGTTCTCACTGAAATGAGAATGTGTCTGTGTCTGTGCAAATTAATGAAGAAGAGAGAATTAGAGAATTATGTGTACACAATGGAGTCATGCCAATAAATCTTAAATGGAATTAAAATTGAACTGAGACGTTTTCCAGAACGTTTGAAGACCGGCTAAAATAAGATACTGTTTGTCCTGCAGCTTCTTTGGATATTTAGGCTACATTCTGTGTTTAGGCATCGGTGCTTGTGCAAG
>NC_137499.1:37869490-37881990 GCF_041902795.1 Electrophorus electricus | reverse complement strand
TCACTATCACTGCCACTCTCAGTCTCACTATCACTATCACTGCCACTCTCAGTCTCACTGCCACTCTCAGTCTCACTGCCACTCTCAGTCTCACTCTCACTATCACTGCCACTCTCACTCTCACTATCACTATCACTGCCACTCTCAGTCTCACTATCACTATCACTGCCACTCTCAGTCTCACTGCCACTCTCAGTCTCACTGCCACTCTCAGTCTCACTCTCACTATCACTGCCACTCTCAGTCTCACTCTCACTATCACTGCCACTCTCAGTCTCACTCTCACTATCACTGCCACTCTCAGTCTCACTATCACTATCACTGCCACTCTCAGTCTCACTCTCACTATCACTGCCACTCTCAGTCTCACTGCCACTAAGTCTCACTCTCACTATCACTGCCACTCTCAGTCTCACTGCCACTCTCAGTCTCACTCTCACTATCACTGCCACTCTCACTCTCACTATCACTGCCACTCTCAGTCTCACTATCACTATCACTGCCACTCTCAGTCTCACTGCCACTCTCAGTCTCACTCTCACTATCACTGCCACTCTCAGTCTCACTCTCACTATCACTGCCACTCTCAGTCTCACTCTCACTATCACTGCCACTCTCACTATCCCTGTCACCCTCACTATCACTCAGAACAAAACAAAACAAACAGAGCGGCTCTTTCTCTGAATTCACAAAATAACTTAGAAGGGCTCCACTGCATTCCATATACAGCATTTTAAAGGTATATTAACACCAAATTCAATTGTAAGTCAGTTTGAATAAAAGCATCAGCTAAATGCTACAAATGTAAATGTAAATATTAACTATGGACCTCATGTCTAAATATCCACCCTGACACATCCAGGGGTTTATGCCATACAATCCATCAGCCCTTCACTGTGTGTCTTCACTGTTTGCTGACTGAATAGAATTGAAAGAGAAAGACCACTTTAAGGGAAGTAAGGCTGAATCTCACGTACGGCCCATGAGAAATATTCCAGGCAGCAATAAATGTGTGATGAACTCTTTCTCGCTCATTACTGAGGGTTTCCTCATCTGGGTATGGTAATGCTAAAGTTTATTAAACACTTATTTTCCCATTAACTTTTGGTTATTGTCAAGCAGTGCAGTTTGAAATCAGGGCTTTGTTTCTTGAGGAGGCTGTAGTCTACTGTTAATGTTCATTATTATTAATTTTTAATGACAATGAAGAAACTAGACATCGATTTATTCTAATAGACTAATTCACTTCATACTTTTTCTGATACTCTCTCTCTCTCTCTATCCCAGGGCCATGCTTAGATCCACTGATCTCTCCCCTCTATGCATCCTCTTTCCTGGCCTCCTCCAGATATAATTTCCTCTATTCTGCTCATTTTGCCAAGCTCTATGGTAAGTTCTATGGTAGCTCTATTGTAAGTTCTATGGTAAGTTCTATGGTAGCTCTATGGTAAGTTCTATGGTAGCTCTATGGTAAGTTCTATAGTAGCTCTATGGTAAGTTCTATGGTAGCTCTATGGTAAGTTCTATGGTAGCTCTATGGTAAGTTCTATGGTAAGTTCTATAGTAGCTCTATGGTAGCTCTATGATAGGTTCTATGGTAGCTCTATGGTAGATCTATGATACATTCTGTAGTAGCTCTATGGTAGGTCTATGGTAAGCTCTATGGTAGATCTGAGCACGCGCGCGTGCGCGTCTGTGTGTGTGTGTGTGTGTGTGTGTGTGTGTATGTGTAGGGAGCAGCGGTTGGTCTCCATCTCCTGAAGACAGGCAGCCCTGGTTACAGATTGATCTGGGCAGGAAGTATCGTATTGTGGCCATCGCCACTCAGGGCACCTTCAACTCCTATGACTGGGTGACCAAGTACACGCTGCTCTACGGAGACCGGCCTGATGCATGGACACCTTACGTTATGAGAGGGGGCAACATGGTAAAGTCAGTGTGTGTGTGTGTGTGTGTGTGTGTGTGTGTGTGTGTGTGTATTAAGTGTTATGTTAAGTACATACAAATCTGCTGGTCTGTGTGTGTGTTTGCATTTATGCGAATGTCTGTGTGTGTGTGTGTGTGTGTGTGTGTGTGTGTGTGTGTGTGTGTGTGTGTGTGTGTGTGCGTGTTTGTAATTGTCATTTTGTGATTTTAAGTGTAATTTTGTATGTTTGCAATTGTTGGTCTGTGCATGCATACATGTGTATGTGTGTGTGCACATGCTTGCATGTGTGTTTGAGTGTGTGTGTGTGTGTGTGTAACCTGCTATAAGCCTGTAACCTGCTATAGCTTGTGTGTGTGTGTGTGTGTGTGTGAGTGTGTGTGTTTTTGTGGTGTGTATGTATGTATGTGTGTGTCCGTGTGTGTGTGTGTGTGTGTGAGATTGTGTGTGTGTGTGTGTGAGTGTGTGTGTGTTTGTGGTGTGTATGTATGTATGTGTGTACGTGTGTGAGTGTGTGTGAGTGTGTGTGAGTGTGTGTGTGTGTGATTGTGTGTGTGATTGTGTGTGTGTGTGTGTGTGTGTGTGTGTACATGTGTGTAAATGCCACTGAATCTTATATACTTGCATCTCTGCTGTTCTGCACGCATGTGCTTGTCTCAAGATAATGATCCCTCCTCTCCCAGACGCTGCCGGGGAACTGGAACTACTACCAGGTGAAGAGGAACGTGTTCCACTACGCCTTCACAGCCAAGCACCTGCGCTTCCTCCCGATGGGCTGGAACACCGAGGGCGGCGGGAAGATCGGCGTGCGGCTCGAGGTCTACGGCTGTCCCTATGGTACGGCGGCCCGAGTCCACACCTGCCCTCACTAATAATAACCTTCTGTCAATAAAATAACTCCCAATCAACTCTCTTGCCCTCACTGTCTCTCACTGCTGTTTCACAGGCATCGTTTAGACCAAATAAATGATTTTTCAGTGTTTCTCATAATGATGTTTTCTGTTTAGCTGCTTAGCATAGCACTCTGCCTTGTCAATCAACGCTAAAGCTATGTAATCTGTCTGGAAAGCTGAAAAGGGCCAGATAGACATGTGAATTATATTGATGTTCTAGGTTCTATCCCGCGCTTGTGGTCTAGCATGGTCTTGTGCTTTTTCTGACCTTTTAACCCCCTGCGCCCTTGGCCCCTAGACTCGTACGTGGTGCACTTCGAGGGTAATGACATGCTGGCATACTCGTTTCCTGGTGGGAGGATGCACACCATGCAGGACCACTACGCGGTCAACTTTAAGACCCTGGAGAAGGATGGCGTGCTGCTCCACAGCCAAGGCCTGCAGGGAGACTTGGTCACGCTGGAGCTGAAGACTGGCAGGCTCTACCTGCACATGAGCCTGGGTAAGGTTACCCCCCCCCCCCCCCATGGCTGGGAATGGGAGAGGAAAAGCAGCCAGGGAACAGTCAGAGAACAGTCAGTGGGGCACATTTTTGCACATTTTGTGCAAATTAACAGTCCGCAAATTTACAAAGCCCAAAGTACATCCCACAGGTAGTAAATCCTCCCACAGAAACTTTTCTCAGCTGCCCAAAACACCACTTGGGAATTCCAGCCCTTTTCCTTTGTTACAAGATGATGCAATCTCATAACACAATCCTTATTGGCCACCCAGTGGCAAGCTTGGCTAGCTCTAGGTGGATGAGCTGACCAATTGGAACACACTAGACTTCACAGGAGGGGCAGTTTAAAGGCACAGAAGCACTAACAGAGCATTTCACTTAGAGGGTGAATAGAGACAGTATGCAAAAAATCATGTTTTTGGAATACTGAAGCATGTAAATAAAATGATGGAAATGAACCTGATAGGTCCCCTTATGATTTCGCCAAACAGGTTAAATTAACAGTGAACCAACCAGTGCTTTTGTAAAGGATGTTGTGACACTGAAGAGGGAGCGAGTGATGAACTCAAAAATTATTTATTTACAAAAGTAAACGAAGTGAAAAAGGCTTTGTCTTAACAGTTGCAGGAAACAGACTCAGCAAAGTATCTATGCAGGCTAGGGACCTTCAGGCTAGGGACCTTCAGACTAGGGACCCTCAGGCTAGGGACCTTCAGGCTAGGTACCCTCAGGCTAGGGACCTTCAGGCTAGGGACCTTCAGGCTAGGGACCTTCAGGCTAGGTATCTTCAGGCTAGGGACCTTCAGGCTAGGGACCTTCAGGCTAGGGACCTTCAGACTAGGGACCTTCAGGCTAGGGACCTTCAGACTAGGGACCTTCAGGCTAGGGACCTTCAGACTAGGTACCCTCAGGCTAGGGACCTTCAACGTGAAGCAATGAACTCAGACACCTGTGGGATTTAAACAGGAGTGAGAATACATGAGGAATAGCTGTGTGTGATTAAATAAGTGGGTGATTGGGAACGGAGAAGTGAATGTGTGCTGTGATTGGTGGGTGTGGTCTGAGAGGCAAGTGAATGTGTGCTGTGATTGGTGGGTGTGGTCTGAGAGGCAAGTGAATGTGTGCTGTGATTGGTGGGTGTGGTCTGAGAGAGATGGCTGAATACGGACTGGAGGTGTCGCAAAATGTCTTCCACCCTTAGGTGCCTCTCACTAGCTTTCCTTCACAATTAGCACCAATATGATGTTACGGACACAAACAAAACATAAAAGTGGATGTTGTGTCTGATTTGGTGCATCTGTCATCTGAAGAGAGACGTACTGGGTGCTGAAGTGAAGGAAAGAGTGAGAACATACTGACACACACAGAGTGAGAATGTATGACACACAGAGAGAGAGTGAGAATATGATACACACACAGAGTGAGAATGTATGACACACAGAGAGAGAGTGAGAATATGATACACACACAGAGTGAGAATGTATGACACACAGAGAGAGAGTGAGAATATGATACACACACAGAGTGAGAATGTATGACACACACACACACACACACACACAGAGTGAGAAGGTACTGACACGCACATACACAGAGTGAGAACTTATGACACAACATGGATGTTTCCTGGGATTTCGCAGGGAGCAGTACAGTCCACACAACGAGTGGCATGACGGTGCTGAGGTTGGGGAACCTACTGGACACCCAGCACTGGCACTACGTCAGCATCAGGCGCCGCGGCCGCGAGCTCAATTTCACACTGGACAGCGAGACCGAAAGAGCCGTCCTCAACGGAGAGTTCGGCTACCTGGACCTGGACAAGCAGGTGAGCTGGCAGGAGTGAGGGAGGACCTACTCCAGCGCCAGCAGAGGCAGAAGAGTATGAAAAAATGCAAACACATATGTTTTTGCAGCAGAGTTAAAGTGTAAAGGAAAATGGGTGTGAGAGACGACAATGATAAAAATCAGTCAATTTGATTTTGATTTCGTATCAGGTGTTCACTTTTGCTGTGTAGAAGTTGTTTTACTAAAAGTAAACCATTAAAACAGTCAATGTCCTTTTTCCCTTCAGATGTATGTGGGCGGGGTTATAGAGAAGGACATGCCACACCTCCCTGGTAAGGTCAACTTCCGCGGCTGCATGGAGAACGTCTTCATCAACGGGATCAATGTAATTTACAAGACCATGTACCAGGAGCCCGACATACGACTGGCTCCTAAAAAGGTACAGTTCGATATCAGCGTTCAAAAGAGGTTACCTTTACTCAGTCGGCAGTTACCAAATCGATGAGAATGGCGATGATGAGGTCATTGTTAAGGTACAGGAGATGCATGCTTGTTTAGAGAAATCAGACACAAACACGTACCTACAGAGTGCATTTATGAGATCCCTGACCATTTGTGAAGTGATTCTTCCTATTTGTCATCCCTTCTTCCATCAGAAAAAGATGCACTACACCTGCCGCGACCTCCTATGGCGACCTATGACCTTTGCAGGTCCCAACAACTACCTGCAGGTGCCTGGATTCTTCCGGAGGAACCGGCTAGCAGTGAAATTTAAGTTCCGCTCGTGGGACTACACTGGCCTTCTGTTGTTCACAAGGTTCGCAGATGAGCTGGGCTCTCTGGAGCTGGGTCTGAGCGAGGGCCAGGTCAACGTCACCCTTACCCAGCCAGGAAACAAGCGGCTCCGATTTGCTGCAGGTAACATTTGACCCGTCTGACCAGGGTTGAGATATTGGTGCATTGCTCTCAGTCCAAATCATTCCATATAAACTAAACCACTGCACTATATGAAAACTAAACTGTTCTGAGATCAGCTTTTAATCAGATGGGTAATTTCTGCATTGCCAGGATACCGCCTGAATGACGGTTTCTGGCACACGGTGGACCTGGCCGCCAGGGACAACCTGCTGTCTATCACCATTGATGAGGATGAGAGCTCCCCACTGAAGATCACCAACCCATTTATGGTGCGCACTGGAGACCGCTACTTCTTTGGGGGTGAGTAGTGGGGTGTGCTGATATGTGGGAGATATACATCTACAGCTACTGCTCCCAGCACTGGTCTGCAGGTCCAGAGATTAAAGAGCACAGGCCCAGATATTAAAGAGCACAGGCCCAGATATTAAAGAGTACAGGTCCAGAGATTAAGGAGTAAAGATCCAGAAATTAAGGAGTGCAGGTCCAGAGATTAAGGAGTGCAGGTGAGGCAATCCTTCTCACAGTCCTGTACTTGGAGTAGAAAGAATCCCAGCGTAGGCATTTTAGAGATGTGTTTGGCATGTCAGCGGAGCAGGGCGTGACTGATGGAGCTCATTTTGGCTCAGGCTGCCCTAAAACCAATAACACGGGCCGCTGCGTGACCAAGCTGGCCCGTTTCCATGGCTGCATGCAGCAGATCTTTATTGATGATGAGCCAGTGGACATTGACGTGATGCTACAGAGGAAGTGGGGCAGATACACGGAGCTGCTCCTGGGAACGTGTGGCATCACCGACAGGTCTGTACGCACGCGTGTGTCTGTGCAATGTCTCCATGTTTGTGTGCATGCTCAGTATCTTTATGTATGTATGAGTGTGAGATACATCCATCTTTGCCTGTATGTAAAGTGTGTGTGTGTGTGTGTGTGTGTGTGTGTGTGATTTGTCCATATCTCTGCAAATATGTGCATAATGCACGTTATTAAATTGTTTGTGGGATTGTTGTTGTCATGTGCTGCATTTGCATTGCACACTACAAGCTTACATTACGACATTATCCCGGACACTAGAATTTACACAGACTTGGGAGGAGAGGAGAGGGGAGCAGAGGGGAGGGGAGGAGAGGAGAGGACAGCAGAGGAGAGGAGAGGAGAGGAGAGGGGAGGGAGGGGAGGGGAGGAGAAGCGAGTGGAAGAGAGGAGAGCAGAGGAGAAGAGAGGAGAAGAGAGGGGAGCAGAGGAGAAGAGAGGAGAGCAGAGGAGAAGAGAGGAGAAGAGAGGGGAGCAGAGGGGCTGCTGTTTCACATCAAAGATGAACAATAGTGTAGGAATTCAGTCTAATAATCACTCAGGACTCAGAGACTGCAGTCTTTATAATGGAACTGTAATGAATGCACACACGTAGAAGAAGATCCGTGCAGTAGGATGGGTAAGCGTGGTCGGGTCGGTCCGGGGTCGTACACGGGGTAGCGTTCAGGAGGTGTCCAAGGGTCAGGCAGGAGACGGGGTCTAGAAGGTAAGCAGGAGTCAATAACCGGGAAACCACACAGGAAACGCTTGGTACACCACATAGAAGCAATACTTCACGACTGGTAAGAGGGGAGGAGAAGCTTATATAGGGGTAGGTAATGAGGGGAATGGGGATCAGGTGTGTGCTGGAATTCTGGTGAGTCAGATGTGCGAGTGGGTGTGGCTGTGCGGGGCTGAGGGTTGTTCCTGGGGTTCGTAACAGGAACAGAGAAACTGAAAGTTTATAGAATTATAACAATTAGATGGAAATCAACAATAACTATTATTATAATATTTATATAATAATAATAACAATAATAATAATTTTGTAAAACTGAAGTAAGGTACTGACTTCCTTCGGTCAGGAAGTACCTGAACAAGATAAGGTACATGACTCAGTCACATGACCGAGGTAAGGTACTGACTTCTCTCACCGTGACCGAGGTAAGGTACTGACGTCTGTCACATGACCGAGGTAAGGTACTGACGTCTGTCACATGACCGAGGTAAGGTACTGACTTCTCTCACCGTGACCAAGGTAAGGTACTGACGTCTGTCACATGACCGAGGTAAGGTACTGACGTCTGTCACATGACCGAGGTAAGGTACTGACTTCTCTCACCGTGACCGAGGTAAGGTACTGACGTCTGTCACATGACCGAGGTAAGGTACTGACTTCTCTCACCGTGACCGAGGTAAGGTACTGACGTCTGTCACATGACCGAGGTAAGGTACTGACGTCTGTCACCATGCTAGGAGTGCTGTAGTGCTGTTGTCATGGTTTCTGTGCTTTCGCAGGTGTTCTCCCAACCCATGTGAACATGAGGGTCGCTGTATTCAGTCGTGGAATGACTTCTTGTGCATTTGCAACAACACGGGGTACAAGGGTGAAGTGTGCCACAACTGTGAGTAGCAGACACGTCAGTGTGCATGTTCACGTGTGTGTGTGCGCTACTAAAAAGAAACGCTTTATCTTTCCTTCCCTCCGTTCTTCTCTGTCTCTCTCTCTCTCTCTCTCTCTCTCTCTCTTCTCTCTCTCTCTTCTCTCTCTCTCCCTCCTTCTCAGCGGTGTATAGAGAGTCGTGTGAGGCATACAGACTGAACGGAAAGTACTGGTCAGGCAACTATACCATAGACCCGGACCTGAGCGGCCCTCTCAGGCCGTTCACCGTGTACTGCAAGATGAAGTGTAAGCCTTCACCCAGTGTCACCTCACGTGACCTCACATGTCCTCGTGTGACCTCACTTGACCGCACGCAATCTCCATGCAACCACGTAATCCCACGTAACCTTATGTAAAATAATGCCACCTCATCTCCTGTCTCCCGATAGGAGACAGGAAAGGTATGCCGCACAGGTGCATCACTTAGACGAGCGAACCCTGAATGAACAAGCTCGTTTACTGTGGGGCTAGTTGACTCCTATGAGAAAAGAAGCAATGGCCCCATGAGGACAGGCCATAATGAGCTTTCTATCGCTCTAAAACTGACACTACCTATCCACCATGTTCCGGCTTAACGTGCCATCTGTATCCACCCAAGTAGTTCTAATGTCCTTATACTGGATCTTCATGAAAATGTCTGAGCAGTCATCTTCATTCCGACTTTAACAGATATCTGGGGCCTGGTCAGAATCCAGTCTTACTGAAACAGGTTCCCTTATTCAGCATGGTCTGTTGCTCCCGGCCGGACGAGGCCTTTATTTCTGTACCTGCCGTTTGCCAGTGAACCGCTCCTGGACAATCATCGACCACAACCGCATTGACAGCACCAAGGTGACTGGCTCCACCGTGGATCGGCCCTACATAGGGGACGTCCGGTACGTGAACGCCTCGTGGGACGAGGTCACGGCCTTAGCCAACACGTCCTTGTATTGCGAGCAGTGGATCGATTTCTCGTGCTACAAGTCCCGCCTCCTAAACACACCACGTAGGTATCTGATTGGAAAATGCTTAGGGCAGTTGAGGGAGTGAGACTCCTTGACAGTAATGGCACACTTACATGGGGGGTTGTAATAGAATAACTATTTACCAAAATATTTAATCCTCTGTATTGATATTTAAACCTTTATGTACCTGATGCTGGATCGTATGTCACTGTATGAGATAAAATATTAGTATTATATTCTTATTACGCATTATATAATAGCTCCCCCCCACCCCCACTTACCGCTTCCGGTTTTAGATGGGAGGCCGTACACTTACTGGATTGGTCGTCATAACGAGAGTCATGAATATTGGGGCGGGTCTTTCCCTGAGAGTGGGAAGTGTGGCTGCACCATCAACAAAACCTGCACAGACCCCAAATTCTGGTGCAACTGTGACGCAGACTACCGGCAATGGTGAGAGGAGCGAGCAATGAATGAATGAACACACGAATCCAAATATCACTCCTCATGAATCATCTGTGTTGCGTCTCTACCCTTAAAAAGATTCACTAAAGAGTCTTTACGTAAAAGCGTTCGACAGCATTCGGTTCAAAATGAAGAACTTGAAGTCAGTTCCAAATGCCACAAAGCTCTGAATGTAGACCCACTGGTGTGACTGCATACACACTCTTACCAAACTACTTTGATGAACAGGTACTCGGATAAGGGCTACCTGTCATTCAGGGATCATCTGCCTGTTAGACGGATTGTCATTGGTGACACCAACCGCACGGGTTCGGAGGCCCACTTCAGCGTAGGACCTCTGCGTTGCTATGGAGACCGTGAGTATTACATATGAACCAGTCAGGCAGATGAATGTGTGTGTAAATTTGCTTTCCTGAATCGTTTCCTGTTATTTGCATTCTGTGGGAAGAGCTTCGTGGCACATCTGCTTCGGTTTTAAGTATATTACGTTAACTAGTTCATCCACAAGCAGGGCTTTTGACAAGGAATTCTAACTGGCTAATAGCTACAGTTTAAATGTCCCTATCCCGGCTTGTTCAGACACTCCGAGTATCGTGCTGTCAGAGCACCATGCTCGCATGCAAGACTGAATTTTCAAATGTCAGCTTAGTTTTGCATCTTCCCTGGTTCCCTTGTCACAGGGAGCATCTGGAACACCATAGCCATCACCAAGCCCACCTATCTGACCTTCCCGACCTTTAAACCGGGCCCTAGCGCCGACATCACCTTCCATTTCAGAACCTACCGCACATACGGCGTCTTTCTGGAGAACTCAGATGACCACCTGCGCAACTTCATCAGGATTGAGCTGAACTGTGAGTTGAGATGAGGTGTGAGCAGTGCTCCTCCTCAGAGCTGGTCTTGGGAACCCCTCGGGCTGGTTTTTGGAACCCCATGGGCTGGTCTTGGGATCCCTACATGCCACACACTCCCAGATTTTTCCCACCTTCATGTGCCTGGTTGGGCTCTCACAGGCTTCGTGGGGAATCCTGTGGTGTGGTGAGGTGAGGTGGGTTGGGTGTGTACTAGTGCAATGCATGGGCACAACTGGACCGGCACAGAAACCACTGACTGATGTTACATAAAATAGTGAAATAGTGAAGTGTCACACACGTGCAGAAATAGCCATCTTAGTCATTAGTCATCTATTACGCACAGCTAACTGCTTATGTGTTCCCTTGGCATCCTCTTCTTGCTGTTCATTCTCTCTCTCTCTCTCTCTTTCTCTCTCTCTCTCTTTCTCAGCCACCACTTCCGTGATATTTGTCTTCATGGTGGGTGATGGGATCAGGAATGTGACCCTGCACACCCCCAGAGCTCTCAACGACAACGAATGGCACTACGTGGAAGCCGAGATCAACGTTAAAATGGCCCGTCTGAAAGTGGACTTCTACCCTCCGGCCATACACAAGTTCCCCGGCCAGACCCACATCACTATGCAGTTCACGCAGCCCCTGCTCGTAGGTACGAATGCCCGCTAGCTTGGCCTCCTGCACTGATGTCTGGGCGGGCTCATATCTGGCATTAGAATCATTAAGGTTCAGCGCTACATTTTGTGTCCGAAAACAGGTCAAAAGTTATACTACCACTGAACGCACGCCGTGGGTGTTTATTTAATGTTGGTCATTTTGCTGCCCGTGTGGTAGCCCAAGGCTTCAGTCCAGCACTCAGGGGCCCCTGGCCAGTCCAGGTTTCTGATCTCACACACCTGAACCTCCTAGCCAATAACTGCAGACTCTTCAGTACCAGTGTGGTGGACAGCTGGAATAAAACCTGCGATGGACTAAAGTCCCCAAAGACCGGCGTGAAACCCTCTGATCAATGTGACCACCTGAAAATATAGGCAACAACACCCTCATAGAGTTTGATATTACTGCAAAACATGGCTTTGTTGCTAAAATGGCCGGCCACTGTCCCAGGTGCGGCCAATCACACTCTGAGGCCTTTCCTGGGATGTCTGCGGGGCCTACGGCTCAACGGCGCCCCCGTGGACCTGGAGGGCAAGGTGGATGAGCGCAACGGTGTCCGCAGGAACTGCACGGGCGCGTGCCTCAACGCCTCCATACCCTGCCGCAACGGGGGCCAGTGCATCGATGGCTACGCCTCGTATTCCTGCGACTGCAACAACACCGCCTTCGATGGCTACTACTGCCACTTGGGTGAGACACACACACACACACACACACACACACGCTCACGCGCAAGCACGCGCACACACACACGCACACACACACACACACGCTCGCGCGCAAGCACGCACACACACACACACACGCTCGCGCGCAAGCACGTGTGCACGCACGCACACACACACACACACGCACGCTCGCGCGCAAGCACGTGTGCATGCACGCACACACACACACGCGCGCGCACGCACACACACGCACGCATGCACGCACACTCACACGCATGCACGCACACTCACACGCACGCACGCACACTCACACGCACGCTCACGCGCATGCACGCTCACACACGCACGCACACACACGCACTCACACACACGCACGCACACTCACACACACACACACACACACACACACACACACACACGTGTGCATGCACGCACACTCACACA